>NC_041225.1:48974468-48992517 GCF_002837175.3 Physeter macrocephalus
GGTGCTTTGTGACCACCTAGAGGGGTGGGATAGGGAGGGTGGGAGGGAGACGCAAGAGGGAGGGGATGTGGGGATATATGTATACGTATAGCTGATTCACTTTGTTATACAGCAGAAACTAACACACCATTGTAAAGCAATTATACTCCAATAAAGATGTTAAAAAAAAAAAAGAAGCAATGCTGGGAAGGTTTATGTGAGTTCATGGAGGAGGAGGGCTGAAGGGAGGAGAGCAGGATCTCACTGCCCTTCACCGTTTACAGAGAGAGGCCCTGTTAGCTTGCGGTAGGAGACTGGACTCTAGAATCACACACACAGCAGTCAAAACAGCAGCCCAGCCACGTATATTAGCTGCATGACCTTCTCAGGTTACTTCTAGCTTTCAGTACCCTCTTAACATTAAAATGGGAATTCTATGATCTATTTCAAGGAATTATGCTTGAGATTATACTAGATTCTTGATGGAAATGCAAGCACAGGGCCTGCCATGGAGTAGGTGTTCCTGTTATCAATTTGTTGCGTTCAACTCCAAATTCACCCTTCCTTGCCCTGCTTTGTAATACTGCAGTTGGACCTTGTCAACACTTGTCCTTTACCAGAGAGACAGTAGAGGGTGCTAGGGGGACACTGCAAGGCACACAGAGGAAGAGCTCCCCTTCCTGGCTCCAGTGTGCCTTTTTTCTTCCTGCAATGTAACTGCCAGCGGCATCTAGGCTCTCTCACCCAGTGATGCTCTCTCAGGGAGTTTCTCTGGCTCCCAGCAGGGGTACCTCCCGTGCTTCAGCTCCAGTTGGCTGGAGCCGCAGTGAACTTCTCCACCATCCAGTGGGCTGCAGCCACACTCTCTCCAAAGTGGTCTGAATCTCATCCAAGCTCTTCCTTCCATCGTTGGGTAGTCTCCCTTATCCTTAGAGGTCGCAGCTCCTTCCTGCATTTCCTATTCCTGTATTCCTTCGAGTCCTCTATTGCCTTTTAGCAGGTAACTACCCTTCACTAGTTAATCATTCCTTGTATTAAATTTTCCCTATTCAAACAGCTGGTATGATTTTTGTCTCCTGACTGGACCCTGATTAATATAGAGTAGGTGTTTTAAAATGATAGTTCATGTGCCCTCCATCTCCAAAAAAGTATTTTTACATACGCTCTTTAATAGCCAGGGAAAAATTGCCACATACCACCAGAAGCTGTGGCAACTCTAGAAATTGCATCCCCAACCTGAATGAATGACTTCCCTCTTCAAAGGGTTCCTGGGTGTTACCACTGTACACTTCTTGGGGACAGTCTAGGGAAGCCATAGGGAGTGATGGTGACATGAACACAGCCATATTGGAAAGCACCTCGGTCTTCTGCAGACATCACGCAGCACTCAGAGATTACACTTGGAGAAAGACTAGTAAATACAGACCGGAAACTAGTGATAAGACACATGGCTCGAGAGGCAGGAAGCCCAGTTCTTCTAGGGCAAGAATAATGTGATACTCAGGAAAGACCCAAAAAGCTCAGCCTCTGTGTCTTCAGCCATGCCAAAATATCATGAGTGCCTGGGGGGAGGTTCAGAAGCTTCAGCACACAACCCTCTTTCTCCTCTTTGCAGCTTGTGTGGGTATCAGTATAGGGAGGAAAGTGTATTAAAAAGAACCCATCTACATTGTTCTTTGGGGATACATGAACCCTATGGGTCCCACCAGTAGGGCAAGATTCTGGTACCCAAAGTGGGCAAGAGCAGGTGAAGTCCTCTGCACACCCAACAGAAAGCTGGCTCAGTGAGGTTTCCTTCTGGCTGGTTCTGTTACTTTTTCCCACCTCAGCAACTGACAGCCGGCATGGAGGCAGGCCTTGGATGGAACATCTGTGGTCAACGGTCTGGCTGTCTCAGGGAGGTGGGTGTGTGGCAGGACCGTGCGTGATCACGGGGTGGGTGGGACCCCAGGGTCCTAGTGGTGAACTCGGGGCCATGCCTTCCCAGTAGGGACATCCTGCACCCTGCACGGACCTAGGATCCCTGACTGCACACCGTAAGTCATGGCAGTCCAGAGAACAAGGCAGTTGGAAGGGAAAGACGTAAGGACCAAACTCCCGTTTGAAGAAACTGAGGACGGTCAGACAGAGAGGCGGTGGCAAGACTGAGATTACATCCCAGGGCCCTGCATCGCTCCCACTCACTGGGGGGTTAATGCCGGCCCAGGAAGGATGGGGCTTTCGCAAGTGCCGAGAAGCAGGGCTGGGCTGTGATTAGTGGAGATAGCCACGAGGTGTCACTGTCTCACCACCATCCGTGGCTGCACTGTGGCCTGGATTCCACCTTTCCAGGGCAGTGTCAAAGCTAATGACCAACTCTGGGTGAGTGAAGGGGCACTGTTTCTTCATTCCATGCATACGGTTTTTAAAAAAATATTTTAATTGAAATATGGTCGATGTCCAATATTATGTTAATTTTCAGGTAAACTACAAAATGAATTGACATTTGCATACATTATGCAGTGATCACCACAGTAAGTCTAGCAACCATCTGTCCCTATGCAAAGTTATTACAATATTATTGACCATATTCCTTATGCTGTAATATACAGCGAAGGGGCTTTTGAAATTTCCATCCCTGAAAAATCATAAAAGGAGTAGCACCTCCCAGGCTGAGGGAAAAGAGCACTGTTTATTTCCCTAGAGAGTGGGTCCCAGTAAGAGCTGTTGCTGCTGCATTGTTAGGGGCTCTTTTTTCCTGCCTAATTGCTGTCTCTTCATGGTGATCGTGGCTTAGAATCCTTAGGCTCTGGCTCCCCAAGTGTGTGCCGTGGAAGGGACCTTAGAGATCTCCAACTTCAGCCCCTTCATTTTAAGGGAAGCCCAGAAAGAGAAGGCCATTCCCAAAGCACACATAGCGGGAAGGAGGCAGAACCAGGACTTGAACCTGAGACTCCACAGGCCTTTGCCCAGTGCTCTGTCCACTCCACCATGCTCCCTGTCTCTACCCTACACATGCTCAGCCATTCATTCTCTTAACACTGTTGAGCATTTACTCTCAACTATTTTTCTTTTCTTTGTGCCTGAAGAGAATTGGAAACTCTTCAAGACATAAGATGACATGGCATGTCAGTGATCCCATCAGAATGGCACAGCTGGGGGTCAGTTTCCTTCCCTTGGTCAAGAGTATTTACCAACTCAGAATTCTTCTCCATACAAGGAGTACTCCTATTTGAGTGAGCTTTACATGAATAAGAGCAAATTCTACCTGGAAGTCGGGGGTGGGGTGGGGTGGGGGGGGAGAGAGAGATGCAGTTTCTAAACGATAACATAGAGTCTAGCAAGTACTGACATAGCTAATAGAGTAAAATAAGTGAAACATGATTTAGCGACGGAAACAGCGCACCGTGGATATGGGTCTATTAGATTCATGACTACATGCTTAATTTTTACGTCTTCTCTCCTAAATCAAGCCCTTATATCTTAACTGCCACGTTCTCCTATCAAGCTTCCTTGAATCAACTCTCTTGCTTCTTATCTATCCCACACATTTTACTAGATTAATCTACCATAAACTCGACTTTCATCATATCACTCCCTTGTTGAAACAATAAATTGTTATCTTCTAATATAACAAAACAAAACAGAGTATTTACCAATGTCATCCATTCTTTATGCCAAAAAAGGGCAGAAATGAGATGAGAATTCAGTCAGACAGAGGATGGGGCAATTCTGCAGAGATGCCAGCTCAGATGGCAAGTTCCAGCCAGGCTGGCTGGAGTCTCCTTGCTGAGCCCACACTGGGTACTTGAGTGGGAAGGAACCTTTGGAAGGTGGATGCTTTGAAGCTGCATCAACTGTGACCATCAGGGGGCAGTGTTTTACCACATCCTGCTCGGTCCAAGAGACTATTTTCTGAGCACTGAAGAAAGTCAATCTTCTAAGGGAACAGGGGGGTGTTTAAAACAAGAGTCTAAGTGTGGAAAAAAAGAAAGATGTATCAGTCTGGACTTGAAATTGATCCCTGAATGCAGTCATTCTATTGTTTTGCCTGTGACTTCTCTTACTCGGCAGTTAAACAGTTGCCACAGCTATGAAGTTGGAGAATTATGTCTCCGGGTGGAGCCCCTTTCACATGGCCCTTCTCCCATGGTCCAGAGTTGTTCATAACCTTAGAAACCCTCTGGGGGCATTCCGTGGTCTCAGAAAGAATGGTCTAGATCTGGCTAGGGATGCCGCAGCCTGTACAGCCTCAAGCCCGTCCATCTTCATCTCCACTGTCCTCCACCTGGCTGCAAAGTTGGCCCGCCTGCCCTTTCTGCATCTAACTGCTGATATTCAGGCATCGCCTGCTCTGCTGCAGTGCTGTGCCGCTGCTCTACTCATTACTGTCCACTCCGCTGGGATATTAAGCACTTTTGGTTGGGCTGGGGGATGGTTAATCAACGACGTTGTCACAGTGATGGATTCTTCCAGGATTACTGCTTAATTAGCTTGTTTAGAGGTAAAAATCAACTAGGACATCAGTTCTCTGGGAGCTGGAAGGAGGGGAGCAGTGAGCTGGGAGGTGATGGGGAGGGATCTCAGCCATCCAGGGCAGCAAGCGTGGGGCTGAGGGGGTGGGGGAAGGGTGGCGGGAGGCCTCTGACCAGAGCAGACCTTAAGCTTGAATTCCTCAGGCATTTCATAGCCATCCTGGTTGCTGCAGCCCAGAACATTTCCACCATTCAGTGGAGCTGCAAAAGCAGTGAGTCCTGAAAAGTCACCCGAGGACCACAGGCATCACTTGAGAGCTTTAAAAGAAACAAGCAGATTCCCAGGTGTAGCACCAGACTTTCCGGATCAGAATTTCTGAAGTTTTTTAGAAAAGTTATTCCTAATTTTTATGCACAATGAAGTTTGAGAGCTACCAGTCTGATTGGTGTCGGGCAAGTCAGCATTTCCACTGGCAACAGATTTCAGATGATTGGGTCTGTGGCCACCACCCTCATCAACGTCCATAGACCCCAGTCTTCCTCCTTCTTATTTTTTAACTTTTTATTTTATATTGGAGTACAGTGATTAACAATGCTGTATTAGTTTCAGGTGTACAGAAAAGTGATTCAGTTATACACATGCATGTATCAATTCTTTCTTTTTTTAAAAAAATAAATAAATTTATTTATTTATTTTGGGCTGCATTGGGTCTTTGTTGCTTCACGCGGGCTTTCTCTAGTTGTGGCGAGCGGGGGCTACTCTTTGTTGTGGTGCACGGGCTTCTCACTGCGGTGGCTTCTCTTGTTGCCAAGCATGGGCTCTAGGCACGCGGGCTTCAGTAGTTGTGGCACGCGGGCTCAGCAGTTGTGGCTCGCGGACTTAGTTGCTCCGTGGCGTGTGGGATCTTCCTGGACCAGGGATCAAACCCACGTTCCCTGTGTTGGCAGGCGGATTCTTAACCACTGCGCCACCAGGGAAGCCCATATATGTACCTATTCTTTTTCAAATTCTTTTCCCATTTAGGTTGTTCCATAATCTCCTGATTTCTGTCTTGTCCTCAGTCTCTCCTAATTTATTTGTCTGTGTTGCTCCCTGTCGCGCCTCATTTGTTTGCCCCCGTCTGTCTGTATCGTCCTTCCGCCAGTTCTCCATCTCCATCTGCTTGATGCTCCCTCTCCCCCAAATCTAATCCAAACTTAGATTTGGATAAGTTATATTATCTCCATTCTTAATTTAAAACATAGGTGAGGTGAACATTTTTTGAGGTTGGAAAACCCCTCGTTGAACTGAGTTGGCTATATCTGAGGTCCTCCTGGATTCTGTCCTAGTGGGCCAGGGCCCTTGATGGAGCACAGGGATGGGGGAGGGAAGAGAGAAAGCACAGGCATGACATGTGCTGCACTGTTCCACTGTCATCCTGCCGCTGTCCCCATTGGGCCTGGAGGTGGCAAGAACGGAGGAACCTATTTCTGTTCTAGGGAGAAGCAAGACTGATGTCACCCCAAACCACTGGGTTTGCATGTAGAGCTGCTCTCTGGGCCTGGGTTTCCCCGGCCTGTGTGTTTGTGTACACATGTGCACTTTCAGATGTCCACTCTCACTAGGGTAACCTCCCGCTCTGGGGAAGCAGGCCTGTCCTTTGTGTTCCTCCACTTGGGGGCTGCCTAGGCCCAGCTGCTGCAGAGGGCACAGTCACTGAGTCAGGGGACTTGGGTTTCAACGCATGTGGCTGGAGCAGCAAAGTGTGCAGGTGTGTTGGACTTTCTACCTGGAGGTACGGGTGAAGGTCGTCTCTGAGTCCTGCCAAAGCAGCCCATTCATTTTTTTGAGCTGTCCATTTTTTAAAGCAGAGTCTGTGTTGACCAGTCGGGACCAGTGTTTTGCATGCAGAAAATCTTACATAAGAGGGCAGTCTGATAGCCCAGGACTTGGGGTCTTCAGGCATTAGCTCTGTCTACCTCTGAAGTCCACGCGGATAACCATGGCCATCTATCCTGGTTAGCCAAGCACAGGGCCAGGAGGCCCAATGACGTGGCCCAAGCTGTGCTGTGTGTCTGACCCTGCTATGCTACTGAAATGACTGCAAACACTTTGCAGGAGTTCCTGTGAGAGGCAGGTCAGTTGGCCGTGTGTTTGTTCCTTGTACCAGGATGCATCCACCTCCAAATGTTAACTTAGTACCTGAGTATGGGCGTCTGCATGTTGGCGCACCCGTGCCCATGCCATCAACCTTCTGATGGTTTCTTCGCAGAAAGGTCACACTCTGGCAGTTTCTTGCCCTCCTATTCTCTTGACACGCATTTGCTAGGATTCCCTCACTGGAGAGATGCTTCTAGGAATGAGTTCTCAAATGTCAGTTCTCCTAAGTGGGGTCTGGCCTGGTCACTCTCTGGAAGCTCTTCTATACTCTGGTGGGGCATGATCTTTTAGAGCTATCTGATGACCATTTTATGGATTAGGAACAAGGGAGGTGTCCACCTTGCTGGCTGGATTTCCCCTTCCCCAAAGGTATTTTTCATCCAGAACTAAGATCCTATTTGTCACGGAGTTGAAGACCTTTATTTTGCCACCTGGCTGTGAAAACAGGATTCAGATATCGGAGAGTATGATTAATTCTGCAAACACCCAACGGACCGTTCCGATGTCACGCACAGCACCCTGTGGGTGGGCAGACTGAGAAATGATTGGGTTGATGGGAGGGGAACCGAGATGCAGCTTCTCCCCTGCTTTCCCACGAGGGATCATCTTCTGCTTCATTCTCCTGGGATTCCAGGCTGGGGTTCTGAAGTATTCAGATGATCTGTTCTATGATCTTGGGCTAACCAGAGCTTGATCCAGCTGAGGACCTGGACCAGGATCCTCGAAGGCGGCTTTGACTATGTTCCAAGCAGGGCAGGCTTTGATGTATCACACCTATGGGGGCAGCACAGCCCATTGGAACAAGAGCCCGATTCTTGAGTGATCACTGGGAATTTGTCCTAGAGAAGGCCACAGATGCTCAAATGCAAAAGGTCCAGGGTGAGTAAAGAAGCTTTTCCTTCGAGTGACTACAGAGGCCAGGCCCCATTCCCACAGATGCTGTTCAGGTCCACCAGACAACAGAGGGAGCACTTGTACCACCTACTGGCAAGGCTGGACCAGCTCCATCACACCCATGGCTCCAATGGATGGCAATGTCCCTTCTTTATTCTTCAAAATTCCCCAGAGGCAACCTACCCACCTACTCTGCCCTGTCTGAGCACAAACCATAGTCCATTTAGCACCTGAGTGCCTGCAGCAAAGTGGAGGGGAAGTCAGTTCCTCTGACCCCCTGGACAGGATGGAAGGGCTGAGAAGAGGGGCAGCTAGAATAACTACAACTCTGTCCTCTGGTCTAGCTGAGCTCTGGTCTGCTGGCTGTGGACCCCTGGGGAATAGTGGCTTTTCTCGAGGGCTTGTCTCTTGGATTCAAGTGATATCCCTGCATAGACATTTTTTTCTACAACTATAATCAAACATCTTTCCTGCCTACCTGGTAAAGAAGCCACCTCAACTGTTCTTCTCTGTCTCCCTTGTCTTCTCTTGAGTCTTAAACTCTCGTCTCTCAGATTATTTGCTAGTTTGCTTATTTATTTTTCATAAAGGTCCAGCCCAAGGTACATAATTTAAAAATTCAAGACATTCATACAAAGCATGAAGAAAAAACAGCAGTCCCCTGCCCCACTCCTATCCAAACTTCCTCTCTCCAAACTCTTTCTTCTGAACTCTTTACTTCTAAATAATATTTTATATGGTTACCCCTTGACTTACCAATTTTAAATGGCTACTGACTCCTCATGATGGAAGATGGGGCTGGGGCACTCCTAACTCCACTTTCATGCCTGTATCTTCTCTCCCTCCATTCTCTAATATATTATGTCACATTTTTTTGTTAAATCAATACTCAATTTTTATTTTATTCTGCTGAGTGAAGAAAAACTCTAGGTTCATATTTCCTTTCTTCTAAGAAGTCTTTGTTCTTCCAGGAGTTACCAACTACCTCATTTAAAAAATCTGCTTGGGGCTTCCCTGGTGGCGCAGTGGTTGAGAATCTGCCTGCCAATGCAGGGGACACGGGTTCGAGCCCTGGTCTGGGAAGATGCCACACGCCGCAGAGCAACTAGGCCCATGAGCCACAACTACTGAGCCTGCGTATCTGGAGCCTGTGCTCCGCAACAAGAGAAGCCACGATGGTGAGAGGCCTGCACACCGCGATGAAGAGTGGCCCCCGCTTGCCGCAGCTAGAGAACGCCCTCGCACAGAAACGAAGACCCAACACAGCCAAAAATAAATAAATTAATTAAAAAAAAATCTGCTTGGTCTATGTCATTATCCTAATAATTCTTCCAACCCTCCAGCAGAAATTCAAAATCCTTCGGAACACTATTTTCCCCATGATTAAGCGATTAGATAAAACTACTGGTTCCGTTTTTCCCATAGGTCGCTTTTCCTGCTCCCTGCTGGGCTTCTGTCTCTCTTGTTCAGCTCTGCAGCTCTGGCCTTTGGACTTCTGTAGTGAGTGAAGGATATAGCGCTGGACCTCCTGTTTCCTGGATTCCAACTCTTTCTCCATCTTCGTTTATGTCCTTGGAGTTTTCATGTTATTGTCCTAGTTGGATACATTTCTCTTTAAAAGCTAGCTCTGAAAAGCTGCACACCCTAGGGGTGAAAGGTGCCTGGTAATCACCAGCTGTATGTTTGCCAAAGGAGGTGGGGAGTTTTCCTAACACCAGAGGCAAATCTAGACTCTCAGCTCTCAGAAAGAATTTCTTTGGTCTGAAGGCCGGAGAGACGGATTTATTAGGATAGAAGCAGACCCACTCTTGTGAAAACTGCTGTTGGTAAATCAGCAGGATCAGGGCCACCGCTGCCCATATTTCACCCTCATGCAGAGTAGCAGGAGGTGGCCCCTTCCTCCAGACACTTTATTTATACGTAGTGGGAAACTGTTCTAAACGCTAACTTTGTTAGAATAAGGCACTTTACTGCCATATTGACAGTAGATCAACGTGAATGTAGATGACATCAGCTAGACAAACTCTCAGCAGGGTGTGACTTGCAGTGTACGAAACCTCTAGACTTGCAATGTACGAAACCTCTAGACTCACACTTCCTGATTTCAAAACATACTACAAAACTATAGTAATCAACAGAGTGTGGTACTTTCAAAAGGATAGACATTAAGATAATGGGATAGAATTTAAAGTTCAGTTAAGATCAACATAGCCTCAAATGTCCAAGGACCATACACCAAAGCACAGAGTATTAGCATTCTTTAAAGTAAGAATTCAACACTTTTAAACAATTTTAACATAAACATTGCCCCCAGTGTGACAACTAAAGTATGTGCTTTGTCCAAAAGAAACAGATATGATGAGAGGGGAGGAAGAGGAGTTGTCTGGTCAGTTTTAATACCGTAGTTTACTAAGTCAGAGGAGAGCAGACGGGATGAAGATGAGAGAGAGGAACAGAAATGTTCTCACAATGGGAGTACACCCCAGCTTCCCTGGTGAGTCGTAGGACAGGTAGAAGCTTCTTGTACACAGCTTGTAGGAAGCAGCCCAGCAGGGGTAGGCTGGAGATGGGTTTCAGCAACCCCAAGTCTCTGGGGAGAAGCTCACATAGCTCATCTGACAAGGCCTTCACTAGTTCCCGTGACTGCTTCCTGGCACGGAGGACCAAATGAGCAAGGCGAGGGAATCCGCCTCTGGCTTGAGTGTTGGCCAACAGTGAACCTGGGAGTGATGGGAATCCTGGAAGAAAGTAACTTTGACTTTGTAATAGCAGAGTAAGAGAATGTTGGCCAGAGTTGAAATGTTCCTGAGACTTAGGAAAGCAGATTTCGATTTCAAAAGAGTGAGAGGATCAATGGGTTAGACAATAGCCTTTATAAAAGAATATAGGTCATGATGTATTGGAGATTGTAACAAGATAATGTTAACTATCTGCTCTCTAGTAATCCCAATGGGGAAGAAAATAGAAATAGCTGAACTAGCAGGAAGATGTGGGTTTAAGACAATATTTACAATTTTAGCAATGCTTACATCCCATTTACAAAAGTTGGGATGAGAACAAAACAAAGGAAGACACAAACCTGAAAGGACAATTTCTTTCAGTCATTTTGGAAATCGTTACTGAGTGGTTTCTCCACATGCTAAGGAGATAGCAACAAATAAGACATACCTAGGGGAGACGCAAGAGGGAAGAGATATGGGAACATATGTATATGTATAACTGATTCACTTTGTTGTAAAGCAGAAACTAACACACCATTGTAAAGCAATTATACTCCAATAAAGATGTTTAAAAAGAAAAAGACATACCTAGGCTTACAGTGTAGCAGGGAATACAGACATCAAGAAAGTAATTAAAAGTGTGCTGATTTAGCAAACTACAAATACAGGGGAACTTCCTCAACTTGACAAATGGTATCTACAAAAACCCCAGAGCAGGACTTCCCTGGCAGTCCAGTGGTTAAGACTCTGCACTTCGACTGCAGGAGGTGCAGGTTCCATCCCTGGTCAGGGAACTAAGATCCCACATGCTGTGTGGTGCGGCCAAAACAAACAAACAAAAAACAAAACCCACAGCTAACATCATACTTATTGGTGAAAGACTTGGGAGTTCTCTCCCAAGATCAGGAACACAAGAATGTCTGCTTTCTCCACCTCTACTCAGCATTGTATTAGAAGTTCTAGCCAGGACAGTTAGACAAGAAAAGTAAATAAAAGTCATCCAGATTGGAATGGAGAAAATAAAACTATCTCCATTTGCAGATGACATGATTTTTTTTTTTAAGAAGGTGTTGGGGGTAGGAGTTTTATTAATTAATTTATTTATTTTTGCTGTGTTGGGTCTTCGTTTCTGTGCAAGGGCTTTCTCCAGTTGTGGCAAGCGGGGGCCACTCTTCATTGCGGTGTGCGGGCCTCTCACTATCACGGCCTCCCTTGTTGCGGACCACAGGCTCCAGACACGCAGGCTCAGTAGTTGCGGCTCACAGGTCCAGTTGCTCCGCGGCATGTGGGCTCCTCCTGGACCAGGGCTTGAACCCGTGTCCCCTGCATCGGCAGGCAGACTCTCAACCACTGCGCCACCAGGGAAGTCCAGATGACATGATTTTATATATATAAAACCTAAGGAATCCCCTAAAAAACTATTAGAACTAAGAAATAAGTTCAGAAAGGTGGCAGAACATACAAAAATCAATTTTACTTCTATACATTAGCAATGAATAAGCTAAGGGTGAAATTATGTATAATAGCATCAAATTGAATAAAATGCTTAGGAGTAAATTTAACAAAGGAAGTGCAGGACTTCTACACTGAAAACAACAAAATGTTTTTGAAAGAAACTAAATAAGACCTAAAAATAATGGAGAGACATCTCACGTTCATGGATCAGAAAATGTTATGTTGTGAAGATGGCAATACTCCCCAAATTGATCTACAGATTTATGTGATTGCCATAAAAATCCCAGCTGCTTTATTTTCTGCAGAGTTTGTCAAGCTCACTCTAAAATTCATATGTAAATGCAAGGAACTCAGTCACCAAAACAATCTTGAGAAAGAAAACCAAGTTGGAAGACTCACACTTCCTGATTTCAAAACATACTACAAAACTATAGTAATCAACAGAGTGTGGTACTGTCAAAAGGATAGACATTAAGATAATGGGATAGAATTTAAAGTTTAGGAATAAATCCTTACATTATGATAAACTGGTTTTTGGAAAGGGTGCCAAAAACTGCGCCACCAGGGAAGTCCAGATGACATGATTTTATATATATAAAACCTAAGGAATCCCCTAAAAAACTATTAGAACTAAGAAATAAGTTCAGAAAGGTGGCAGAACATACAAAAATCAATTTTACTTCTATACATTAGCAATGAATAAGCTAAGGGTGAAATTATGTATAATAGCATCAAATTGAATAAAATGCTTAGGAGTAAATTTAACAAAGGAAGTGCAGGACTTCTACACTGAAAACAACAAAATGTTTTTGAAAGAAACTAAATAAGACCTAAAAATAATGGAGAGACATCTCACGTTCATGGATCAGAAAATGTTATGTTGTGAAGATGGCAATACTCCCCAAATTGATCTACAGATTTATGTGATTGCCATAAAAATCCCAGCTGCTTTATTTTCTGCAGAGTTTGTCAAGCTCACTCTAAAATTCATATGTAAATGCAAGGAACTCAGTCACCAAAACAATCTTGAGAAAGAAAACCAAGTTGGAAGACTCACACTTCCTGATTTCAAAACATACTACAAAACTATAGTAATCAACAGAGTGTGGTACTGTCAAAAGGATAGACATTAAGATAATGGGATAGAATTTAAAGTTTAGGAATAAATCCTTACATTATGATAAACTGGTTTTTGGAAAGGGTGCCAAAACAATAAAATGGGGCAAATAATAGTCTCTTTAATAAATGGTGCTGGGATAACTGGATATACAGGAAAAGAATGAAGTTGGACCCCTTACATCACACCATATACA
This sequence comes from Physeter macrocephalus, assembly GCF_002837175.3. Classification (NCBI taxonomy): domain Eukaryota; kingdom Metazoa; phylum Chordata; class Mammalia; order Artiodactyla; family Physeteridae; genus Physeter; species Physeter macrocephalus. The sequence continues at coordinate 48,987,424 of NC_041225.1, forward strand.
AAAATTACCTCAGAATGGATCAAAGACCTAAATGTAAGAGCTAAACTATAAAACTCTTAGGAGAAAAACATAGGAGTAAATATTCATGATCTTGGGTTAGACAATGATTTCTTAGATACAATACCAAAAGTGTAAGTGACAAAAGAAAAAATAGATAAGTTGGACTTCATCAAAATTAAAAACTCTGAAAATGATATCATCAAGAAACTTAAAAGACAACCTGCAGAATGGGAGAAAGTTTTTGCAAATCACATAGATGATAAGGGACTGGTAACTAGAATCTATATATAAAGAACTCTTACAACTCAGCAACAAAATGATAAATAACCCAGTTTTAAAAACAGACAAAGGATTTGAACAGACATTTCTCCAAAGAAGATATACAAATGACCAATAAACAACAAAAAGGTACTCAACATCATGAGCTATCAGGGAACTGCAAATCAAAACCACGGTGAGATATAACGTCATACCCTCTAGGATGGCTATAATAAAAAAGACAATGAAAAGTGTTGGCGAGATGAAGGAAATTGAAGATGATTTAAAGAAATGGAAAGGTATCCCATGCTCTTGTATTAGAAGAATTAATATTATTTAAATGACCACACTACCCAAAGCAATCTACAGATTTAATGCAATCCCTATCAAACTACCCAGAACATGTTTTACAGAAGTAGAACAAATAATCCTAAAATTTATATGGAACCACAAAAGACCCCAAATTGCTAAAGCAATACTGAGAAAAAAGAATAAAGCTGGAGGTATAACCCTTCCAGACTTTAGACAGTACTACAAAGCTACAATAATCAAAACAGCATGGTATTGGCACAAAAACAGACACATAGATCAATGGAATGGAAGAGAGAGCCCAGAAAGAAACCCACATACCTATGGTCAATTAACCTATGACAAAGGAGGCAAGAATATACAATGGAGAAAAGACAGGCTCTTCAACAACTAGTACTGGAAAAACTGGACAGCCACATGTAAAACAATGAGATTAGAACATTAGCTCACATAAAACTCCGAGAAGAGAACATAGCCAGAATACTCTTTGACATAAATCGTAGGAATATTTTCTTGGATCAGTCTCCTAAGGTAAAAGAAATAAAAGCAAAAATAAATGCTTTTGCACAGCAAAGGAAATGAAAAGATAACCTATGGAATGGAAAAAAATATTTGCAAATGATGCAAATGACAAGCAGTCAATATCCAAAATATACAAACAGCTCATACAACTCAATATAAAAAATAGGCAGAAGACTTCAATAGACATTTTTCTAAACAAGCCATACAGATGGCAAATAGGCACATGAAAAGACACGCAACATTGCTAATTATTAGAGAAATGCAAATCAAAACCACAATGAGGTATCACCTCACACCTGTCATAATGGCTATCATCAAAACGTCTACAAATAACAAATGTTGGAGAGGATGTGGAGAAAAGGGAACCCTTATACACTGTTGGTGGGAATGTAAATTGGTACAGCCACTATGGAGAACAGTATGGAGGTTCCTCAAAAAACTGAAGATAGAACTGTCATATGCTCTAGCAATTCCACTCCTGGGTATATATCTGGAAAAAATGAAAACTCTAACTCAAAAAGATTCATGCACTACAATGTTCATAGCAGCACCATTTACAATAGCTGAGACATGGAAGCAATCTAAGTGCCCATCAACAGACGACTGGCTTAAGAAGGTGTGGTATAGATACAATGGAATATTACTCAGCCATAAAAAGAAGGAAATTCTGCCATTTGGAGCCATGTGGATGGACCTAGAGAATATTATGCTTAGTGAAATAAGTCAGACAGAGAAAGACAAACACTATATCATATTGCTTATATGTGAAATCTAAAAAATATAAATGTATGTATATGCAAAACAGAAACAGACTCACAGACATAGAGTCTGTGGTTACAAACTTGTGGTTACCAAAGGGAAGCGGGAAGTGGGGAGGGACAAATTAGGGGTATGGGATTAACAGGTAAAAACTACTATATACAAAATAGATAAGCAACAAGGATACACTGTATAGTACAAGGAATTATTCCCATTACCTTGTAATAACCTATAATGGAATATAATCTGCAAAAATACTGAATCACTATGCTGTACACCTGAAACTAACACAGTATTGTAAATCAACTATACTTTAATAAAAAAAGTGTTGGTGATAATGTGGAGAAATTGGAACTCTCATTTACTGCTGGTAGGAATGTAAAGTGGTGTAGCTGCTTTGGAAAACAGTTTGGGAGTTGCTCAAAATGTTATACATCAAGTTACCATATGATCCAGCAATTCCATTTCTAAGTATACAAATAAAATGAAAACATACATCCATGCAAAAACTTGTACACAAACATTCATAGCAGGATTATCTACAATAGTCAAAAAGTAGAATCTACCTAAGTGCCCATCAACTGATGAATGGATGAATAAAATATGGTATACCTACAAGATGAAATATTATTTGGCACTAAAAAGGAATGAAGTACTAATACATGCTACCACCTGGATGAACCTTGAAAATATTATGTTAAGTGAAAGAAGTCAGTCACAAAAGACCACATATTGCATGATTCCAATGATATAAAATGTCCAGAATAGGCAAATCTATAGATTCAGAAGTAGATTAGTGGTCACCTAGGATTAAAGGGATGAGGCAAAAATAGGACTTGACTGCTAATGGGCATGGAGTTTCTTTTTGTGGTGATGAAAAATGTTCTAAACTTACATTGTAGTGATGGTTGCCAAGCTCTGTGACTATGCTGAAAACCACTGAGCTGTATACCTTAAATGGGTAAACTGTATGCTATGTGAATTATATTTCAATAAGGCTCTACAAAAAAAAAAGGAAGGAGTGAGCAACAGCAACAGAACAGTGTTTTCAATGTTATGATTGGGTAAGTGGTTTACACGAATAAATAATATGGAAACCCAATGGGGCCAAGACATGAAGGATCAAGAATGAGGTAACTAACCCAGGGCTGGGCAGACAGCAAGGGCAAAGGGCAAGATTGGGAAAAGAATGAAACACTGAAGGAAATAAAAATATCTGATAAGAGGTTAATATCCAAAATATATAAAGAACTCATATGACTCAATAGAAAAAAAACCCCAATCTGATTTAAAAATAGGCAGAGGGTCTGAATAGACATTTTTCCAAAGAAGACATACAGATGGCCAACAGGTACATGAAAAGATGCTCAACGTCACTAATCATCAGGGAAATGCAAATCAAAACCACAATGAAGTATCACCTCACACCTGGTAGCATGAGTACCATCAAAAAGACAAGTGTTGGTGAGGAGGTGGAGAAAGGGAACCTTTGTGCACTGTTGGTGGGAATGTAAACTGGTGCAGCCACTACGGCAAACTGTATGGAGTTTCCTTAAAAAATCTGTAATAGGCTCTGGGTGTCTGCTCTCCAGAGCACACCGAACCAACTCCTAGTACCATCGGACACACCCACCACTGGAGTGGGCACAGCATGTCACCTTTTACTTGTGTCAAGGAAGACTGTGAGCTGTGGGTCTTGCCCTCAGAGGAGGGCCTCCCATGACCAGCTGCCTGCACGTTGTCCGCTGACTGCCCAGCTGGTGATGTCCTTCTGCCTTGAAGTCTCGCTCAGTCCATCCAAAGTACTCCATGTGAACGATGACCTCATCAAGAGCCCACAACATTGGACAACAACTCCTCATCATTCAAGACTCAGCTCCGAGGCTGTCTCCTAGAGAGACATCACAACTTCCAGGCCAACTTAGTTGTACCATCATCTTTGCGCGAACTTCTGTGTTAGCCTTCACCACAGAGTATTGCAATTGATCAGTAAACATTCAGTATTCACATTTCTGTCTCTTTCACTCCACAGCAAGGCCCTCCAGGGCAATGACTGAGTTTGTTTTCCCTAAAGACCTGTATGTTCAGCTGTCTATGGGAGATCTCCATATGGGTGTCCCACAAGCACATCACCACATCCAAAGCCGAACTCATCTGAAGAACCCCCCTTAGTGTCCATACAGCACCCAAGCCTCTTTCATTGCATCTTGTATATTAGAGTGTAGTTTCCTATTATAAGACTATCTCTCCCACTAGACAGAGAGGAACTGAGGGCAGAAACCATGCGAATTTCACTTATCTCTATATCCCTGGAGCCCAGCACAGTGCCTCTCATATAGGTGTTATTCAATAAATGGTCACTTAATTGAAAAAAATTAATAATAGAACTATCATATGATCCAACAATTCTACTTCTGGGTACTTATCCAAAGAAAATAGAAACATTAACTCGGAAAGATATAGACACCTTCCTGTTCATTGCCATATTATTTACAGTAGCCTAGACATAGAAACAACCGACTGATACATGTCCATCAATAGACGAATGGACAAAGAAAATGTGGTATACATATATACATACAACAGAATATTATTCAGCCATAAAAAAGAAGAAAGTCCACCATTAGTGACAACATGGATGAACCTTGAGGGTATTATGCTATGTGAAATAAGTCAGAGAGAGACAAATACTGTATGATTTCACTTCCATGTGGAATCTAATAAAAAACCACAACTGAATTCATAGATACAGAGAACAAAGTGGTTGCCACTGGTGGGAGGTAAGGGGGTTGGTCAAAATGGGTGAAGATGGTCTACAGGTGCAAACTTCCAGTTATAAGATACAGAGGTTCTGGGGCTATTAACATACAGCATGGTGACTATACTGTGCTGTAGATTTGAAAGATGCTAAGAGAGTAGATTGTAAAAGTTCTCATCACAAGAAAAAAATTTGTAACTATGTGAGGTGATAACCAAACTTATCATGGTAATCGTTTCACAATACATACATACATCAAAGCATTATATTGTACGCCTAAAATAAACACAGTGATAAATGTCAATTACATCTCAATAAAAAGAAATTTTAAAAAAGAATTCTAAATCCCTCCCTCATAACCTCCAGGCCACACTCTTTCATGGATGCCCCCTGTTCTACATGACTTGGATGAAATCTGCAGCATTGGCCTTGAAACTCATGGGCCAAGCAGCTGAGCTTTGGCTCACATAGAGAAGGGCTCCGTAATC
>NC_041225.1:48993017-49019210 GCF_002837175.3 Physeter macrocephalus
CAAAAGACACAAAAATTCCTTTTATAAAAGAGGCTACAAGCATGTCCTAAAAATACAAGACAAGATGTTAAACCTCATTAGTAGTGTCTGGAAGTTGGGAAGGTCTGGGTCTGTTGAGGGGGAGAGGCCAGGATGGCCAGGGCGCTGGTGGGGAAGTGACGGGTTCCTTTGTGGAAATATTTCAATACTTTAGTAATTAGTACAGCCATGGTATTGTGTACAACTAAATGTCAGCCCTGAATATCTAACTTATCGAGTGCATGTTGACACATCTAACTCTAGCTCTCAGTCGTGAAGAGTTGGGAAATCTATCTTTTAAAAAAAGGAACTAAGTAATGATGCAGCATGTCTATATACTAACAATAACGAGTTACAAGAGAGAATTTTTTAAAAAATAAATCATTTACAAAAAAAAACCATAGGGAAAAATCTGACAAAAGATGTACAGACCTTTAGATGAAAAGTAATAAAACTTCATGGAAAGACATTAAAGAAGTTCTAAATAAGTGGGAGAGACATACCATGTTCAATTATGGAAAGATTTCATGTCACAAAGATGTGAATTCTTTAGAGCGTAATTGCCAGATTCAATAATAGATAGAATTTAAATTAAAATCTGAACGGGGTTTTCCATGGAAATTAACATGGTGATTCTAAAATGTACGTAGAACAATAAATAGTCCAAGAGTAGCTAAGGTATCCCAGAAGAAGAAAGAAAAAGAGAGGAAGGCACAGGAGGATAAGAAGGAGGAGGAAGGGAGAAGGAGGAGAAAAAGAAGACAATATCAACAGCAAGAGCAACAACTAGGCAAAGGGAACTTGCCATAGTAGAAGTCATTATCAAGTTGCAGTGATTAAGATGGTGAGGTTTTAGCATAGAGATAGATCAAGAGAACAGTGACCCAGTAAAATAGTCAGGAAATGTGGAAACCTGATATATACAGAAGTTGTAACAGAGAATGCATATATATATTACAACAAGGTCAGGAAGAATTCCTTCAACAAGACACCAAAAGAACAAATGACAAATGAAATACATTTGGCAATAGTAAACCTAAGTCACTGTTATTCAACTGAAGATACAAAAGATAGTTAAAATATATTTGCAATACATAAAATCAACCAAAGAGCATCCAAAATATATAATGAATACCTGCACATCTGTAAGAAAAAGACAAACATTCCAACAGAAAAAAATACATTAGCAAAAGACAGATTCCTTTTCCAAAAGAGGCTACATGACTTCTACCCTATAAACACAAGAAAAAATGTTGAACCTCATCCTTAGTTAGAGAAATGCCAAACCACAATTAGATAGAACTTCACACCCACCAAAATGGCCAAAAAGAAAAACATTGGTTGATAACAAGTGGTGGTGAGAATGTGGTGCAATGGGAACTCTCACTCGTCACTGGTGGACGTGTAGATTGTCGTAAACGCCTTAGGAAACAATTTGGCATTACCTGGCAAAGCTCAAGGTGTGCGTGTCCTCCATCTACCGTGCAATCCCACGCCTACCTGTTATCTAGAGAGACTCCTGCCCACGTGCAGGTGCATGGGGAGATAAGTATGTTGAGGGCAGCATTGTTTGTAACAGCAAAATATCATAAACAATGAAATTTTCTTCACCAAGAAAGTGGATAAATTGTGCCATGTTCATATAACAAAATTAATTTCATATAATAAAATAGTACTATACAAACGTGAAAATGAGGACACTGGATCTGATGCCAAAACACAGTGCTGGGTAAATAAAGCCCGAGGTAGGCTGTGATGCAAAGCATAATAAACACCACTTCTCTAAAGTTTTAAATTATGCAAAAAACACTCCCTGTTGTTCATGGTGCTCAGAAGTTTTTAAAAAGTAAGGGAATAGAAAACAATCTGGAAAACAATGTCCTCTGGGGACTAAGGACGGAAGTGAAATTGGGGATGGGGACACAGGTGGCTTCAACTATATATTCGCAGTGCTTTATTTCTTAACCTTGAATATGAGTACTTGGCTGTTTATTTATTATTCCCCCTATCCTTTAAAAAAAATAAGTGGTCCTTAGATACACAAAATTAGATTTTTTTTCACAATCGTGGTTCAAGATAAACTCCTTACACCTGGCTTTTTTGTTACATTTTTTTTTCTTTTTTTTATTGAACACACTTTTAAATAATACAATGAACCCCTGGTGAACCCATCAGCCAATCCGAGAACTGGAAAAATTAGCAATAATTTGCATGTGTCTATGTGTCCCTCCCTTATCCTGTGCCCCTCCAGCCCCAGAGCTATCCACTACCTGGAATTTATTCGCTTGGTTTTTAAGTTAATGTTATCATTAATAATAGCATATTGTTGAGGTTTCGTGCTCTGGAACTTTGTAAAAAGCATATCCTGCTGCACGTAGTCCCCTGGAACTTAATGTTTTTCCTGCTCAACATTCTGTCAGCAGCATTCGCTTTCAGCCCCCGCTGGCTCCTAGCGGCCTCTCTCCGACCAGGTGCTTCTCCTAAGCCCACCACGTGGCTCCTATAGTCTGTTACCCTGAGGTTCCCAGGCAGACAGCCTGCAGCAGATAGAGTCCCTGGGCCCGCACATCCTTAGCGACCTCAGGAAAGTGGCGTCACTCTCCCAGCCTCAGCTCCATGGTGAGTGAGAGTTTTTTGAGAATGAATGGAGACAATGCATGTTGACTGCTCAGTGACTGCCTGGTCCGTTGACAGGGCTCAGTATACACTGTTAGCTCTTAGTATAATAATCACTGTTATTGTTATTCACTATGTGGGCACTGCCCTGTGTTCTAGACATATTTAATAAGCTAGCATATCATTGGTCAGTGAGTAACTTTTTTCGGTTCAGTTGTATCTTAACTGAGGGTGGCTCATGGGCTCCAAGAAACACAACTGCTAGTAGTGGAATGTGTGGCCTTCGCTATAGGCCCTTGAGGGTGACACCATGAAATTGAGCTTTCTCCTTCTTTTTCTTCCCTTTCTCATCAAGACCACCAAAGTCTGGCCAGAAGTAGAGGGAGAAGAAGGTGAAAACTGCAGTGGCAACCTGGAATAAAAAAAAGCTTGAGCCCTGGCCCTAACCTGGGGAGGTTAGAGGAGTCAGGAGGACGGTTCAAGTGGTGGCCCAGGTGCCTACAACCCTAGAGCTTGGGCCCCTCCCAGCCTGGCCCCTCCCAGATGAGTACACCCTAGTTTACTCATTTTGTTGAGCTCCACTGAAGGGGAAAATGCATCAGCTCAGCCAATTCCTCTTGTTGAGAATTAGACTAAGCTATTTAACCTCTTCTTATGGCGATATTCTCATCTGTGAAACGCGGTCTAAGAATGACACTGCACAATGCTGTCGTGGGGATAAATTGACACAGTGTAGGTTAAGGACCTAATACCATTTTATAATCTCTATACAAATATCTATCTATCTGTAGACATAATTACATATATGTATATATGTGTGTGTGTGTGTATATATATATATATATACACACACACACATATGGCATGTAAGTTCACTTTTGTTCATTCAGTTTTCATTCATTCAAGGGGAAAGTGAACTACTGTTCTTTCTACTTGAACTACTGTACCTTCCCGTTGAATGAATGAAAACTGAATGCAGACAAAGAAAGAGAAGTCTGGAATAAAAATAAGGAGTATAGGAGATTGTACTCGGGAAATTTATAAACAGAAAAGGAGATGAAGTAACAGGCTGAGTCCAGTGGTCCAGTTGTCCCTGAACAGCCTGCCCTGTTCATACCGTTACTGCCACACCTATTGATACTTAATTGCTGGGACGTGCATCTGTCATACACAGCAGCTCTCGTGGGCAGAAAAAGAATCTCATCCCTAGGTTACCAGGGGTGAGCTCACTGGAAGAGTCCAATATCACAAGGAAGAAAGCCCACACCATGGGAGGCAGTGGTGGATGTCTGGTTTTATTAAAGTGTCTGCTTCTTGAGCCCCTACAGCTCAGTTTTCTCTCTGAGAACCTCATCTCCCAAAGGCAAGACATTTGTAACTTACAAGATGTGAGCTATAATTAGAAAACCTTCCATCATCACCTTCATTATCAGTCTCTGCTTTCATAGCACTTGTGTTCCTAGAGGGTGGGCATTGCCCTTGTAGCATCTGGTCCTCACAGCAGTGCTGAAAGTGAAGATAGGAATGTTTCCTCAAGAGGAACACTCACGCAGAGAGGTCGAAAGCTTTGCCCACACAGGCATCCTCTGTGGAGCTATCTATCATCCTACCTCCTTTCCCATCAATCCACAAAAGGTGTGAGGCAGCTTTCCAAAATCTCCTGAAATCTGAAAAATAATTTAACCCTTGAGGCAGTAGATAGGAGGAGAAGGGGCAGGTGGCTGGTGCAGCGATCATGTCCGGGGGAGGTGAGCTCACCCAGTACTCCTTAGAAGTGAGCAGCTTGTGTGGCTCCGAGCTTCCTGATGAAAGCAAAACCAGAAGCAAGTTCTTGGTCCCAAGCCCAGAAATATCAATCTGTCCCTGTAGGCAGTACCTTGAATGCGCCATCCCACTAAACAACCCCCGTTGGGTAATAAAAGTAACAAAGCAGTGAAACGACAAAAGCACAGGAATCCAGAGGGACCCTGGAACAAGGACAAGTCTTGAGCATCTTTCCTAGATGGTAAATCTTGCCTGTCTCACCACTAGGGGAGGTAGACGAAGCTTCTTGATGAGGAAGGCTGAGCTGTCATTTCTCTTGAAATCTAGCTCAGTGCTGGAGCAGGACCCAAACTTGACTCATTAGGGAAGTGGCTCTTGATGGGCAGAGAGACTGGAAATGTGAATTGCCTGCAGTTGGCTAATGACTGTGAAACAATAAGGCTATGACCATCACAAAATGTGTACCAGCAGAAGGAACCTGATAAAGGCAGACGATAAGAGCAAGCGTTATTTAAAAATACAAAAATGACTCATTAGGGAAGTGGCTCTTGATGGGCAGAGAGACTGGAAATGTGAATTGCCTGCAGTTGGCTAATGACTGTGAAACAATAAGGCTATGACCATCACAAAATGTGTACCAGCAGAAGGAACCTGATAAAGGCAGACGATAGGAGCAAGCGTTATTTAAAAATACAAAAATAGGGCTTCCCTGGCGTATTGGTTTTTTTTTTTTAATTTTATTTATTTTTACTTTTGGTTGCGTTGGGTCTTCGTTGCCGCACACGGGCATACTCTAGTTGTGGCGAGCAGAGGGTACTCTTGGTTGCGGTGCGTGTGCATCTCATTGCGGTGGCTTCTCTTGTGGAGCACGGACTCTAGGCACGCGGGCTCAGCAGCTGTGGATCGCGGGCTCTAGAGCCTGCGCGTCCGGAGCCGAGAGGCCACAACAGTGAGAGGCCCGCGTACCGCAAAAAAAAAAAAAAAAAAAAAAAAAAAAAAAAAAGCAGACAACAGTGGAAGCTGAAGAAGCAGAGCCTGCTCCTGTCTTTAAAAGTCTGCTACTCAGCAGCTATGTCTCGATTTTTCTCTATTTAAAAACTGTATTTATTTTTATTTTATTTAGTTTGTATTTTGCTTCTCAATTTTGATTATAAATTTTTTTTTGCTTACTGAGTTTGTTTTATAGGAAAAGTTATTGGTTTTTTTTTTTAATTTTATTTATTTTTACTTTTGGTTGCGTTGGGTCTTCGTTGCCGCACACGGGCATACTCTAGTTGCGGCGAGCAGAGGCTACTCTTGGTTGCGGTGCGTGTGCATCTCATTGCAGTGGCTTCTCTTGTGGAGCACGGACTCTAGGCACGCGGGCTCAGCAGCTGTGGATCGCAGGCTCTAGAATGCAGGCTCAATAGTTGTGGCACACGGGCTTAGTTGCTCCACAGCATGTAGGATCTTCCCGGACCAGGACTCGAACCCGTGTCCCCTGCATTGGCAGGCGGATTCTTAACCACTGCGCCACCAGGGAAGCCCAAAGCTGTTGGTTTTATTCTTTATGATTTCTCCCGTTACTACATTAAACTTGGAAAGAGTTCTCCTGCTCAAGAATTTGAGTTTTTATTTTCTTGAAATTGTTCTCTAGTTTGAAACTTTTATATGAACTTTAAAATTCATCATTAGCTTTTTTTTTTTGGTATAAAGTTGTGGAGTGGTGATGTATTCAAAATTATTTCCAGATTCTTTACCAGTTCTCTGTTGAATAGTTTTCCATTCTCTTTTGATTTGTCAAGTCTTCTTAAAGACACATTATTATAAATTATTGGATAATATAAGCCCTATTTCAGAGTTATCCTGTTTCAGTGAGCTGTGTCTATTTTTAGTAACATGCCATTTAAATTACTGTAATCTTATGATTCATCTTAATATCTGGTATGAATATTCACTCTCCCTTACTAACATGTTTTAACAATCTCTTAGTCTCACTTTCTTCTTCTTGTTGTCTTCCCCCCCCTTCCTCCTCCCCTCTCTCTCTCTTTCTCAATCTTCTGTTCCTTCTAATTGAAAAGTAATTATGAAATTTGGGGGTAATTATGAAATTTGGGGGTAAATTAGTTTCCATCTTATTTCAATATATATTTATATATATATTATATATAAATATATATAAATATATAATATAAATATATAATATAAATATATATAAATATATATATATATATATATACACATTATACCATGTGTATTTCACATATCCTGGAAAACTATTCAAATAATTAATTGGAATGAATGCTAATATTCAACTGTATGGAAATTCCTTAATTTAATTAAGCATACTAAATAACGAACATGTAAGTCATTGGCAGAATTATTGCCCACAATAATAAAAGCTTTATTTCAGAGTTATCTATTCTGTTTCACTGAAAGATGAACACCTTTGCACATAATTCTTCATCCATGGTTTTATTTACTTAATATATATTTTATAAATGGAACCATTGGGAACATTATTAATTCTTTCGATACTTACCACCAAATTGCTTTTCAAAAGAGGTACAACAGTTTATATCCCTACTGCAGTGATGTTAGAGTTCCTAGGGTTTTTTTTTTTCCCCCAACACTGTATGTTATTATTTAAATAAATTCACCAATTCGGGAACTGGAAAATATCTCATTTTTTAAAATGAGTGTATATATTATTACAAAAAAAGTTTGAAATTTTTCATTTGTTTATTAGCTATTTATATGTCTTCTGTGACTGTCTATTTTTGTTTACCCTTCATTTTTCTAAAAACATTTTGTTTTTCTCATTGTTTTGAAAAAGTTTCCTTGTTTTTACAATAAGGACATTAATCTTATGTCTCTGTGTTTACTCATCCAGATTAATTTTGAAGATGTTTTCTCAATTACCTTCTCCTCATCTCTTCCCTCCCCCACAAAACAAGATCATTGGGATATTTTTTATCAGAATCTCAATAAAACTATAAATTAATTTTTGGAGAATTAACATCTTCTTAATATTTAAATGTTCAATCCAAAGAAATGATACAGCTTTCCACTTGTTCTTTTACATCCGTGTAAAGTTTTTGTAGTTTACAAATAGGTAAAAAAATTTCCTTTAAGATTATTCTCAGTTATTTTATATTTTTATTGTTACTATGAAAGATATTTCTATTATGATAATTTCTAACTGCTTATTGCTATATATAGGAATGCCATTACTTTTAAAAGTATTTATCTTATGTATAGTTTTTTTACTTAATACTCATTCATGGGCTTCCCTGGTGGCTCAGTGTTTGAGAGTCTGCCTGCCAATGCAGGGTACACGGGTTCGTGCCCTGGTCCGGGAAGATCCCACGCGGCTGGGCCCACGAGCCATGGACGCTGAGCCTGCGCGTCCGGAGCCTGTGCTCTGCAACAGGAAAGGCCACAACAGTGAGAGGCCCGCGTACCACAAAAAAACAAAAACAAACAAACAAAAAAACTCATTCATACGGTACTTTTTAGTTCATTCTTAGTCTTCCAGTTAAATGAGGATCAACTAGTGTTTTTCTTCTTTATTAATACTACTTAGGTTTATAATTGTATTTCATATTTTGCCAGAATTTTCAAAACAATGTTGAAATTTTAAAAAGGAGCCTTCTTTTTTTGTTCCCCATGTCAGTGCTATTCTGATACCTCTCTGGATTCTTCTTTCTTTCACCTCCTTGGCTTGGGAGTTGTGATCTTTTTCAATGCTTTTTTTTGGGGGGGGTCAGATAAAAAAGTATTCTTAGCATCTGGCATATAGCATCCTCTTAGATTTGACAGATACATGTATTTGTGTGTATATAGAATCCTACATACATAATTCCATATTTGTGTTATGTGCTCTGAGTGTTTCTGAGAAGGCTGAGTAGTTGGTGATGCTGTGAATAGAAACTGAGACCACAGGAGGAACAGTAGGTTTGGAAAATGATATCTACTGATAGCCACAAGGATACTGAAGCTCAGTCCAGGATCTTCTCAAAGGGTTTCCTTTTGCAGGATGGGACAGAACTCACATGTTTTAACATGTGAGACATGAGATTGAATTGACAGCAAACTCAATGTGAGTCAACACTAAGATGTAGTTGCCAAAAATAATTACAAGATTTGAGCCGTATGAGCACAAACATAGGAGATGAGGACACTCAGTGCTGCCTGGAAGCCTGTTATATGGCTGGACCTATGCTAGCTGCTCTCACACAGATGACTTACTTTGTTTTCATGACAGTTCGAAGTGTCATGATTCTCCCAGAGAGCGGAACAGAAGCTTAGTACCCAGAACGAGGCAGAGCAGGGCATGTGCCACAGTTTTTATGAAGTGTAGGTGAACTGATTGATAAACCCAGATGTGGTCTGATATGGTATGGTTAACAGTAAGGGAACCAGTCACTATGTTGTATTATGGATAATTTAAGGAACTGAAATTTTAAAAATTATATTTGGAGGACTGTTCCCTGTGAGGGCAAAAACAACCAATCTACTACTGTGCTATTACCCACTTGCAAGATTTCGTTACCAACTGTATGCCAATAATCCTAAACATTCATATCTCCAGTCTGAGCTTCCCCTGGATATCCTGTAGACAGGCAGCTCACATTCAGTCCCAGGGGTTAAGAGTTTCCCAAAGACCTCTTGGTAAGCACTAAATTCAATCATTAAGGAATAATTTTAATTACTATTTAAACACAATTTACTGAGTGCTTATTATGGACCAGCCACTGGACTAAATGTTTTGTATTCATTACGAAATGAATAGTTGAATTTTCCCACTAATCTTACAAAGTATATATTATCCCTATTTTGTAGATGATAAAACTGAAATGATAAAACTGAGTCAGTAAATGGTTAGAGTTGGGTTCAAAGCCCAGGTTTATCTGGCTCTAAGTGTAAGCTCTTTCTAGGACACAGACTCCAAAATTCCAGAGAGGACAGATCAAGGCAAAACACATCATGCATTTAGGAGGCTCAGACCTGAGGGTGACTAGGTAACTGACGTTTTCAAAATTGCTGCCTCATCCTCGAAAGCCCAGACACTGAGTCTGATCAGAGATTAGGCTCTTGGCTTAAAGGCATGTTTGATCTTTTATGTGTTGAAAGGCACACACAAACCCTTCCATGGAACTGTAGGAGGAAAATATATTTCAACATAAATTTCAGCCAATGTCCTGTTAAAAACTTTAAGCCACACATTCCATAAAAGCGTGTTGTTTTCTGGATATACAGAAACTCTTATTTTAAGAGAATGCAAGGTTGAGGACGGCTAGTAGACATAATTGTAAAGGTGAGGATTTCCTTTGATGGGCAACCCGGAAGCTTCCATGCTAGAGACATCACTTTAGACGGTTATGCATGACGGAAGTCTCAGGAATTGGAGCTGCTGTATTGGCACTTCTATTGGAGTCATCACCCTGGCTGTGATGCTCCTGGCTTTGGGACTTTTTTCACCTCCTTTCTTGGATTTTTTCTGGGCATGAGGAACCATGTCATACTCATTTTTGTACCCCTGGGATTAGTCACGGTTTATTTACCATCAGAGCATTTTTCCTGACAGAAATCTTGCCGCCACCTCTTGGAAGGAAATATGGAAACCGCACTGTTCTCCTCAGCAATCAGTTTTCCCTGCCATGATCATCTTAATGGCAGACAAACGTACTGCCAATAAAGGTAGCCCAGGGCACGAGACAAATGGAAAATAAACAAATAAACAAATCCACACCGACAGATAAGTAGAGGTAAAATTGTGAGACACTCAGAGCAAAATAATGTCAGGAATAGAGTAAGGGCCAGAAAGAAGAATCGTTAGCAATATGCTCTGTAGTTGTGTGTCAGTTGGACAAGTTTAATAATGCCAAGAACACAATTAAGAATAGAGGCAGGAAACAAGAAATGTATACTATGAGGCTTTGACAGAAAGAAGTCTAGACAACATTTTTTATCTGTCAGGGAACCAGAGTGGGAGCTAAAAAAGAAATGAAAAAAACAAATCATAATGTAGACCTTTTTGTTCCTTTGTTTTTCTCTCTTTGGACAGTCTTTGTTTGGAAGAATAATCCATAACTTCATAATTGTGTGATTTTGGGGGGGATACCAGGAAGGCCCATCATGCCAGGAAGATCTCCCCTAGTGGCTTATGGTTAATAGATGAAGTTCTAAGTTTCAAGGTCTACATTTTATAATTGAATCATTGGCATTTGACAATTAAACTGTCATCAGTCATGCACCTCTTTTCATGAATTAGGTTATCAGATTCTTTCCGATGGTCATGGGGGAAAGTATGTTTAAAAAAAAAAAAAAAGAGGCCAGAGTGCTAGATTAATGGATGTTTCATGAACTTGCTAAAGAAATGCCAAAATGCACTTCCAGTCAACTGAAATGTTGTATAACGTATATGATATATATGTCATATACAAGTGTGTCCCAGGCATTACCCCAGTAAGACCCAACTTGCTACACAAACCTGGTCCCCTGGACCAATATTAGGTCAGAGAAAATGGGGTAGAGAAGACAATCACCCGAATGGAGGGTGATGGAGGAGGGCTCCTGCTTCTGCTTCCATGTAACCTCCATCCGCCCCAGATTTAGTGACCAATTCTGCCCCAAGACTGGGGAAATAACTAGGACCTAATTTAGATATTTTATGGGCCCTTGACATCTATTTCAATAATTCTGCTCTTTTGTTTGTATGGTTTTCTATGAGAAGCAATTGCCTTGCATCCTAAACCAAGAAGAGCTCCCTGCCTCAGACCCTCTTCCCTAAGAGACGGAGGTCAGCCTTACATCCGCCACTTTTCTAGGAATCCAGCTGTGTTCTGTGGTCAGGTCACCATAGCTGTTTTAGAGCCTCTCTGATGCTGCCTTCCTGGAGCTGGACCTCGCTGTATTTCTGCATCTTTTTGCCCTCACCCATTCCAGACCCTCCTGCCCTGATGCCTGCCCTGCCTCCTGATCTGCCTGACTCCCAGCGCATCCCCAAGCCCTTCCCAGATACAGCACACCTTGACGATTGGAGTTCACTCGGGTTATGGGTTAGAAATAAGTGTCCTTGAAATTCTAATTAACTCTCTGGCAACTTAGGAAAACACCCTCCTGTTGAAAAAAAACCTTGTCTGTTTTTATTTCCAGACTTCCTAGTGAGTTTCTTAAAGAATATTTTCCTATGACATTCTGAATATATTTTCAGTGTGAAGAAATTAATAACTTAGGTCTTAGAATTTACTTTGGAACCTTGGAGATGACTTTTAATTTATGAGCTCGCCCACGAAGCCTCTTTTTATTATCTTGGTTTTTGGATAAATTTCTAATGCTTAAAAGTTATATATGGAACCACCAATTTCTCCTTTTCCTTTCTCCTACTCACAAATCAAATCTCTTCTCTTTTCCTTGTTGGATCCTAGTTTTAAATACATACAACCAACTGAATAAAGATCAAGTGGGAAGAAACGTCAGAGATACTGTCAATTTGTTTTATGAAGCTTTGGTGCTGCCATAACCACCAGGACCGCAAAACCCCGTCTATAGGGCTGCCATAAGTAACACTTGCCAGAGCTATAATATCTCATGATTTTCTTGTTTCACTCTTATATCTGCACAAAAGGGGATCAATGTGGGGAGTGGTTAGATCTTAACCACAGTATTTCAGAAGTTTTTCTCATTTACAATTGTATTGGACACATAACAGCTTTACTTGTTTTTTTTTTTTTTTCACTCTTTTTTTTGGGGGGGTGGTATGCGGGCCTCCCTCTGTTGCGGCCTCTCCCGTTGCGGAGCACAGGCTCCGGATGCGTGGGCCCAGTAGCCATGGCTCACGGGCCCAGCCGCTCCGCGGCATGTGGGATCCTCCCAGACCGGGGCGCGAACCCGGTTCCCCTGCATCGGCAGGCGGACGCGCAAACACTGCGCCACCAGGGAAGCCCACTTTACTTGTTTTTTAATGTGAGTCTAATATAATAACGTAAGTGATCCATGTAAGCAAGAGTGAACACTTTTGAACAGTTACTATTCACTATACTGGGTACCTTAACTTATTCCTCTCCTGGACTTTTTCACTTCTTATTTCACTGCCTGAGATTCCAACCACCAAGGATTAGGGCAAGGAGTTTTCTATTTAAAACGCAAATACCTAGGGTGAAGATAAGGATTTGCGAGCCCCTTCACACAATAGTGAGAACTAGTTCAATCAGATTGTTTTCCACTGCCCTAAAAGAATGAGAAGTTTGATTGGAGGAAAAGGAAGGAGATACTTCAGAGAATGCACTGAAGTTAGTGGGAAGGTCCTTCTTGTGTACAGCATGCGGATTCTTTGAAAGAATAGTACCAGGAAGTTGGGTAAGAAGAGACAGAGTCAGTTTCTGACAAGAATTCTCTTCCTGGCTGGTACATGGCTGCCTTCTCAGTGCACCCTCATATGGCATTTCCTCGGTACACAGTGAGAGAGAGAGAGAGAGAGAGAGAGAGAGAGAGAGGCCTCTGGTATCTCTTCTTTTAAGGACACTAATCCTATCGGATCAGGGCTGAGTCACTACAAACTCATTTCTTT
Organism: Physeter macrocephalus; assembly: GCF_002837175.3. Lineage (NCBI taxonomy): Eukaryota > Metazoa > Chordata > Mammalia > Artiodactyla > Physeteridae > Physeter > Physeter macrocephalus. Next base: position 49,005,970 of record NC_041225.1, read on the forward strand.
CCTTACTCCAAATACAGACACACTGTGAGGTTAGGGCTTCCACATATGGGTTTTGGGGAAGACACCACAAACATTCAGTCCATACCAGCTATTATTATCAGTACTCTTTTCTTTATCAGTATTACTCAAATGAGTGAGGTGATAATTGTACAGAAAGATCGAGGTGTGAGAGATTAGAGTCAGGGCAAAAGGCCACTGCAGAGAAGCAGGTAGGAAGGGAGAGGAGTTCTAGAGGTAAGGGACCTTTTAATTCTACTGACATGTACTGAGCACTCACTGGGTGCCAGCCATCGCTCTAGGTCCTAGGGATCCACGGTGTGCAAGCGTGGAGTCAGACAAGCTGGAACTGACTTAATCACCAGGAAGAAAATCTGTGCAAGTTGTGCTGGGAACCCAGGAGAAGTCTTCCCAAAGGAGCAACCATGTGGACACCAGGACGTGTTTTGAGGGAGGAATAGCCAGTGTGAAATGTAAGGAAACAATCAATAGGGGTCAACATCTCTAGCTTTGAGTGGTCAAAGACATGAAGGCAAAATTGAAGGCAGAAAAGTGGGATTTGGGGAGCAGATTTGGGAAGGGAGAGGGGGATCTCCCCTATCTCAGTAGCAAAAAGGAGTCACAAAGTTCCTCCTCTGCAGGAAAAGCTGCATCAGACTCTGAAGACTGCAAAGGAAAATAATAATTGTATTATTTCCGGCAATGCTATAATGCTCTAAGCCGTATCTCCAAATACCTTCCCTAGATTAGAACTGAGAAGATTGACTAACTCTCTTCAAGGCATTACTGGAACAAGTTCTGTTTGTATGTTGTTCTAAGAAAATAACTGGATTTGTACCATGTCATCACAAAGCCCCGGGCTGTCCCCTCCCTTCCAGGGAACACACAGCGGGGAGGAACCAAAACTGTGGAAGGCAGGAACTCAGACTCTCAGCCCAGCACTTGTGCCTAAAAAGGACCTTACATAAAGAGTAGTCTCGGGCAGCCGGGTTCTATGTGCTTTGGGATTAGAGCCTGTCCAGTTGCTTAAAGGAGCAAGATCTCCTGTGCAGGTAAATTTCTTTAGCTCCAAGAGTGGGTCCAGTTTAGCCCAGAGCCTCTGAGGCCTCTGTGAGGTCTGGGTTCAGAAGGTGAGAGAAAGGTCGTTGCTTTTCCTGGTATGAGCTTTGCAGGTCAGAGTGTGTATAGAAAGAGTCTGGAGTCTGGAGATGTGAATGTTGTTCTCAGCTTTGCTTTTGCTCACCAGTGTAACCTAGAGCAGTGGACTTCAGCCCTTTGGTCTCAGTCTCCTCATTAAAATCAGGGGGTCCTTTGGACCTGGGTGATTCCTGGGGTCCATCCTGCTCTGATTTCCATCAATGTTGATTTGGTAGAATTATTAATGCTGCTAGGTGCTGTCATTTCCCGGGGCTCAGGCCTTTCCAGGGATCTTCTGAGCCTCCTTGATTTGGGGAGGGGGTTGAACGGGTCCTGGGGCCTTGTGGGGTCCTCACGTCCCGGGAGACAGGCTGCTCTCTGGGCGCTGACAGGCAGCAAGGCTGGTTTGACGTCCTCTGGGAAATCAGATGTAAAGAAACACTGATGACAATGCTCACCTTCTGTGCGAGCGAAATGGTCCCTCACATGATAGTTGCCAGTTTGGTGCTAAGGAGTAGCCCTGGCTTAGATGAGAAATCTAGAAATCACCATGCTGGAGCAGTTTGCTGGCCTCTGGGCATCTGAGGCTTGCGACGGCTCCGGAGGAAGGTCGTCGGCTCTCAGCTCAGTGGGCGACCCTGTCCTGGGAAGGTAGAGGGAGATACCCTTTGTGTGGGTGGGACGCAGCCTGGATAGAGGTTAAACACTTTTGTTCCGGACATGCCACATTCAGTCTACAGGAGCTCAGGGCTAGAACGGTGATCCTAACTTTGAGCCAGTGAAGTGGACTTAAGTTTCTCGGTCTGGGGAAATCTTCCAAACCTGGCAGGGTGGGAGCATATCTCTGACTTTGGAGAGTGAGGATTCTTAGATGGGCTGGGTACTGACCATTACGGAGTAAACCTCACAGGGAAGAGAGGAGAGCCCTCTCTCTTGGCCTGTGATGTCCTTGGGGGCGGAAATTCTGATTCATCCTGCACCCCTGCCACTGAGGGCCCATGGGGAGGTGTCCAGTCAAGCAAGACTTGTTTAAATGAGTAGAATGTATTGCTTTTCAATCTCCCTTGTAAATCTCTCTACTGACATCACAACAATCAGTAGAAAGGAATAGAATCTATTTTACTATTAGTGGCATAATTGGTTTGGGGCCAGATCTCTCCACCCCAAGGGTAACCACTAAGCTGATTTCTAACACATAGATTGGTTTTGCCTTCTTTGAAAGTTATGTAAATGGAATCATAGACTTTCTGTGTCTGGGTGTTTTCACTCCGCACTAAGTTTGTGACTTTCATCTGTATGGTAGCGTGTAGTCCTTGTTTGTTCACTCTCAATGCTCTATAGCATTCTACTGTGTGAATCTTCCCCAATATCATTTATCCATGTTCATGGCCTTGTGGGTAGTTCTCAGTTCAGGGCTATTTTGAATAATGCTGTTATGAATATCCTTGTACATGTTTTGTGATACACAGATGTAAGCATTTCTGTTGGGTAATATCCAGGAATCGCTGTATCAGAGGATGTATATATGTTTACCTTTAGTACTGACTGCCAAATAGTTTTTGTGAAAGATGTTTTTGATTGACGTCCTTTTTCTGAAGTGTTGCCTGGGTTTCTAACTGCATAGCTTGATTTTCTGGAGTAGTGCAAATCATAGCCTGAGATGCGAGGCCACCCGTTCCTCAAGTCCAGGACCAAGGTTTCGGGGGGCTGGGAAGTGCTGTCACCCAGCATTGTCCTCCCCAGGTCATAGCAGACTTGGGATTGTTCTTTCATGGTGTCTTCTTTTGCAGCAGTCTCCTTTTAATACTGTCACACAAGCTCAGAGATCCTTAGGATACCTTTCCTGAGGTGTAAAAAATCTGTGCATCAATGAGGTAACTCAGCTGTGAGAAAATAAAACGTGCTAGAAAGCTGGAGGAGGCTCTGGGGAGGAGGGGAAACTTGACCTGAACTTTGAAAAATGGATGCAGTTTGAACCAGAGAGGGCAAGACACATCTTGTGTTTGTGTGCTAGCGAAAGGTGTGTTGGAATAGAGCAGAGGGTGTGTGCTGCGGGTTGTTTACCCAGAAAGGGGCCCAAACGCTGAGAGCCTGACCATTTGGGTTTGAGGCCATGCTCTGTGTGAATCAGGGGAAGGAAAGCTATTTCTGTTTCATCAAATAATGCAGTTCAAAGCCTGTGACTCTCTTAAGATGCAAATACTCCTGAAAAAATTAAGAGGAACTCATTTACATCTGTTTTAAAACTCCTTCCTATTCAGGTGTGTTTTCAAATGTCCAGAAAGGAGAAAAATCAGAAAGGTGGTCCTTTAAAAGTGTGGAAGGTGCTGGAGAAATCAGAGCAGGGAATGACTCCAAGACTAGGATGGTAAGAACTGCAAGAAGCAAGTGGTGTGACCCCACTGAGGTTCCAGTCTAGGAGCCTGTAAAAAAGTAAAAAAAGAGGATGTGCCAAAAAGATGCCCCAGGGCTTTTACGCCAGTCAGGCTGGACGGCCAAGAGCCACTGAAACTGCTCGGAGGTCCTACCTCTACACAGGGCCGCTGAAAGGGAGGACCACCAACTTCCTTCTAGCCCAACGTTTAGCTCACCTACAAAGAGTGACATCAGGGTCTGGCTTCCACATGGGCCGCGTGAATGTTGAGAAGCCCTCAGAAATTTACGTCGCAACTCAAGGTGCACTCTTACATTCTGGGGGAGTCTGGGGGTGTCTGCACTTCTACAGAGATCTATGGCTGTGTAATGTCTCACAGAGTCAGAAGGAAGATAAGGCAGTTGGGAGTGGGTACGGAGCTCCATCAGCCAAGTTCTTATTTCTCCAAATGGTCCTGCAGTCACCCCAGAGGACCCTCCCACACAGCATCACCAGTGAAGGCAGAGGGCTTCCTGCCTCTCCTTCCCTAATCCCTGCCCCAGGCCCCAGTCTACTCTCCCGGTGCGCGGTCACTATGGAGACTCCTTAAGGCTGACCTTGATTTTACTTTGTTCCTCAGGGCACTTTGCCCTAGATCCCACATACCCTCCTTGGAATGGAGCCCTAAAGCCAGCCTGGATGAGGAGGGAGTGCTATTAAGGAGGCCTGTGAAAACAGTTCTCAGCCTAAACTAGTTCCAGGGATGTGATCAGAACAACAGAAGAGCAGCCGAATGGTTGAGAGCTCACAGAAAGTTTTCCTGTCCTTTTCTCCTTTCAGCTTCACATCAAGAGGGGTGGAGAGGGCAGCCTTTACCATTCTCTACATTTTACAAATGAAGAAACATCTATTCATTCATTCAGTCAGTCAGTCAGTCAATCAGCAAACACTTATCAACCACCTCTTTTTTCATAATACAATGATGGGCTCTGCAAATCCAGGAAAAAAAATACTCTTGCCTTCAATATCTCATAGCTGGACCACGTCCTTCATTGTTTCCTGAAAGGCAATGTCTTGGGGTCTTCTATTAAAAACTCAATCTAGGGCTTCCCTGGTCGCGCAGTGGTTAAGAGTCCGCCTGCCGATGCAGGGGACACGGGTTCGTGCCCCGGTCCGGGAAGATCCCACATGCCGCGGAGCGGCTGGGCCCGTGAGCCGTGGCCACTGAGCCTGTGCGTCCGGAGCCTGTGCTCCGCAACGGGAGAGGCCACAACAGTGAGAGGCCCGCATAACGCAAAAAAAAAAAAAAAACCTCTATCTAAATACAGATAGATATCTAAATGGTAAAAACTTTCAAGATCCTTTCCAACTGTTAATTTTGTAAAATCATTTCCCCTTTTATGAACCGGTCATGATCTGTACATAGAGATGTGGGTTTTCCTATTCATAATCAGTACTCACAAAACCACCCGAAAACTGCTCAAGAATGCCTGATATCATCACCTCTAAAACATGCATTAGAGACCAGACTTTAGCAGAGAGAAGTGGCAAGCCAAATCTTTAAGTCTTTTTGAGACACAAATGTAACTGAAAATGTTGAATCTGTAAAAAAAAAAAAAAATCAGTAAGAGATAAAATTCTGTTGCATTAAGATAAATTCTCAGTGACGGATTCAACTAACCACATTTTATTCTGTGAATTCCTCCTTGGAGCTTACCCCTGTGCCTAGTGCCACTCAGAAACAATCCACCTGGGTTAGGTAGTGCTTTAGAGCAGACTTCTCTGTAAAGGACCAGGCTGTAAATATTTTTACTTGTGGGCCATATGATCTCTGCTCTAACTACTCAGCTCTGCTTTTGTAATGTATATTGCAAAAGCAGCCATGGACAGTACATAAATGGGTAAGTGTGGCTGTGTTTCAATAAAGCTTTATTTACAAAAACCAATGGTGGGCCAGATTTGGCCCATGGACCATAGTTTGCCATCCCCTGCTTTAGAGTTTATTCAAGCCACTTCACATCGTTGTCTCTTTGAGTCCTGAGAGTAGGCACAGTATATGTCATCTCCTTTTTGTAGGTAAGGCAGCCAGCTCCTGCACGGTAAGTGGTCTGCCCATGGCCACACAGGTAAGAGGTGACAAACCCAGCCACCTCCTGGGTTTTCTAATTCCAAATCTGGCACACCATGAACACTGTACAATGCCTGTTACACAAAAGAAGGATAGTTCTTCCCAAGATAAATCAGGCAGTGCTGATTCTTAGACTTGTTCTTTTGTTCCGACTGTCAAGAGAATGGAATTGATCATTTTTTCCATCCGATGCCTTTTAATCATGTAGATGGAGCCATTGTGCAAGGAGCCTAGGTTTCTATTCCAATTTTACCTGAGACAACTCTGTGGGTTGTGGTGAGATGCCAGAGCTCTCTGGAAATCAGTCATCCCGCAGGAGGATTCTACAGGTCCACTGTACCTGTGAGCGGGGACATGCTTCTTATTTCTTTTGTTTCCTTTTCAGAGCCCCGACTCTACCCTTACTGGTGAGTCAAGAGCCAAGTGTATGTGTCCAGCATGGTACTGTGTCTGCACGTAGTAGGTTCTCAGTAAACATCTGAATGAACTGACCATCAGGGCAGGGACCCGAGGCGTGAAAGAGACCCAGTGTCTCACCTGGTGATGGTGCTCCATGTTCACCAGCCAGTTAACATTCTAAGGCCTCCTGGGGGTCATGAGTACCAGGGATCCCCCTCCCCACCATAAGGCTCTCTCTTGCCTCAGCATCTACAGAGAAGGCAAGCATAGCCAACATGGGAAAAGTGAAGGTTGAGGCTCTGACTACTGATTTGCTGAGGACAAATGAATCCCGACCTGAAGAACATGATGGATGAGGCCAACACCCTGGGGAGCCAAGAAAGCTCTCAGGCCAGGCAGCGTGTCTTTAGGCTGCACACGCTAATACCTGTGTCCTGGCTAGTGTGTTCATTTACCGGTCTGCTCCAACATTGCTCCCTTACAACAGTTAAAGTGCATTTCCATATATGACCGAGACCCATGTGGCCCTTTGTAGAGAGCTGTGGCAATATGGCAATGAGACAATTTCTTCCACAGCTTGTAACAGAAGACACACAAGAACTTCCAACGGGCTGCATCTGGGTCTAGACTCTCCTGAAGGTGACTTAGGAATACTTCTTTAAAGATAAGGTATGTGTGTGTGTGACCCCATCCTGAAGAAGCTATTAATCACTTTACAAGTGTTCTTCTCTTCATAAAACGTATCAACAAGTCCTTTAAAAGGCAACTTCTTGGTGTGTTTAAAGACAATCCCGCTCCCCCAAACTTGGTTAACACACAAGATTTCCCAGACACGGCTAGTGAACAAAATGAAGTCAATCTGTGCTACAGATTCTCCCCCCTTTTCTGTTCCCTGCTCAGCCGTTGCCATCAGAGCCTGTAGCCCCCGACTTACTAAGTCCCTACTGTGTGTGAAATTCCCAAGTGAGCCTCCTAAACTAGATGACAGCCAAGATTCTCCTTCTCCCAGAATATCTTGGGAACTGCTGATGCAGTGAGTCTGTCACTCACCTGACCTTGAGGGAAGTGTGCACGTGCAAAGACGGAGGGATTAGGGCCTTCTGTGGAGCAGAGACCGCCCCCACCCCCTCTTCCCCCCGAAGCCTGCACCTCAGCATGGAAGACAAAGAGGCCGTTAGACTGGGGGTTGGGAGTGGGAAGGAAGAGTAGGGGGAGAATAAGGAGAATGAGAAGATCTCTAGGAAAAATGAGAACACCCCCTAAGAGAGGTGCTTCCATGTTTCACAGATGCTCCAAGAAAAGGCATTCTTGATACAAGTGCTACTTCTCAATATCTACACGGGGTTCTCCAGGACTCTCACTTAACATGAGCTGCAAGAAGGAATGAGAAATACAGCGGGCAGAGTCTCTATGCCTGATTTTCTGGAACAGACCTGATTTCACATATGTTCTATATTTATGTCCCCAGCAGTCCAGTTTGGGGATATGGGAAACTGTGGTCCTTGTAGCTCCAGGAGCTTCTTTGTTCTCGCTCAGAAGGACATTTCTGTTTGTTCCTACAGGAGCTGCACAGCAATCCCCACTTCTATTCCGCCAAGGCCAAAAGGCTGGATCTGTGCCAGGGACTGGTAGGTAAGTCTGCACAGCCCCTGAGACACACGACTGGCACTAGCCGGCCCAACCCAGACAAGGCAGAGCTGGAGTGGGGAGGAGGGGGATTGAGAGAGCCCAACAGGGGAAATGGCCACCCTGAACTCTACCTTGACATGTTGTCCTTTGATGAGAAAATGATCACAACTGGTCCCCTGAGGATGCGTGGGAATGCCACACCTTGCCTAACGATCATCCTTGTTACCAGTTTACAGGTCTAAGTTTCATCTTTGGAAAATGTGCTCACTCTACCTTAGTCCCTGTAATGGGTCCTTCTTGGCACACCAGTCACTAGATACCCCAGAATCCAAGCAGATCTATCCTCAACCCAACTTTGTTTTTAGAGGAATAGAAAAACCCTTGGCCATGAGGGAAGGCACACGTGTAGTGATACCCATTTCACAGACAGAGAAATGGAGTCCAGAAGGGTTGAGGCTTTCTCAGAAGAACATAAATCAGTTACAGAAGCAGGCCTTAGAAAAGTTTGGTTGTGTTTGGGTCCAAGTTCCTGACATTGGGGCATGGGGAAGCTAAAAGCTGGTCCAGGAATATGGTTCGGTTCTTGGTGTCGAGTCTGGATTCCAGACAATGTTCCCCACCCTCTATTCTGCTCACTCACCATCTTCCACCCCGATGTAGAATTCCCTTCTCCTAAACTAGGCTACAAGCCCAGAGAGGATAGCAATTGGCACCAGACATTTCTTGCATGCAATGAGTCCTCAGTAGATTCTTGTGGACACTTGTAGCATGTGAGGGCCTGTACAGTACACCCATGCAGACACTGTGGTCTGTGCACGCATGTCCAGCAGATTCATGTGGATACTGTGTGCTACCTGGCTTAGGCGACTGCTGGTTCTTGGCAGCTTTGCAAGCTCTGACTTTGCACCAGGACATCCTGAGTCATGTCATTCCCCCGAATCAGAGTTTCACTGAGAAGTATGCTGGCATCTTCCGGTTCTGGGTGAGTGTCCTCCTGGTGCCCCAGCCTGGAGGAGGCCATAGGAAAGAGGGTTCTGGAAGAGTCATGTCTTTGCTCCCTGGGCTGACTGTCCTCCATGGCAGTCTTCACTCACCAGCGGGCAGTCTCCCCTTCCAGTTCTGGCACTTTGGGAAGTGGGTTCCAGCGGTGGTAGATGACCGACTGCCTGTGAATGAGGCTGGCCAGCTGGTCTTTGTCTCTTCTACCTACAAGAACTTGTTCTGGGGAGCTCTTCTGGAAAAGGCCTATGCTAAGTAAGACAACCCCTTTCCTTCCCAGCCCTTCCCACGTCCTCTGCCTCTGTCTGCCTCTCATCAATGTTGAGGGAGGACAAGAGGAAGAAGCAGTAAAGTTTCTCCAGTGAGAGATGAGGCACATCTCAGCAAATATAGAAGTCACTCTATCGGAACATGCTTCCAAGAGTCTTACCTTTCCCTAATGGATGGAGTTGTTTAATAGGGTTAGAAACTCTGAGTATATATTTTCTTTTTTTGCCCCTAGGATGGAAGGAAGGAATAGCAGACACATGACCAGGAAATAACCAAGCGAGGGATTCTCTAGACTTGTTTGGACCATCCCAGGCTACAGCATAAACACCCTTCCCTTATCCCATGCTTATGCCTTCCCTGGGCAGGCTCTCCGGCTCCTATGAAGACTCGCAGCGTGGACAGGTATCTGAAGCCCTTGTGGACTTCACTGGAGGGGTGACAATGACCATCAACCCGGCAGAAGCCCCTGGCCACCTCTGGGACATCCTAACCCGAGCCACCTACAGCAGAACGCTGACTGGCTATCAGACCCACTCAGGGGTGCGACTGGGCTGCACCCTGGCAGGACGGCCTCCTCCCCTGCTTCCATCCCCTTCGATCACCAGCTGCTGCTCTCACCTAGTGTGGGCCCCCGGACTCCACCAACTCCCGCACCCAGAGCCCTAATGTTCAAACTAGAACAGCAGAGCTGAGCCCCCCGGGGCAGGCGAGAACACCGTAGAATACAGAGGGTGTTCAGAGAAGGGAGCTAACAATTCTTGAGGGTCAACCACATGCAAGGCCATTTACCAGCACCGCTAGCTGTCGCTGCCTAATTTCGTAACAAACAAGAACCCGGAAGTGGAGTAGGAAGCCCTCAGTTCAGCCCTGCCTCGGCTAACGACCGTCGTGTCACCTCACATGACTTAGCAGCTCTGAGTCTGTGTTGCCCTCGGGAAGGTGGGGTGCTAATCACTGCGGAGTGGCACCCTGACTTCTTGAAAGGCTCAAATGAGACGGCAGGTGCTGAAGAGCTTTGAAAACTGTAAGGAAACACAGCATGGGTCTCTCCCACGCCCTCCCCATAAACCCTGGCTCCAGCCAATAAATCCCCCCAGCTCCCAAGTTAGCTGTACACGGCAGAGTGCTGACAGGAGCTCTCTGTCTCTGCAGAAGGAGAGAGTGCTGAAGAACGGGCTGGTGCAAGGCCATGCCTATACAGGGGTCGGGAAGGTGGGTGGAACCCAGCCCCTCTGTCTCCCTTCAACCTCTCCCTTCTCTCCCGGGCCTTCTCACCGAGGCCTTGCCTCATCTTGGTGAACTTTGGTGTCTGTGCCCAGTCTAGGAGGTGAGTTTTTCTGGTAGGCCTGCCAAAGCAGGTAGTAGGCTCCCCGGACCTCCGTGCCGCTTCTCTGGGGTGAAGTGGTGGGTCCAGCCTTTGCCACCTCCATCGCACCATCCCAGCCTCTCTTGACAGTCCCAGCCAATCAGCCATCTAGCCCTGCTGGGCCTCACAACCCGTCTTTGAGCTTCACTTCGCTCTAGGCTGCCATTGATAGCTTTTCTATCTGGGTTTTCCCTCCAAATTCCTGCTTCTTTCCCACATGCTCCTTTTCCCACAGTCTCCCAGTTTCCTTCTGATGCTATCCATCTTTTGAGCTCTACTAAACATTGAGAGAAAGTTGAACCAGACGGGGACCCTGCCTACAAAGAGCTTACAGTCAAGTATGGAGGCAAACCATATTTGATAGGGAAGCAAAGTAGAAACTGAAAGAAGAAAGCAATGGTAAAAGGCTTTAGGGGTTTAGAGGTAGGAGAGAAGACATTTACCTGGTTGGGTTGGAGGGAAATCAGAAAAGACTTTATAGAGGAGGTGACATGGAGTTGGCCCCTGAAAGATGGGTAGATTTGTGTGACGGGAGAAGGGCCTTCCTGGTGGAGGGAGGACAGGAGCAAAGCACAGAGATAAGGAATCAGCAGGTTGAATCTTAAGGAACCTCTGCTATCCTCTAGAGAGTGTGACTTCCCCAAAGTCCTCCAATTCCCTTTAACTCTGTTTCAGACTTTTTCAACTCCATTTGCACCTGACTTCTTCTTTCTCTTAGATCTCCATCAGTCATGTTTGTGTGTGTCAAGAACTTTTATTTTCATATTTAGATAACAAAATTTATATTTAAAAATATTTATGTTTAGGATTTTATATTTCTTTAACAAAGGTATTTAACAAAATTTAGCACTTAATATGTGATAAATACTGTCCTAACTGCTTTACCAATGTTAACTCAATCCTCACACCAGTTCTATGAGTAGGTGTATTAGTGTCCTAGGGCTGCCATAACAAACTGCCACAAGAGAAATTTATTTTTCACAGTGTTTTTTAAAGGCAGAAGTCAGAAATCAATGTGTCCTTAATACCGTACTCACTCCAATGGCTGTAGGGGAGAATCCTTCGTGCCTATTCCGGCTTAGGGTGGCTCCCAGCATTCCTCAGCTTGGAATGCATAGCTCCGGTCTTTGCCTACATCTTCACACGCCCTTCTCCTCTGTGTCTTTCCCCTTCTCTTCTTTTGTAAGGACACTTGTCATTGGATTTAGGACCCACCCTAATCCAGGGTGATTTTGTCCCAAGATCCTTAACTTAATTACACCTGCAAAGACCCTTTTTACAAATAGGATCACATTGACAGATTCTAGGTAAACGTATCTTTGGAGGAGGGTACCCATTCAATTCACTGCAGTAGATGTGACTATTGGCTTCATTTTACAGATCAGGAAAAGGACACAGAGAGGTTAAGTAACTTGCCTTAGGTCTCACAGCTAGTGAGCAGCAGAGCCATTTTCTCCTCTTACCAACTCCCAGGGCCTTTGATCGTTCAGTTCAAGGTCTCATCTGCAGGCATGAATCTCACCCAGATATTTGCAACATTTGCTATTGGCACTCAGCCCAGCCACCTGGACTGGTTCTCATTTTATACAGGTGACCTCCAAACATGGACCTGCGTACCTAGTCAAGCTTCGGAACCCCTGGGGAAGAGTGGAATGGAAAGGAGACTGGAGTGACAGGTGAACTTCTGAGACTGGCTGGGAGGGGTGAGGATGGGGTAGGTAAAGGCTGCAAAGGAGGCTGCCTTTGGCACACAAATTCACATGAGTGCTTTTGACATTTTCCCATATGCATTATCACTTAATCATTTTTATAGATGAAAAAATGAAGGCTCAGAAAAATAAGTGGAATATTACTCCTGATAGAATGTACTACACTCTATTTATTACACATTAATAAAGAGAATTGTCGGAGGGACTGGGTCTATGTGGAAAAATGGCATCCAAAGATTTATATTAATTTTTTTTTTTTTTTTTTGGCTATGTTGGGTCTTCATTGCTGCGCTTAGGCTTTCTCTAGTTGCAGCGAGTGGAGGCTACTCTCCGCTGCAGTGCTTGGGCTTCTCGTTGCGGTGGCTTCTCTTGTTGTGAAGCACAGGCTCTAGGCGCGCAGGCTTCTGTAGTTGTGGCATGTGGGCTCTAGAGTGCAGACTCAGTGGCACACCGGCTTAGATGGGCATGTGGGAACTTCCCGGGCCAGGGCTCAAACCCGTGTCCCCTGCAATGGCAGGCGGATTCTTAACCACTGCACCACCAGGGAAGCCTGATTTATATAAATTTTAAAGTGTTGTAGAAATATAGCATCATAATGTTGTTGGTAGTGGTTTTTTAGGAAAACAAGTGCTTGCCTTTGAGAAAAATTACAGGTTAAATTAACTTTGGTAGCTGTGTGATCTTAGGCAAACTTCTTAATTTCTTTGAGCCAGAGGTGTGATGAGGATTAAATAAAATGATGGGCTTTATTCCATAGGGTCTAATCTGCTGTTAGTCTCATCCAGAGTAGTTTTCATTTTAGATATTATATTTTTTAATACTAGAGATACCATTTGAGAATATCTTTCACTTTTCTCTTCATCATGTCCATAGTTCCCTTTACATCCTTGAGAACATGAAGCACGTCTATAATGGGTGTTTTAATGTCCTTATCTGCTAGTTCCATCATATCTCTCTTATTTCTAGGTCTGTTTTTACTTGTGGTCATGGATCACATTTTCTTTCTTTTTAAAAAAAAAAACATCTTTATTGGAGTATAATTGCTTTACAATGGTGTGTTAGTTTCTGCTTTATAACAAAGTGAATCAGCTATACATATACATGTATCCCCATATCTCCTCCCTCTTGCGTCTCCCTCCCACCCTCCCTATCCCACCCCTCTAGGTGGTCACAGAGCACCGAGCTGATCTCCCTGTGCTATGCGGCTGCTTCCCACTAGCTATCTGTTTTACATTTGGTAGTGTATATATGTCC
>NC_041225.1:49019402-49022809 GCF_002837175.3 Physeter macrocephalus
ACTAGCTATCTATTTTACATTTGGTAATGTATATATGTCCATGTCACTCTCTCACTTCATCCCAGCTTACCCTTCCCCCTCCCTGTAACCTCAAGTCCATTCTCTACGTCTGCGTCTTTAGTCCTGTCCTGCCCCTAATTTCTTCAGAACCATTTTTTTTTTAGATTCCATATATATGTGTTAGCATACGGTATTTGTTTTTCTCCTTCTGACTTACTTCACTCTGTATGACAGACTCTATGTGACTGGTGTGAGGTGATACCTCATTGTAGTTTTGATTTGCATTTCTCTAATGATTGGTGATGTTGAGCATCCTTTCATGTGTTTGTTGGCAATCTGTATATCTTCTTTGGAGAAATGTCTATTTAGGTCTTCTGCCCATTTTTGGATTGGGTTGTTTGTTTTTTTGATATTGATTTGATAGTAGATCACATTTTCTGCTTCTTCATATATATAGTAATTTTTTATTAGATACTGGACATTGTAGATTTAGTTGCTTAGGAATTATCTTGATACTTTGAAATTTTCTTTTAGGACATATCTAGGAAAACTTTTAGTTGGGGCCTAATTTGACCCCACTACTAAGGTGTAGACCCTTTGAGTTCTCTACTAAAGACCCCATGTATACTGTAAGGTCTTTTGACTCTGGCTGGTGGGAATTCAAATGATTTCCAGCCTGGTGTCAGCTCTGGAAATTGTTCTGTGTATAGTCCAGTCTTGTGGGATTTCATTTTATGTATGGACAGATTTTATTTTAGCCAAAGACTCAAGGGAACACCTATGAAGTTCTCTGGAGGTCCTTGTTTAAGTAGCCACCTCCTCTTGGGCACTTTCCCCAGCAAATTCTAGCTGTCCTGTCTCCCTGAACTTCAGACTCTGTCTCTTCCACTCAGCAAGACTGCTAGGCTCTTTTTGGGCCCACTTCCCTGCATCACTGTCCAGGGAATTAGTTTCAGGCAGGAGTCTAGGCAATGTTAGGGTTCACTTTATTTGTCTCCCTCCTCTTGGGGTCACAATTCTGTGCTGCCTGATGTCTAATGTCCAAGAACAGTTGTTTCTTGTATTTTGTCCCATTTTTAGTTGTTTATAGTGGGGAAGTGGTACATGAAAGCCTTACTCCTTTGTGGCCAGAAACAGAAGTCCAAAATGATAGGCTGTGGAAAAAAACCAATAGCAACATAGGTTCCAATGCCAGTTCTGACATTTAATAACTTTGTGACTTCAAGCAAGTGACCTAATCTCTTTTAACCTCAGTTTCCGAATCTCTAAAATGGCCATAAAAATCCCTACTTTGTAAGTTGCTGTTAGCCTTAAATGAAATAAAATGTCAAGAGCCTAGCCCAGAACTTGGCTCAGAGTAAGTGATGAATTAATGTCACACGTTGCTTTCATAATAGAGGATGTGAGATGTAATTGCCTGCAAGCAGTATGAAGATGAGAATAAATAGCAACACTCTAGAGCATTTACTGAAGAATTTCTTGCATGTCCCTCTCAATCCCTTCCTTCCCCATGAAAACATTTCTTTTCTGTTTTCAGCTCAAGTATGTGGGAGCTACTGAGCCCCAAGGAGAAGATTCTGCTGCTGAGGAAAGATGATGATGGAGAATTCTGGTATTTGACTCAGAGACTTGGGGCACGTGCCCTGGCTTACATTAGGACATCCATCCAGCAAACGTTTACAGGGTGCCTCATGTATGCCAGGCATCTCTTATACAGAGATCAAGAAGACCCTTTAGGGGCTCACGGCCTAGCAGGGCAATAGAACAGTCACAGTCTCTGTGATGAGAGCAGAGACCCCTGGCATGGAACTCAGCGGGTGCTCAAAGCAGAGGGTGGGTGTGGCCACTGCCTCCTCTCTGACTTCTGTTTCTTGCCAACTATAAGCCACCGCACCTGTGCCCCCCAGAGCAAAGCAGTACTACTCCCACCCACCCCAAAGCCTCTCACCCCTTTTTATGAAAGGCCACCAGACACCCTGAGCTAATGCTGCTTCTGGGGGTCTGACATGAGACCCACCTGTTCCCCGTTCCTTCCACTTTTCACCCTTACTATTAACTCCCACGCTGTCCCTCTTCTCCATGTACCCATCCTTTTCAGACTGCTGTGGCCCTTTCGCTCTTGAAGTAAGTGGTCATTGAACTCAAGAGTCCTGCAAATACTGTTATTTCTGTTTACAGATAGTAAACTGAGCTGGTTCAGACAACACGCCTTGGGGCACAACATTAGCCGATAGGGGCGAAGATTTTTATCAATTGATGATGAGGAACTGATTTGTGCAATTCTTATTGAACATGTATAAATCAATTGACTAGCTATGAATGCCCCAATTCCACTTTGTCACCACCATCAGCGGCCCAAGAACATTGCCCTCAGGCAGCCATTGTTGGAGGCTGCTTCCAGCCACAGGGTGGGGTTTCTTGGTAGCACCACCTGCCCGAGATGGACCCTCACACTGGTCCATCCAGCCCCACTCTCATGGGGCCAAAGCCAGCTCAGCTCTCCATGGGGGTGTGGAGGATGGGGCCGTGGGTCCAGCAGAGGGCTGGGATGCCCGTTACTTAGTTGCAGCCTCCCTTCTGGTCCTGATGACTGGATGTCATCTCCTTCGTCCTCTACACAGGATGGCACTGCAGGACTTCAAAGCACATTTCATGCTTCTGGTCATCTGTAAACTGAGCCCAGGCCTGCTGAGTCAGGAGGTGGGCCAGAAGTGGTCGCACACCATGCTAGAGGGGAGATGGGAGAAAGGGACCACGGCTGGTGGCCCGACAAAGTCACCCCGAGGTGAGCCTGTGCACAGGAGCCAGGGGCTCTTGGGTCTAAAGTGGCAGCTTCTCCAGGCAAAGGGGTGGGCTGCAGACAGAGCAGCTGCCCAGGGCCCCCGGCTGAAGGTGAGGGGGCTTTGCTGGCCAAGCTGCGTGCGCTGGCCCCGGGCTACGTGAACCAGGAAGATGGGGCACCTTTGTCCTAATTTGCACCAGGACGTAGAATTCTCAGTCAGGCTGCCTACCTCTTGGGGGTGTATCTTTCCAGAGGGTTCCCTTTCCTAATCGGCACCAGGAGACCACAGGCGCACAGGCATAGTAGAAGGTTGGGTTTCATCTTTCTGTGGTTTTACTTCTGAAGTAACCACCCCATAACAGGCAGGATTGAAATAGTATTTATATCGTATGTATCAGGCCCTCCCTACCTAGAGTTTGGTAGAGAAACGAAATCATGGATTCCCAGGTCATCAGGTATAGGAGATGAACGTGTGTACATTCTCCAAGTGGAGAGGTTTGGGGACTGTGTCCCTTTCTCCACAATGGGCCATCTCTTGGGTAGGAAAGATTTGAAGGGGGTAAGATCTCAGCGGGGCCCGGGGGGGCCCTGGCTGTGGCTTCATCTCCCCCACAGTGTCCCCCCA
>NC_041225.1:49025010-49051195 GCF_002837175.3 Physeter macrocephalus
TTTTAAGGAACCTCCATACTGTTCTCCATAGTGGCTGTATCAATTTACATTCCCACCAGCAGTGCAAGAGGGTTCCCTTTTCTCCACACCCTCTCCAGCATTTATTGTTTCTAGATTTTTTTGATGATGGCCATTCTGACCGGTGTGAGATGATATCTCATTGTCGTTTTGATTTGCATTTCTCTAATGATTAATGATGTTGTGCATTCTTTCATGTGTTTGTTGGCAATCTGTATATCTTCTTTGGAGAAATGTCTATTTAGGTCTTCTGCCCATTTTTGGATTGGGTTGTTTGTTTTTTTGATATTGATTTGATAGTAGATCACATTTTCTGCTTCTTCATATATATAGTAATTTTTTATTAGATACTGGACATTGTAGATTTAGTTGCTTAGGAATTATCTTGATACTTTGAAATTTTCTTTTAGGACATATCTAGGAAAACTTTTAGTTGGGGCCTAATTTGACCCCACTACTAAGGTGTAGACCCTTTGAGTTCTCTACTAAAGACCCCATGTATACTGTAAGGTCTTTTGACTCTGGCTGGTGGGAATTCAAATGATTTCCAGCCTGGTGTCAGCTCTGGAAATTGTTCTGTGTATAGTCCAGTCTTGTGGGATTTCATTTTATGTATGGACAGATTTTATTTTAGCCAAAGACTCAAGGGAACACCTATGAAGTTCTCTGGAGGTCCTTGTTTAAGTAGCCACCTCCTCTTGGGCACTTTCCCCAGCAAATTCTAGCTGTCCTGTCTCCCTGAACTTCAGACTCTGTCTCTTCCACTCAGCAAGACTGCTAGGCTCTTTTTGGGCCCACTTCCCTGCATCACTGTCCAGGGAATTAGTTTCAGGCAGGAGTCTAGGCAATGTTAGGGTTCACTTTATTTGTCTCCCTCCTCTTGGGGTCACAATTCTGTGCTGCCTGATGTCTAATGTCCAAGAACAGTTGTTTCTTGTATTTTGTCCCATTTTTAGTTGTTTATAGTGGGGAAGTGGTACATGAAAGCCTTACTCCTTTGTGGCCAGAAACAGAAGTCCAAAATGATAGGCTGTGGAAAAAAACCAATAGCAACATAGGTTCCAATGCCAGTTCTGACATTTAATAACTTTGTGACTTCAAGCAAGTGACCTAATCTCTTTTAACCTCAGTTTCCGAATCTCTAAAATGCCCATAAAAATCCCTACTTTGTAAGTTGCTGTTAGCCTTAAATGAAATAAAATGTCAAGAGCCTAGCCCAGAACTTGGCTCAGAGTAAGTGATGAATTAATGTCACACGTTGCTTTCATAATAGAGGATGTGAGATGTAATTGCCTGCAAGCAGTATGAAGATGAGAATAAATAGCAACACTCTAGAGCATTTACTGAAGAATTTCTTGCATGTCCCTCTCAATCCCTTCCTTCCCCATGAAAACATTTCTTTTCTGTTTTCAGCTCAAGTATGTGGGAGCTACTGAGCCCCAAGGAGAAGATTCTGCTGCTGAGGAAAGATGATGATGGAGAATTCTGGTATTTGACTCAGAGACTTGGGGCACGTGCCCTGGCTTACATTAGGACATCCATCCAGCAAACATTTACAGGGTGCCTCATGTATGCCAGGCATCTCTTATACAGAGATCAAGAAGACCCTTTAGGGGCTCACGGCCTAGCAGGGCAATAGAACAGTCACAGTCTCTGTGATGAGAGCAGAGACCCCTGGCATGGAACTCAGCGGGTGCTCAAAGCAGAGGGTGGGTGTGGCCACTGCCTCCTCTCTGACTTCTGTTTCTTGCCAACTATAAGCCACCGCACCTGTGCCCCCCAGAGCAAAGCAGTACTACTCCCACCCACCCCAAAGCCTCTCACCCCTTTTTATGAAAGGCCACCAGACACCCTGAGCTAATGCTGCTTCTGGGGGTCTGACATGAGACCCACCTGTTCCCCGTTCCTTCCACTTTTCACCCTTACTATTAACTCCCACGCTGTCCCTCTTCTCCATGTACCCATCCTTTTCAGACTGCTGTGGCCCTTTCGCTCTTGAAGTAAGTGGTCATTGAACCCAAGAGTCCTGCAAATACTGTTATTTCTGTTTACAGATAGTAAACTGAGCTGGTTCGGACAACACGCCTTGGGGCACAACATTAGCCGATAGGGGCGAAGATTTTTATCAATTGATGATGAGGAACTGATTTGTGCAATTCTTATTGAACATGTATAAATCAATTGACTAGCTATGAATGCCCCAATTCCACTTTGTCACCACCATCAGCGGCCCAAGAACATTGCCCTCAGGCAGCCATTGTTGGAGGCTGCTTCCAGCCACAGGGTGGGGTTTCTTGGTAGCACCACCTGCCCGAGATGGACCCTCACACTGGTCCATCCAGCCCCACTCTCATGGGGCCAAAGCCAGCTCAGCTCTCCATGGGGGTGTGGAGGATGGGGCCGTGGGTCCAGCAGAGGGCTGGGATGCCCGTTACTTAGTTGCAGCCTCCCTTCTGGTCCTGATGACTGGATGTCATCTCCTTCGTCCTCTACACAGGATGGCACTGCAGGACTTCAAAGCACATTTCATGCTTCTGGTCATCTGTAAACTGAGCCCAGGCCTGCTGAGTCAGGAGGTGGGCCAGAAGTGGTCGCACACCATGCTAGAGGGGAGATGGGAGAAAGGGACCACGGCTGGTGGCCCGACAAAGTCACCCCGAGGTGAGCCTGTGCACAGGAGCCAGGGGCTCTTGGGTCTAAAGTGGCAGCTTCTCCAGGCAAAGGGGTGGGCTGCAGACAGAGCAGCTGCCCAGGGCCCCCGGCTGAAGGTGAGGGGGCTTTGCTGGCCAAGCTGCGTGCGCTGGCCCCGGGCTACGTGAACCAGGAAGATGGGGCACCTTTGTCCTAATTTGCACCAGGACGTAGAATTCTCAGTCAGGCTGCCTACCTCTTGGGGGTGTATCTTTCCAGAGGGTTCCCTTTCCTAATCGGCACCAGGAGACCACAGGCGCACAGGCATAGTAGAAGGTTGGGTTTCATCTTTCTGTGGTTTTACTTCTGAAGTAACCACCCCATAACAGGCAGGATTGAAATAGTATTTATATCGTATGTATCAGGCCCTCCCTACCTAGAGTTTGGTAGAGAAACGAAATCATGGATTCCCAGGTCATCAGGTATAGGAGATGAACGTGTGTACATTCTCCAAGTGGAGAGGTTTGGGGACTGTGTCCCTTTCTCCACAATGGGCCATCTCTTGGGTAGGAAAGATTTGAAGGGGGTAAGATCTCAGCGGGGCCCGGGGGGGCCCTGGCTGTGGCTTCATCTCCCCCACAGTGTCCCCCCAAAGGCTGAGGCTGCACATAAGCTAAGGCTTGGTCCCCCATTAAAATGCTGCTCCCCTGGGACCACAGGCCCGTTCTCTTCAGTTAGTTAACAGTCGGTGACCCAGGCAGTGAACATCTCCAGGACACAAAGTCTGTGCCAGGCAGTGTGCTGGGCAAAAGCTACAGTGGAGAGTAACTCTCAGGTCTGTGTGTCCATAGAAGAGCCCGAGGTGGAAGAGGTGGGAGGGAAGCGGACAGAGCTGTGGTGGAAGAGACCCCAGCTCTGTCCGGGTGGACCTTGGGTGGGAATCCCGGGGCAGCACCCTGGGTCTGTGCTCCTCTCTGTGGTTTGGAAAGCAGGATGCTAGGGGAGCCTGTCTCACCTTGGCTATGTTCTGCCCCAGACACATTTTGGAAGAACCCGCAGTTCCTGCTGTCGGTCTGGAGGCCCCAGGAGGGCAGGAGGTTCCAGATGCCCTGCAGCGTGCTGGTGTCCCTGCTTCAGAAGCCCAGGCACAGGCACCGCAACCAGAAGCCTCACTTCGCCATTGGCTTCTACCTCTTCAGGGTAGGTGGGCCTCTCGTGGAGTCTTATCCTTTCTTCCTGTTTCCTGTCCTCTTCACCATCCATCTCTGTCTACCTACATCCTTCTCTGTCTACCATGGGTGCAAATCCTTGGGAATATGTGATCTAGAACCAGCATCCTTCTTGCATTTGAACATCAGTTTCTACATCTGTAAAATGGGGACAATGATATTTATGCAAAAGGTGGAGTAAAAGAAGATCGTGTAGCAGTGCTTATCATTGTGCCTGGCACACAGGTGGTACAATTAATTCTGGTTCCCTCTGCCCCTCCCCCAAAGCCAAGCTTACCTTGCCTCACCCTTTTCCAGGATTTCTGATGATGGATTAATGTCACTGAGTGAAACAGCAAGTCTTATGGGAGGGGAAGTGGCCTCTGGGTAGAGTCTTCTTGTATACCAGCCTCCATTAGAATTCATGCTTGTGAAAGAGCTGGATTCACTGCCTGATGAGGCCTCTCTTTTTTGTTTTTCAGATGAGCAAGGTGAGTTGCACACTTGCCAGGCTGGCCCTGGTAGGGAGTGATGTCCCGGGTTCACTGAGACTGCAGCAGCCTTATGTAAGGAGCCACGGGAAGATCTGGCAATAATGCCAACTGCCTCTGTGTGTGCAAGTAAAGAGCATCTGCTGTTCTTTTTTTATCCAAGGGCCCCCCAAAGTCCTTATACCTCTACAGACAGGTCTGAGCCTGATGCAGAACCAATAAATTTTAGAATCGATTTAATCCCTACATAAATACTTAGGGCTAATATTGAAGACTGTCACAACATAGGAAGAATGATAAATCACAATCTTGCCTGAGTTATGAAGCCCATAACGAAATAGATCTGTAACAGATGGGACATCAGGAGCCCATGCAGCCCACCTACTAGGGGACAAGGGACAAAGGCTGGGAAAACAAAACAGAAACACAGGCAGAGGACAGCAACAGCTCTGTGTTTCCGCTGCAGTGACAGCCTAGAGGGATCAGTTAAGAAGGCCTGAGCTATCCCAGCCTCTGAAGGGTGGCAGCTATTCTTTGTTTCCCAAAGAAAACAGGAGTGAAAAACTTAATTTTCTCAGATTGGACTGAATCGAGTGAAAGGGTTTTTGTAAAGAAACCATTTTGCATTGGGTGTCTTGGGTCGGTTTGGTTTTTTATTTTCCTCCCGAGGGACTACCGAGTGCTCCCAAAGTTGCCTGTTAATTTAGAAAGAAAAAGTTATTCAGTCGAGGAGTGGTGGTGGATGAATTGGGAGATTGGGATTGACATATATACACTAATATGTATAAAATAGATAAAGAATAAGAACCTGCTATATAAAAAATAAAATAAAATTCAAAAAAAAAAGTCTAGGAAATAGTATAAATGATGGCAGATCTCAAAATAGACATTGGTAAATCTAGACAAATCTAAAATGCCATGAATTTCTATTAAATTCTACTATTTCATTAAAAAAAAGCTATTTATATCAAGCCTATTCCTAAATAGAATTGGGTCAACCTACAATAAAAAGTATAAACAGGACAAAACTATGAACCAGTTACAGAATTCAAAAGGCGAGAAAAAAGTTATAAATAGATGAGGGATGGGAAAGCAGTTAATTCTACCAGGAACACTAAACCTAGAACAGCTACTACAGCTGATTATAAAATTTATGTCTGAGATTCCTGGCAGCCAGGGCAAAGACAGCAAAGGGCTGATTTTCTAGTTCTCATTGTCTCAATAAAGAAAGCATGCATCACCAAGAGATACATTTTGTTTCCCCAGCCCTAAGTGGAATCTGGGAAATGTCTTTATGTGGTGGGTAGTGTCTTTATCAGCAACTGTGTACATCCCCCTTATGGATCTCCCCTCCCTCCAGAGCCCTGCATGAGAGCCAAGGGAAGAGGAAGCAAGAGAGAAAAATAGGGCAAAAGGCGGATATAAAAGAGGGAGGGAGAGAAAAAGAGAGAATAAAAATAAGAGATAAAACAAAACACAGACCAGACCTCTGATTTGGGTCTTCTGAGCTTTGGCCAGTACTCTTTCCTCTTTATGAGGCTGCTTTCACTGAGATGACATGGAATATCCGGTTGATCTGTATGGAGGGAGATGGCTGGTGGTCCGTCTGTACCTATGAGCATAATCATGTCATAATCAACCTTGAAACTGCAGCACATACATGGAGGCAGCTTCAGGAAGTATCAAGAATGTGGACATTGGAGCTCAGCTGCCCTGAATTCCAATCCTGGCTGAGACTCTTACCGGCTAGGTGACTTTGTGCAGATGACCTAACTTGTCTGAACTTCAGACCCTGAACTGTAAAGTGGAAAGTGCAGACACAGTGACATTCCTCACCTCATTTTGTGTATGAAATTGATTTTAACACAAAGTCAAATCAGTCGACATATTTATTCAACCTCATGTAGGGTTCCAGCAAAGGTGCCCACTTTGGACGGTTCTGGTGTTTTCTCTCCGCTCCTCATCCCTTTATCTCATCCTCCACTGGGGCAGGTGGGATTTGGCAAATCAGAGGCCACCTTAGTCCTGGCTCCCGGCCAAGGGGCCCAGGCCTGGCCACAAGCCCTGGGTGATCAGCTCAACTGCTGCCCTCTGTCCTCTACCCACAGAGCTATGATGACCAGAGGAGACTGCCTCCCAAGAGTTTCTGGAAAAATGCTCCCCTGAATTGGCCTGAGACATTTCTCAGAGAGAAGGAAGTGAGTCTGGAGCTGTGGCTGGAGCCTGGGACATACGTCATATTGCCCTGCACATCCGAGTCCCGCCAGGAGTCTGAGTTCGTCCTCAGAGTCTTCTCCAGGAAGCGCATCTTTTAGTGAGGTCCAGGCCCCTCCCGGAGGTTGGGGTCCACTCGGGCCAGGGGAGGGGGGCAGGGTGAGGCGAAAATGGTGGAGGACGGGGGTCTCTGTGACCAACACAGGGGACAGGGTGAGCAGGAGAGCAGGGCAGCTGTCTGCGCGGAGACATCCCTCACATCTTCCTCCCCGCTCTCCTTCTAACAAATGAACACTCTGCTGGACAGAGAGAGAAAAAGCTAGAACAGGTCTGGCCCCTGCCCTCCAGGGGCTCAAAGTCTGGAAAGGACATGGACGTATGAACAGTTATTTATGTTACGCTGTGTCTGGGGCAAGCGTTTATCTGCCCAGGGTGTTTGGAGAGCACCAAGGAGAAGCATCTGAGCCACCCTTCCATGGTCCTGGGGGAAGCAGGGGTGGCTTCAAGGACGTGGTGATTCCTAAGAGATGCACAGGGTTTGTTCAGTTGAGAGGGGCTGTCATCAACCATCAGGCTCAGACGAATCAATATACACTCATGCCAGCCAAACTTATTACAGGCCTACCTCGGCGATATGGCAGGTTAGTTCCAGACCACTGCAATAAAGCAAATACTGCGTTAAAGAGAGTCACAGGATTCTTTTGGTTTTCCAGGGCATGTAAAAATTATGTTTACACTGTATTGTAGTCTATTAAGTGTGCAAGAGCATTGTCTTAAAAAAACAATGTGCATACCTTAATTTAAAAATACTCGGGAATTCCCTGGCTGTCCAGAGGTTAGGACTCTGCGCTTCCACTGCAGGGGGCACAGGTTGGATCGCTGGTCGGGGAACTAAGATCCTGCATGCTGAGTTGTGCGGCAAAAAAAAAAAAAAAAAAACTTGACTGCAAAAATATGCTAACCATTGTCTGAGCCTTCAGTGAGTTAGAATCTTTTTGCAATAGTAACATCACTGATCAAAGATCACAGTAACAAATATAATAACGAAAACGCTTGAAATATTGCAAGAATTACCAAATTGTGACAGAGAGACAGGCAGTGAGCCAATGCTGTTGGAAAAATGGCGCCCATAGACTTGCCCGATGCAGGGCTGCCAGAAACCTTCAATCTGTAAAAAAATGCACTAACGCAGAGCACAGTGAAATGAGGTAGGCCTGTATTTTGCCTATGATTGTTCTGACATGACAGCCCTTCAGTGCTTAGAACCCAGTTCTTTTTCCATCATATTTTGGGCATAGATAGTTTAACTTGGTCCCAGGCCTCACTGCCTTGTGAGACCACTGAGTCTGAACGTATGAGTGGGAGTAGTTAGATGAGGGTGGGGCAAGGAAAGGGCGCACGGGGTGGAGGGCTCGGCTTGAGCAAAGGCCGTGGGGTGAGAACACAGGGCGCGTGGGGAGGTACAGCCGTGTGCTGAGCCCTGTGCCAGGCTGCACGCTTCAAGGGCAGGTGGGGCGTCGGCTAAGGAACTGGGAAGGTGAGTTCCCAGGGGTGGGAGAATATTGGTCAAAACGTTCCCAAAATGATCCCCAAGAAGTAATTCGGTCTTTTCTCCCCCCTCGGTGAAACTGGCCGCAATTCAAGTGTCGTCTTCTCTAAGGTGAGTTGTCAGGTGGAATTCCACATGATGGGGACCGTTTACAGAGCCGGGAAGGGGGGCTTCTCCCCTCACACTCAGGGGTCGGGGGAAGAGGTCTGCAGATCCCGCAGGCCCTACTCTATGGCACACATAGTACGTTATCTATCGTGCCCTAGGAGTATGCGGGTTCTGCTGTTTTTGCACCAAAATAACTGCCCTTCTGGTCAGGTCCTTGGCACCGAAGGCCCAGAGCCCCAGATGCATGAGTCTCGCCTCCATGTTCTTCTGTTTCCTTCTACCTGGTGTCTCTTCTGCCCCTTTCACGGTTTGCTACTTCCCCAAAGCCAGCGGCGACTGGACAAACAGGGATGTGGGTGAGTGCCATGCGGTGAAACATTTAAACCAGCACTCAAGGTCAGACTCACAGATTTCAGAGGCCTGGGAGCCGTGAGCACATTAGTGTGTGCTCGAGAGTCCATTCGTCCAGGGGAATGACCAAGTCCTTCTGTGTGTCTGTTCCTATAGGAAACTGTAGACCAAAGTGAAGGGCAGGATGAATTCTTCACCAAACTCTTTGATAAGGTAAGTTGAACCAAGGGAGGTAGCAAGGAGCAGGGGACACTGTGGAGCCTATAATTCCATGGAGGGTGGGTGTGCATCTGCCTGACCCTGTGCATAAATTGTGATTTAAGGCTTCCTAGTCCCCAAACTGCCACTTTCTATGAAAGCCCTCAAGGTTTTAGACAAATGAGGAGAGCTGTTGTTTCCAGAAGGCTCCTGTAAAATGCATATCCGTTCTTGGAAGCTACATTGATTTGTTGTAGGAAAACCAACTTTAATTTTTAACCCCTGTGACAATGGGATATGGCAGAGGTGAGACTCCGTGTTGGGAGGAGTGGGTGGAGCATGGCAGTGATGAGCCCCGGGGGGTCTGGGGGAGGGAAGCCCAGGGAGAAGACCCCGTGGGTGGGTTGGGGGCTGTGGAACTGGTAAGAGGCACTGGGGAGGAGGAGGGCTGCCCACCTGGTCCCTTCCAGTTCTTTCCTTGGGCTGGCCCAGGTTTGAGTACCAGCAAGAGGCCACCCCGTCCCTAACCTGAAGGACGCGAAATGCATTGAGGAACAGGGGAGGAAATCTGGGCCTGACATCTGAGTGATGTCATTACAACTGGAAGAACATGAACTCCCTGTGTTAGTAACACTCCCGATTTCATTCACAAGTTGCCTGCCCTCCCGTCTTCTTTCATCTTTACCACTGGCATTTTGCTTAATGTCATCAGAGAGGATACATCAGAGTCTTATGTGTGCTGTTTATAAAAGTTTTCTTCCATACCAGGGGTTTCCAAACATTTTCTGCGGCAGTCCTTTTTATCATATGGAATCTCACAGAGAAACCTAACACACATAAAACAGATAAATATGAACAGATAACTTATAGCCATTTAATAAGTTCAAATTTATGGTACTTATATGGCATTAATATGTTCTAAAGTTAAGTGTTCATGTAAAGGGTTGCTTTTCTGAACTCTAAAATGGAAATCGGAACCCTTGGCTAAGGATAGTTTATTAATAATAAAACTGAAACCCAACTGCTGAACTTTCAAAGCATCTCTATAGAACCCAGTTTGAGAATCACTGCTATTAGTCTACCTCTTAAGAGTCCTGTGCTGCTGGGGTGCTCTGAACTTGGCACCCAGTTAAACTGTTGTAGAAGTTCTTATGAAATTCCAGATTTAATTGTGTGTCTCGTCATGTTCCTTATGTGCAGGAAAATGGCTTCACTTATTCTGCCCAGAAATGGCATAGGTGCCACCCTGAGCAGATGTGAGAGAGGCCTTTCTCAGCCCCGTTTAGCTGTGGGCCCTCTGCATCTAACGAGCCTTCAGCAATGATGATTTTCTTCTACCACTCTGCTTCTACTCCAGCATCCAGAAATAAATGCAGTCCAACTGCAGAAGATCCTGAACCACATGCCCTGGTCAGGTGAGTATTTCAGAGTCATCCTGTAGGACTCAGGGGACACAACTGTTTTGAACTCTGGATCTATTTCTCTTTCTCCTGGTGGGACATGTGAATGCCCACGGGTCCCCCCAGGAGCTGTGTCTTATACCAGGGTGGGTAGTGTGGTCTGACAAAGAGGTAGAGGAATTTATGCAGCTTAGAAAATTGTTCTTTTTTTTTTGCTTAGTTGAGTGTGTAAAGATAGATGGCAGTGAAAATGAAGATTTCTGCTAGTTTGCTAGTTTGAGAAGAATAGCTGAATATTTCTTTCTTGGCATATAAAGTCATGTGGAAGAATGGCATTCATTTTCTCAACCCGGCAAATAAATATTAAGTATCAACTAGCTTACCAGGGAGCTCTCTGATGAGCTCATATTTAAATGGATTAACCCACAGAAATCTGATAGAAAGGAGCACATCACGTAGGAGAACTGCAGATGGGAGGTCTGGATGCCTTTGTATGAAGCTTGGGATAAATCATCAGGAAAGCTTAAAGCCCACATAAAAGTTTTTTATGTGTATATTTTGAGTGAGAAAAACATGATTTTGAAAAAAGTAAACCATACAATTAAAGGGTATTTGCTACCTGAAATATGTGATTGCTTCTCCTTTACCTGAAGCCAAGATTTCAAACCCAAACACACTCAGAAACTGTATAATTTCCAGATGGTTTCTCAAAGCCAAACTCGGGTATCATAAAAGAGCCAGAAAGGGAGACTCTAGAAATTATACAATATGAGATGCGGCCCCTCCCTACACCTCCTCAAAAAAAAAATTGTAAAAGAGATGGCTTCTGCACATTTAAATTTTTAAGGCGTTAATCACAAGTATGCAAAATGTTTGTTGAAAGAATGGATGGACACATTGCTTTCATTTATTCCTATGAGAGGGTTTCTGGTTGATAGATCAGAGAGCTACTATAGTTTTTGGCAAAATAGTTGGTAAAGTCTCCCATAATAAATGATGAAATGTGGGTTGGAAAGTTGCAATATGATTCACAAGTTTTATCATCATCCCAAGAGTTATATAAATATGAACCAGAGAGATAATTCTATGTTATGGGTCAGAGCCTATACGTTTTAGGTATTTAGTTGAGAGTCTCTGTATTCTGCCCTTGATCCCCTTACACTTCTTCAACTTTTATCAGTGGCTTGGAAGAAGACATGGCACGTAGGCTTATGAGATCTGCAGATGGTACAGAACTGGGAGGAATAATTAATATAATAGCCAACAGAATTGAAATTCAGAATGTTCACCACAAGCTGTGCCCAAGCCAAAAAATGAAATGTAGTCAGGGTGATAATTAAAAACTGCCATTTTATAATATTTGAAAAATCAGTTGCACAAGTTCCTAACAGAAGAGACCTCATCTTTGTGGCAGTTAATTTGAAATCTATCTGGTTAATTTAGTTGACCTTGAGCTTAACATGTGCTAATAGTTTCAAGTTGCTGCTAAATAAGCTAATCCAAATTCAGGCGGTATTTAATGGAAGCATTTAGTGTGTGTTTTTGAAATTGTGTTCCAAGAAATGTTAGAAACCAAGAGGTTTTAGTAAGTGTTCCATGAAGTAAAATGCGTTAGATTCTATGGTCAATCGTGCTTAGGAAATTCTGCATTAAAAAAAATTTCAACATTGGCTCCTGTATACCGATCACGTGCTAAGGTACATGGTGATGGAGACAAGGGTCATAGATACAGAATATTTCAAATGTATTTGAACTCAAAACCTTTTCTCTGCAAAACATCTCCCTTGGAACCTAATTTGGGAAATGCGGACTGAAAATTTTGGAAGTGATAGACCCACTGTACTCTGCTTAATCCACCTGCAGCTGCAGGCGTGCATTCCAGTCTTGGTACCACATTTTAGGGAGACACTGGCAAAGCATAGTGCGTAGAAGAGGGAGGTGAGGATTTAGAAACCATATCATCTGGGGAACCGATGGAGAAATGTTTAGATGTTTAGAATGGAGGGCAGGAGTCGAAGAGGGGACAAATACCTGCTTATGCTTTTCTGGAGGTAGAACTAGGACTAGTGAGTGAGTTTTACAGGAGCTTCCTTTGGAATTAACATGAGAAATTTCTCCTGACTTGGAGCTATGGATCCATGTGAAAAAGTGAGCTCCCAGAGCTGACAGGCCATCTGTCAGGACATCTGAGATTGTCTCCCAGTTTGGGTGGGAGCTTGAAAAAGGTGCCCTTTCAGACTGGGGAGCCTGTGACTCTATCATCCTGTCTGCCCCCACCCCAGCCCTGCGATACACAGGGCCATGTTCATCTGACCTACTGTGAAGCAAAACCAGAATGTTCTCTGCAGGGTTTACTGTGTTACTTGGATGTAGAAATCCCCTCTAAGCCTTCTCTCTCTGTCTCCACTGTTCTCATTCTTCCTGCCCCAACGTAAATGGTGGTCATTGGAACCTATGGCCGGCCTAGACAGCACTGCCTCTTCCTGTTCAGAAAAGGGCCATGCAGTCCTGGGGCCACCCCCATGCAGACTCTTTCTGTTCCTTCACAGGTCTAAGGAGCGAACAGCCTCTCTTCAGCCTCGAGGCCTGCCAGGGGATCCTGGCCCTACTGGATGTATCTTTTTGGGTTTGTGGGAGGATGCATTCTGCTGTTTGAGAGCTTTGCCCTGGAGCCAGGCGGCCTGGGGTTGAATGCCAACCCTAGCACTTACTAGGTCTGTGATCTCCGACTAGTCACTTAGCCTCACTGTGCCCCAGGTCCTCGTGTGCAGAACAGAGATGGTATTAAAACCTATTCTGGGGCTCCCCTGGTGGCGCAGTGGTTAAGAATCCGCCTGCCAATGCAGGGGACACAGGTTCGATCCCTGGTCTGGGAAGATCCCACAGGCCACGGAGCAACTAAGCCCGTGAGCCACAACTACTGAGCCCGCGCGCCTAGAGCCCATGCTCCGCAGCAACAGAAGCCACCGCAATGAGAAGCCCGTGCACCGCAACGAAGAGTAGCCCCCACTCGCCGCAACTAGAGAAAGCCCGTGCACAGCAACGAAGACCCCAAAAGTCGCAGCCAGAATACAAAAAAAAACCCCAAAAAACAAAACCTATTCTGTAAGCTTGGTATGTGAATACAAATGAGATAACCCACGTGAAGTGCTTAGGACAGAACTGTCATCGAAAAGTGATCAATATTGTTATTAATAACAATAAGCTTACTTCCTGATAGCGAGGATGAGGCAGCTGCAGGGTGGCAGTTAGTAACAATTCTCCAGGTTACAAGAAGCTTTCATAAGAGCCTCAGGGTCCTGAGTTTTCCATTGGGTGATGGGGCAGCAGCTGCCCCCATTTACAGATCAGGAAACCAGAGCTTGGGGAGTTCCATGACATGCCGCGAAATCAGCTGTCCTCGTTCTCAACACTGTCATTTTTCTAGCAAACCCTCTGCCTTAAGTTATTCGGAGTTTAATTACCCACGCCACAGAGGGGCACATAGAATGGATACTGTGAGAGGGGTTGCAAATATAAAGAATGTTGGCAGAAACTTTGCAGAGGCTGCGGGCAGTGTGGGATGGTGGTCAGGTATGCAGGCATTGGGGCAGGTCCCAGCCTTGTCACCAGCTGTATGAACTTGGACAAGATCATGCTCTCGGAGCCCTCATTTCCTCATCCATAACAGGGAGGAGTTAGTACCTACCCCACCTACTAGGTGAAAACGAAGTTCCATAGGTCAAGTGTATAGCTCAGTGCTAGGCCCACCATCAGGGCTCAAAGAGAGGTGGTGTGTCATGGTGTTTTTGAGCCCGTCTCTCTGATGCGGGGGTACTTGGACGTGGTCTACAGGGCTAACCATTCAGCTTCTAACTGTTCCTAAGATGACTAAATATAAGAGGCATCCTTAGCCACCCTGTGCCTGACTCCTTCCATGAGTTGGTTTTGACAACAATGAAAAAAAAGAGTTACTATTTTTTATTTAAATCGCATCAGATTGGCCATGTCAGAATACCCTGCTTCACTAAATGGTAACTGTCCTCATCACCATCGTCAGACCATCCTCTCCTCCCAGTGCTGCTGTGTTCCAGCTCATTCTGTCCTTTCCTAGTAAGGGCCAGGGAGCCCTGGGCTGGACTGATCAGTCAAGGGAGGCCAGCTAGGGATAGCTAACATTGAATGGGGTGTCCCAAATTGCACATTGCTGTGTGGAGGGCCCATTACTGCCTCCAGAGGTGTGGACAAAACTCCCCTGGTGGCTTTGACCTTAACCCTGCTATCAGCTTAATGCGTCCGGCACCGTGAGTATCCAGGAATTCAGGGACCTGTGGAAGCAGCTGATGCTCTATCAGGTAAGAACAAGTGTTCACCACGCCTCCCACGGGACAGTGCAGAAATGGCAATTCTGCAAAACTATAAGGTACCTCTCTCCCTTTCAGCCCTTTCTACCCAACCACTCACCCAATCTTCCCTAACATCCTTTTAGTGTTTCCTCCTTTCTCTCCCAAACTCAGAGAGCCTGTTGCAATAGTCTTCTGAATTTTTAAAGCGACATCTGATCACATTGCTTCCTTACTAAACATTGTTTGAGACTCCCCAAGGCCTTCAGTCGAGTTCACACTCCTTAGCATGGCATTTAGAGTCCTTCATAAATTGGCTCCCTCCTACTTTTCCAATCATTACTCACAACTCTCCTCCCGTCTCCTGAGTCATAAGGTTGGAAGCCCTTCAAAATTTGGTTGGCGTGCTCAGCTTAGGCACGTTTACCTATACCAAGACTCTCCATCCCCCGTAACAGAAAGACCGCCCCCTCTCACAAGCCTTAAGGAGGACTGGGAGAGGAGGTGGGTTCCTGGCAGGGACCCCCTGCCCTATTCTTGTCTAGGCAGCCGGGCCTACTGGTGGAGCCTCACACTCAGCAGTCCTGCAGCCTTGACACTGGGGTGTGAGGGGCTCTCAGGTGGGGCTTGGAAACGCCTGGCTTCCTTAGCCTTTGGTGTGGGCTCTTCGCAGGGGGTTTTCCACAAGCAAGACACTAACCGCTCAGGACGCCTGAACCGGGCCCAGCTGCGGGCTGCCATGAGGGACACAGGTAGGCCCGGAGGCGGGTGGGGAGCTGATGCTGCAGGACGCACACCAGGCAGGGGATGGGGCGGCGGGGGTGAGTGGTGCTGGGCAGGGTGTGTGGCGTCCTGCAGTCTTCTAATGAGCAGAGTTACTCCCCGAGTTCAGAGGCCCAAAGACCAGGATCCGTGAATAACGAAACCATTGATTATTATCACTATGATCACAGCTAACATTGATTGAGGGTTGGCACATGTATACTCGCATTTAATCTTTGCCAACACCCTGTTATAATCCCCACTTCACAGAGGAAGAAATTGAAGCTCAGAGAAGTTAACTTGCCTGGGGCTTGAATCCAGGACTCCCAGACTCCAAGGCAGATGCTCTTGACCACTAAGCAGACTGCCTCCTGCCTTCAAGGCCGGTAACCCACGTGATAAAAAGATCCTCATGCTGGTTGCCTAGGGGACAGGGATGGAGAATGGAGAGACAATAAAATTAATAGGCTAAATAATTGAACAATTCACAATGAACCGTGTAAAAGAAGATCTTAGGCTATTAGGATTCAGGTGCCGGAAGCGGAGGGACAATTTAAGGGGCCTCAGGTGGGAGGGGAGCTGGATATGAGGTTTCCGGCACCCACGGTGGGAACCCTTGTTCAATGCAGGAATCGTGCTCGGTGATGACGTCTGCCGGCTGATGCTTGTCTGCTACGGCGGCCCTGACCTCCAGATGGACTTCGTCAGCTTTGTCCGCCTGATGCTGCTTGTGGAGAACATGGAGGGTGAGCTGGGGGGAAGGAGGGAGGGCCCGGGCTTCCCCTGCTCTCCTCGTGTATTGCCCACCTGTCCCCAGTTCAAGCACGAGAGAGGGCTGCTGCCAGTGCAGGGAGCTCTGGGGAACGCTGGCTCTGTGCCTGTGAAACCTAGCTGCATCCACCCGAACTAACTTATGCCCTGTCTGCTCCAGGGCAAAGGTGTGAAGCGGCCCGTTTAGAACAAGTGTGGCGTGTGTGATTGCACAGAGGCCGAAATTGGCCTCCTGGGTGAGGGGACGTATGGGAGGAGCTAGTCCCTCTTGTTTCCAACACATACACACGCATTAGCTGTGTTCTTTTCTATTGCATTTTCACAGACGTCTTCCAAAACTTGACCCAAGATGGCAAAGGGATACACCTCCAGAAGCCCGAGGTAAGACCTTCTCCACGGGGTCGATTCATGTCATCTTAGGGAGCCGTGGCCGTTGCCGGTTCAGGGACTTGTGAAGGAGAAGGGTTCTGAGTGCCCTTCATTCTGCTGAGTTCACGATGGAGCACTGTATTCGTTGCACTTATTCACTTGTGCATCCAATATGACTGGGCATCCACTGTGTGCCAGGCATATGGGAAGGTACAAGTGTTTGTTGAATGAATGAGGTGATATGCTGAGGAGAAAACTACTCTGTGTCTGACACTGGTTGTCCTCCCTGATCATTCAAGCTGCACGGATTTACTGAGCACCTGCTATGGGCCAGATGTGGAGACACTGGAGTCTGGAGTTGAATCATTTGCCCTTTCTGTCTAAAACACATCCTCTGTTTGGGCTGCTTAGAAAGAGACTAATAAAAGCTGGGGTTTCTTCCTTGACCTCAGATATTCAGTTTATGGAATAAGCTTCTAAGATACAGGGACCTTCAACGTGTATCTACCCTCAATCACTCCCATATTTGAGTGTGAAGGTGGGATGCAGGTGGAGGGGCAATGGTTGGAACTTCTGAGCCCATACGCAAGCACAGATCCCCAAGGACACCCGATCCCAAGCAATCCTTCCATAGCGACATACTCAGCACTGAGAGAGCAGGACAGCCATCAGAGTGGCAACTGACACAGGGCAGCTCACAGCTTGAGCAGGCTCCTAGAAAGCAACGTGCTGTCATGGCAAGAGAGCTGGACTGAGACCCAAGGTGAAGCCACAGAGCCCCTCGTAACCACCTGTGGGACTGTGTCAGCACATCACGTTACATCTCTGGGCCTCAGCTTCCCTGTGTGCGAGATGAGCTGGCTGGGTGATATCCAACGTTCTCTCCAGCTCTGACCACCTCTGGCTCCTTGAGGAGATCCTCAAGGCCATCTGAGGAGGCCTACAGGGAGTGGCAGCCAGCTTGCTGGAATTTCACTCTGGGGTTTTCTCTGACCCCACTGGTAACTTCACCATTCTCATCTTCACCATCACCAGCGTCACCATCACCATTTTTATGTAACTGGCCTGGGGAGTGGTTTCCCCAGAGGTTCTCCCCTACGCGAGTTAGAGGAACCGTTCATCACACCCACATAAAGCTGTCAGACAAATGGGCCCATAAATGTAAACATGTAGACTATGCTCTATTGGATCTCTGCTACCCAGTCGGCCCACACACCTGCACACTGCTGTCACAAGCACGCCAATTTGAATTCATGGGGGAAAGTTGCATTGAGAATTGAATAGAGAATCAGCCTGCATCCTGGCTATCATCATTCACAGGCACCAAGGGAAGTCCAGGTTGATTATATTTCAGGTTGATTTATACTTATTATGGGATGGTGTGGTCCTTCTGGCTAAGCTATCCATTAATGTCCTGTCTCTGGCTTCCCAGGAGTGATGGGGGAGGAGGCCCCAAGTCCTGCGTCAGGCTCTAGGACCTGGTGACTGAGAAATGAAGCATCCTTAACTGAATGTCAGAGATGGGTCTGAATAGATCATAATTTTCTTCCGCATTATTCCAGTGGCTGACGACGACTCTGTACTCCTGAGAAGGCTGGACGCTCATTGGCCCTCGCTGAGGACTCTGCATATGGCCCAAGGGTGGCCTTTGGCTGAGACCAACCCATGCTCAACCCACCTACAGTTCTTCAGGACTGTGTCTCCAGCCATCACCTTCTCATCTGGGAAGATTTCTTTTCTGCAGATCTCCCCTCTGGATGGACAGCATACAAAGAGGGAAGCAGCGAGGTAGTAAAGATTGCCTTGGACTTGTCAAGACCAGCTCTCTTTCCCTGTGACCACGACCTTGTCACATGCAGAAACGTCGTCTAAGCAATCTGATTCCAGGCTTGGTGTGCTTTCCTTTATACAATACTGCCTCCACAGGTGTCCAACTTAAATGACCTTAGACATGCCGCATTCTCACATTTGGGGTAATAGTCTAGGTTTCAAGATCTGAAGAGGGAATGATATGTTTGTAGGCATCTGTACCGGCATCTATAAACTGGTAGAGGGATAGGCTAACTTTTAACTGTCTGGGGGTGGGCTGGGGGTACACTGAGCTTTTAAGAACACAGAAAATAACAGAACTGTCAGGGTCCAGGTGGGATGGGCTGGATCTGGCATCTGAGGTCACTGCGTGATCTTCTGCTGACAATATCTCCCGATGGTTGGATTTGGGGGGGTGCCAGTGAATTTAAAACACCCGACTTCTTAAAGGGCATCTGCATGTGATGGGTGTCAGTCTGTTTACCTGACCTATGGGCTATCAGATCTACTTCAAAGAAGAACAACAAATCCATGCTGCATTGTAGAGTTAATCAGCGGATGGTCGGTATATCCGATTTTTTGTGCTACAGTGATCCCTCACTTTCCTGGCGTCCCTACCAGCCCAGAACCCAGGCAGAAAATCAGAACAATGGCCATTTCCCAAGGCCCAAGCACTTTACTCATAAGTTAGCAACCCAGAGCCATTCATTAAAATTCTATTTATTATTAATTTACAAACTGTTCTAACAAACATGACTACCTGGTTTCCAGGTCCGTAGGAGACTAAAGGAGGAGGCTGAATAGGGGATAAAAGGGTGTCCATTGGCAGAACTAAAGGAAGTTTGACAGCCTGGTAGGTGTGCAGTGCAGGAGGAAGGAGCACTTGAAAGGGGCACTTTCAAAGCATAAAAACCTTTATTTATTCCAAATGAGAAAACGTGAAGCGGTTTACCGTAAAGTGCCATCTGCACTAATACGTGAGGTATTACTGATTTTGTAAGCAGCCATCATATAATTATAGTCTTTTAAAGATTTTTATGTCTATTTATTTATCATTATTTCTCTCTTTAGACCCTGCCGTTTTAAATATTTGGTTTAATTAAATTATTATTGCTTTGCACCATGAAGGCCATTTTGCAGATTTTTTGGGTGATTGATAGGAAGGTGGTACCGTTATTCCGTTCATGACACTTGCATTACAGTGTGACGGTTTTGCTTGGTGCAGATGAGATCTACATTCATTAATTAATTCTGATAGAGCCCCCGTTTGGCTTCTTGGTGGTGGTCTGAGCTGCCCTCCTGTCACTCGTGTGTTACCCTCACCCCCCTGAGTTTAGGTATCACTGTAGCAACTCACAGATACCCTGTGCCTTGCCAACCTCCACCCCCACTGTTTCCCTCTGTGCCCCGCCAAAGCTGAGTACTGGAGATGAGGGGCAAAGCCATGTCCCCACCCACATATCCCCTCCCCATCTTCTGTCACCCTAGGGCATGGAGGGCAAGTAAAGCTCTAGGACTGTTCAAGGGTCCGGATGAAGTCACGCTGAAGGTCTGAGTGGTGGACATCAGTGATTTCCAGAAGTCAAAAGCCAGAAGATTATCATGACCAAGACAGGTGGCAAGTCTGCATTCCAGAAGCCCAGCAACGGAGGAGCAAGCAGTCAGTCCTCAGGTGCCAAGACAGGTGAGTCAGGGAGTCCAGAAGGTAGGGCTGTCTAGAAGTCCAGCCCAAGCAGTCAGAGCATGCCTGGGGGGTCCCGTCCTAAGCCTTCAAATCTCAGAAAAAAGGGACTCTAATTGATAAAAGGACAGTGCAAGAGGGGACTAAAATACCTGGCCTTTATTTATCCTTGTTTTTCTTTTTTCCTTTCTCTCATATTTTGTACAAAAACTTAGTCACCAGAGAGAACCTTCTAGATACTAGTTAAGGCCCAGGGCAGGGCAGTCAGCAGCTTACTGTACAGAGCACTGCTTTCCTTCTGTTGTCCCGCCGGGTTAGAGAAATGAGTTTAGCCTCCAGGATTTCCAAGCTGATGTTTTCCCAATGAAATATGTGTTTTTTAATATTTATAATGGAAAAAATGAGTTTTGTGGGTCCTAGGTAGGTAAAAGGGGGCCAGCTCTGCCTGGCTTTGTGGAGGAGTAAGCTGTGGGTCCAGCTCTTGGGGAGCTCTGGGAAGACAGCCCTCTGAGGTCACTGGCCCCAGGGCCTGAGTTACCAACGCTCTCCCAGAGTCCCGAAGACTGAAGTGGTACAAAATCCAACAGGAATGAAAGTGAAGAGAGGTTGGGCAGGAACATTCTAGCTGTATGACATTGGACCTCAGGTTACTCATTTGTAAAATGGAGCCCAAAATGTCTACGTTACTGGGTCATTATGAAGATTAAATAATGCTGGTATGCTGTAGGCACTCAGTAAATGAAGCTGCTCTTTTTTTTTCCTTAGGCAGGACAAGTCTTTTTTTTACAATCATTATTATTTAGTTTTGTTTTTAAAACACAGTCACTCACAACGACCACTCCTCTGAAATGCCCAAGGTTTCATACCCCATTTCTACTTTCCTCTTCCTCCTCTCCTTCCCCTCTCTGAACCTATCACTGCTTCCTTGAAATGTGGCCTCAGGAGGGCACCCCTCGTCTCCAATGCCAGGCACCTGCAAAAGGGGCCATCTTGTTATTAAAGCTCCTCTCACGTCACACAGACACAGGCTCTGCCCTCCACTCACCTTGAACTTCAGAAGCAGGAGAAGGTTTACTCGTCAGAGGCCCAGGTTGTCAGTGAGGGCTTTTCTGGACCACAGACCAAGCAACTCTGGAGACCATACTGACCAGCAGCTGTTCCAGAAGCTCTGCTGGATAATTTAGGTGGGACCTAGAGCTGACCTGACACTAGGAGTGAGGAGGCCTGACAAGTGCACAGCCACGGCAAGGAAGCAGTTACCCTCTGTTAGACCGATGTCCTCACAGCGGTGCTCCGTGCTGATTGGCTCCGCTGGTTTGCACGTGGTGCTGATGAGGCCCTGGCATGGTGAGGCCAGCTGGGTGGTGGGAGTGCATCCCCTCCACCTGTCCAGCCAGTCAGCCGTTCAAACATTCACCCATCCATCAGAAGACATGTGTCAGCCTCCTATAATGGGTTGGGCACCGTGCTAGGCACTGGGGACACAGAGTCATGGTTTACTGGAGTGACAGCTGACGGACAGATGGTCTGCGGCGCACTGTGATGGGCATGCAGAGTGCTGGGGAAACACAGAAGACAGGTGTCCAGGCCAACCTGAGAGAGCTGGGGGGAAGCTTCCTGGGGGGTGATGCTTGGCCCTCTTAAAGGATAGAGGCACTAGATAAGACAGTAAAGGGAGAACGGTGAGGTTCCAGATAGACGGTCCTGCACGTGGAGAAAAAGCACACAGAAGCAGGGAAGGGAATGGTGTGTTTGGAAAACAGCCATGGTGCTGAGGGGCGGGGCTTAGCTCTGTCGTGAGGGAGCAGGTGAGCGAGTTCGCACAGGCAGGCAGGGGCCCAGCAAGTTCTGTCACGGCATCGGGACCCTCTCCTGAGGGGCTGAGGCATCAGCCAAGGCCTTCAAGCTTGGTCATGAGACGTTCAAGCCCTTCCTCTCCACCACTGTCAGCAGGGTGCAGGCAAGGACTTCAGAGTCCTAAGAACTGAGTTCAAATCGCTGCTTAGCTCAGGGGTTCCTTCGGAACTTCGCCTTTTTGAATCTCTACAGCCTCATCGATAAGACGGCGAGAAACATGCTAACCTCACACGGTGAGTTTCATGCGACAAGATATGAGCGTGTCTGGCATCGGGCAACGCACTTCAAAAAATGTGAGCTCAGCCTGATTTTTCGGGTTGGGGGCGGAGCACCTTCCTTCCCACATCTGTGGCATGTGCTGCGGATGAGCAGACACTAGATGGCGCCCTGTCCCCACGCAAGGGCTCCTTCCTGGGTGCCGGACTGCAGATGACAACTTCAGCGCCGACCTGGGAAACCCCAGCTGATTTAGAGTCCTGCCAGCCTGACTCAGAGCAGAAGACCCCCTTCAGCCCCGCATGGACTCACTCCCTTTTTCTTGCCTCCTTTTTCTGCTCAGACCTGTGCTTTATTTTACACAGCTCATTCATTTCTGAAAAAGAGCAAACTATGCTTTTAAGCCCTTGTTTCAAATGCATCTCTTTGATGATGCGCTCAGTCCACTCACCCTTAGAACCTAGCGCCTGGCTTTAGTGCCTAACCCACGTTTGGTGTTAACTGAATGAATGAATGATCTTTGAAGTAATAGGTGAATCTTGTCATTTAAAAAGTCAGCATCTAATTGAGTTTCTAGCGGGAAATATTTACTACATAATGTTTGCTTGGGGACAAACGACTTTCCTCTAAAAGGGTCCCTCTGATGTTGCGTAAGGTATAGTTTCACTCTGATGCCAAGCACTGTGGCTTTTCAAACCACCTTTGAAAAGCTCATCAGGCTCTATCTGAAGACATTCTTCATCTCTTGACATTCCAGGGACTTGGGCATCATTTTCTCTCACACATTCAGAATTCATCCTTCCAGAGGGATTAACCAGTTGAGGAAAGTTCCAGAGACTTTTGCTTTCAGGGTGGCAGTGGTAGTGGCAGCTCTGTGAGTAGTGGGAGGCGGCTGGGCCTGGGCCTGAAGGCTGGTTGTTAAGTCCTCATCTCCATCCTAAGCCTCGACAGCTTCTCCTGCTTGCAGAAGAAAATGAGGCCAGAACTGGCAGGGTGGGGTGGTGGAAGGAGCAGACCTCACCTTGGCAGGGAGTCTGGGTGTCTTTTGTTCTCCTGAAGAGCAATTCATGGGGCCTTAGATGAGTTCCCTAACTTCTCAATTCAACTATTTACAAAAGTTATGTGTGCACTTGGAGGAGGTTGGACTGTATAACTTCTAAATCTGCCTCTGGTTGGAGATAACTTTGCCAAGAGTACAGGCTGGGCTTGAAAAAAGACGCCTGCTTGAGTCCAGCTCCACCATTTACTAGTGTAAGTTACCTTTGGCCAGTTGCCAATGTATCTGTGGTCCAGAGGATGGTGTGGATCACGTGTGATCACGTAGGTAAGCTGCTTAGCACTGAGCCAGGCCTCTGCTATGGTTTACTGTGGACCCACAGGAGGGGTTGGCTCCACTCTACAATGGCCCCCCCAGCATTCCCCCCAGGGGAGAAGCTAAGTGGTTTCTGAACCAGGGCAAACCAGAGGCCATAAGGCTCTGATGCCTGAAACCCAAGCTTCAGTTCTGCTTGGAAAACATCAATTACGGGGCTTTCGTACAGAGGGTTTGCTTCCCAGATTCATTTTCCTTTTGGCCGAATGAAAGGATCAAAATGATCTTTGTCTTTGTTTTGACTTCCCGTTGGCCTCACATCAAGTCGCCCCCAAGAGGGAATGTCACCAAGCTTGACATTCCACTCACCCAGCTGGTGGCCTGATTTGCTCATCAGCAGTAATGACAGACGCAGCCCAGCTAAGGCTGCACAGCGGCAGCAGTGGCCTTACTCAGGCAGAGCGGGTGGACAGGTTGCGGGCCCCAGGCTGGCGCCTCTGCTCTCTCACCCTCAGTATTGCACACACTCAGAGAAGTAGGCCGGTTTAGGCCCCACAGCAAGGTTGGGCTGTGTGCTAACCCTCTCTCCCATGTTGCATGGTCCGGGGTTCCCTGGGTGCAGCTTGGATGGTTGACT
Source organism: Physeter macrocephalus (assembly GCF_002837175.3). Classification (NCBI taxonomy): domain Eukaryota; kingdom Metazoa; phylum Chordata; class Mammalia; order Artiodactyla; family Physeteridae; genus Physeter; species Physeter macrocephalus. Next base: position 49,048,915 of record NC_041225.1, read on the forward strand.
CATACAGAACATTCTTTTCCTGGTCTTTGGCTTCCTTGAGAAGGGAGGAATCTGAGATTATTAGAGTGCCTTGGCCATGGCTTTAATGATGGGAGGGCCATGGAGTTCTCAGGAGGCAGGCACTCTTCCCCTAAAACTGGCCCTGCCTCTGGGTGGGGGAGGAGCTTCTGGAGTGGGGAGCTGCAGGGAGGTCTCCCGCGGACTCTGGTGGCTGTGAAGGCGCAGTACGGTTGGCAGGCACTGCCTGGAAAGGGGCCTGGGAGATTGTTGCTCAGGGCTGCTCATTGCTGCCCGAGTGCATGTGTGTCCGACACCCAGGCTCCCTGATGGTGTCTTCAGATCAGGCTATGCCAGGCTGGAGGCTCAGGAGCTGAGAGGAGAGGTCTGAATTCTGCAAGTCATACTGTGAAAGTTGGGGTCCTTAACGGAGTGAGAATGATCCAGGGGTGAGCTGGTGAAATGGGCAACACATTTGACCAGGAGCCAGATGACATGAGCTTACGTCCCCTCTTCCACCAACTGGATGTGAGGTTGTGTGGCCTTAGGAAAGTCATTTAACCTCTCTGTCAGTGTAGTCATGTTCTGATTTGGGATGGTGACTCCTGCGTCCCAGGCTGGTGGCAAAGATTAAATAAGATTGCGAGCGTGAGAGAGCTTTGCAAGTCGTAAAGTGGGGTTCGTAGTTGGGGGTTACTATTCTAGTGGGTAGACCTGGAGTCATAGGCATTTGCTGGATCATTTGAGAATGTTTGATTCTGCTCTAGAAAATAAGAGAAACCAACAAATAAGGAGGATAGATAAAACTAAGTGTAGAAGCACATGGCTTGAGAGACAAGTCAGACGTAGATAAAGAGAGTGAATCACCGCGTGAATTTAGGAATGGATGGAGGAGCTGGGTAGGCTCTGAATATTCATGCTTTGCACTAAATATACATGAGGCACCTGAAGCATCAAATATTCAGGATACGTCAAACATACACAAGACCCACGAGGCACTCAGTCTTCAATCAGCCGCCCATTGGTGACGCCCACCTGGTCCCATTCTAACCCCTAGAAATGCAGATAAGCACCATGGCTTTCAGCTGACTAATTGGAGAGCTGCAGCTGTGCCCTGCCATCCCTGCCTGAGGCTCACTGACAGAGCACCTCTGTGGTTGGGCCCAGAGCCTTCGGTCTTTTGTTCAAAGCCTCAACTGTGGTGCTTGTGAGCACACCGTCAGCAGGAAGGGCTGATGTGGCAGAGGGACAGGACACCCGGGCATTCTGTAGCCCAGGATTCAGTGGTGTGGACCTTCTACAAGATCCTAAGTGTGTTCACTACCCCGTCTCTCCCTGCCTTGCTTTTCCCTGTTTTCAATTGATCCAATCAACCATGTGAGCTGAGGCTCCTGCTTTTTGGTCCGCAAGCCCTTCTGTTTGGTGACTTGCTGGTAGAGGAGTCGGAAGATACCCGTGTAGCAAGGTAATTTCCCCCATGACACCTGGGACCAGAATGGGGCGCTTGGGGCTGGGGGCAGGAGGACTGCCTGCTTCCAACTCTGTAGCTTGGCTGCTGAGGTACGGGTGCCGTGTCTACACGCATGGTGGGTGGAGCGGGCCCCTCAGTACAGCCCTCCCCAGCAGCCCTCGTCGGGTGGGTCAGCTCCCATGCAGAGGGCTGAGCAATGCCTAAGACCACACATTGTGGAGAGGTTCCCAGAGACCCTGCCGCTCTCTCCCCTTGTCCTAAAAGGACAGAAAGTCAAGTGATTTCAGCAACCACCTGACAGAATCTCATGCTCTCCTCACTGGCCTGACCGGTGTTCCAACTTTCTCACCATCACCTTCCCATAGCCTCTTCTGAAAGTCATCCACGAGACACTACGTGTCTGAGCGCAAAGAAACCTGGGGCAGAGTCCCGCCTCTGTCATGTACTAGCTGTGGGGTGTAATCGAGTCACCTAAACTCTGGGCCTCGGTTTCTTCATTAGTAAAAATGATGCCTGACCAGGCACTTGTAACAGCTGACGTCTGTTCAATAAACCCAAGCACAGAGAAGGCAGGTAGTTCTTTATTTTATTTTACTTTACTTACTCTATTTGATTTTATTTTATTATTTAGATTTTTTTAAATAGACATATAGGTGCTGGCCTAGATCCTAACATATGGAGATGAAAATTCAGCTCCTGTTCTTAAGGAAGTTGCAGTCTGCTTGGAGGAAAATACAAGAAAGTAGCCCAGTGTAGGGGTCAAGAACACACCTGGGGAACTCAGATTAACTTGGGGAGTCTTGCAGGAGTTCC
>NC_041225.1:49051695-49068517 GCF_002837175.3 Physeter macrocephalus
CAAGCAAAAGCAGCTGCGCTGCTAAACAGATACTCCTTCCAGGAGAAAGGAGTCCTGGAGGGCTGCCACCCATCCAGCTGGCTGTGCCCACACTAGTGGCCACTGGATCCATTAGCCTAGCTTCTGACCTGCAGCAAGACACTGAACGAAATATCGCTGGCAAAGAGAAAAGAGCATGAGTTCGGGAATCAAGTTGACCCGAATTCCAATCCCTGACCACCTCGGTGAGCTTCTGCGTTCTCCTCTGTAAATTGGGGAAGATGCTGATGATACTTTCCACTGATGGCTGCGGGGGACACTGAATGGCCTGATCCCGCTAGTAGGTCCTTGGCACACAGTCAGGCTCTAGTAAACTTCGGCTTTCCTTCCCTGATGTTCCTGAGGCTGGTTTCTCATAGCAAATCAATGCCATTCTCTTAACTGCTTTAGGGAAAGGGGTTCTCTGGCTTAAGGGCCACTCTTAGCTAGGGCCACTTAGTCAGCTGCAGAGTGCTGCTAACTGGACCTGTCTCGGTGTCTTAATGGATGTCTCTGGAGCACCTTTCTAGGCCCAACCATGACGTGCATGGAGCCTCGCCCTCCTAGAGTCACCGGTGGTCCTCCTGGCAACACTGCTACCTGGGATTAGGGAGAAAACCAAGCTGGGATGTCACAGCTCTCTGTCCATCCGTGCCACCTGGGGCCAGTCTCAGAGGGGGTCAACCCTGGGAGTGAACCCCTGACCAAAGTTTGGGAGGGGAACTCCTCGGTGGGGGGGGGTGATAAACTTAGTGCCCAGCTTGGATATGGGAGTGCCTCTCTCTCCCTGCAGTATTTCTAATTCTAACATCAAGTAAAAATAGAATTTCCTGTTGATCTGATGAGAAATTCCTGTTTTTCCAGGGAGCAGGGAAGACTGTATCGGGGGGCATGGACAGCAGGGTTTACCAACTACTTCCGAGATGGATGATTACAGAAAGGAGGGGCCCGGTGGGCCCTGGTTCACATTTACTTATTCTTAAAGTGTAAAGACAGCTCATACCAAGAAGAATCACAGGGTGTGATGAATAATTTCCTACATACATTGAAGAGCTTGGCTAGCTTTGGAAAGTTCTTTCTGCTAGTTCCCTGGGGCCTGGATATTTTTAGTTGCCAGGTGCAGTTTGATCCAGATTCTCAGGCTGAGATGTTGAGCCTCACGCATGCAACACGGCATATCAGGGCGGCACCTTGCAGGGGGTGTGCAGGTGCCAGGCCTCAGCCTTCGCCACAAATCCCTGGTCACCCCAGCTTGTGCTCTGCTTCTAGGGTAGCTCAGAGCCTTTGGCTCAGCAGTCCCCGCTGAGCTTGCTTCTGCATAAACAGTTCAAAGAGTTTGTCTCTGGTGGACATTTGAGGCTTTGGGGTCTCCCAGCATCCAGCTCCCATTCCTTCTGTTAATGGCTCCCCCATTTCCATTTGGAGAATCACCTCTTCCACCCAATGTGCCGGCTTGATGGAACTGTCAGTCAAGGATTCTTGCCCTCCCCTGGTCAAGTGGCCCATCAATCAGACCCTGCCTTGGGATTTGGAACCTTGAGCGGAGAGATGTCAAGACAGAAAAATGACCATCACCCATTCACCCCAGAAGTCAGCCTCTGACCCCAGGACCCCGGACCTTGTCTGGCCCCTGCCCTTTTGAGTCTGATTATTCATTTCTCCAATTCTGTGGGCTACCCAGGTGCCTTCTGAAGATCTCCATTTTCTAATACTTATAAATAAAGCACTGTGAGGAACACAGCAGTGTGCTGATGGTGAGTCAGAGGTGTCACCGTGTGTGTCTTCTAACAGGAGAGTAATAGTCTTAGCACAGATGTGTGATCCTGGACTGGCCGAGGAGCACCCCAACACCAGATAGCTCCTCGGCCTTTTAAGAGCTCCACGAGGAAGGCAAGCAGCAACCATAGCACCTTTTGAGAAATGAGGAGGCTGAGGTTCAGAGACCCGCCTAGCTGCTGCACAGCCTGGGGATGGCAGAACCATCATGTGAACATCTGTCTGTCTCCTGACCCCAACCTAGGATGTTCTCTACCAGACCTCTCGAGCTGAATTGGAGCTGTTTCCCCAGGATGGGGGTTATTTGATCTTTAGCCTCTTCTGCCTATTGATGCCCATGTCCTGGCTCACCAGTAACTAAAATTGGGAAACTAGCCTCTGAGATATATTTCACAAAGTCTGACTTGCATCCAAGCAGAGAAGCCATAAAAACACATTTTCAAGTCACCTTTAAAATGTCATTGGGGGGGCTTCCCTGGTGGCACAGTGGTTGAGAGTCCGCCTGCCGATGCAGGGGACACGGGTTCGCGCCCCGGTCCGGGAGGATCCCACATGCCGCGGAGCGGCGGGGCCCGTGAGCCATGGCCGCTGAGCCTGCGCTTCCGGAGCCTGTGCCCCGCAACGGGAGAGGCCACAACAGTGAGAGGCCCGCGTACCGCAAAAAAAAAAAAAAAAAAAGTCATTGGGATTGTACGTGCGTGTTTCTGTTGACGCTTCACAATCGCCAAAATGTGGAACAGTCCAAATGTCCATCAATGGATGCATGGATACACAAATTTTGGTATATCCATACAATGGAACATTATTTGGCCATTAAAAAGAATAAAGTATATACTAGTGTATGCTACAGTGTGGGTGAACCATGAAAATACACTAAGTGAAAGAAACCAGGCACGAAAGCTCACACATCATATGATTCCACGTATATGTAATACTCAGAAGAGATAAATCCATAGAGACAGAAGACAGCTGGTGGTTACGGGGGGCTGGAGGAGACGGGAAGGGGAGAAACTGCTTAATGGGTACAGGGTTTTCCTTTGAATGACAGAAAAGTTTTGGAACTAGATAAAGGAGGTGGCTGCACAATATTATGAATGTTCTAAATGCCACTGGATTATTCACTCTAAAATGGTTAATTTTATGTTATGTGAATTTTATCTCAATAAATGGTATAAATACTTTTGTTGATAAAATAACAATAAAACTAGTTTGAACGAAACAAGAATATCATTGGGACTCATCCTTTCGTTTTAATTCCTATTAGTCTCCCTGACTCCTTTCTCTTCCTCCGTCAAACATTCACAGTCACCTGTCACCTCAGGGCTTCCTCACACCATTTTCACTCATGATGTTTGCGCTCTCAGCAATGCCCAATGACATCCCAGTGACTAGAGATGGAGTTTCAGCTGGGTGTTCAAAGTCTTCCAATCTCTACATCTAAACTGCCAGCATCCCCTCTACTTTAGCCAGACTGTTCTCCCCCCGTCACTGGTCACTGAGGTACGTGTGCTCTTCCTGAGCCCAGCCCTCCAAAGAGAGATGATCTTCACGAACCTTCACCCTCTATCAAGGTGGGTGATGATGATGACGATGATATTACCAAACCACTGCTGCTCCTATTAATAATAGCTTCCATTCATCCAAAGCCTCATATGCCCCAGCTCTCCCAGGTGTTTATAATGGGGTATGGATGCTTCCCATCAAATTGAGATGGTTTTCCTAAGCTCCCTGTTTGGCTCTGGTGTTAAGTGTTCTGGTGACTCTTTCTTCTGTATTAGATATGGTGCAGCTTTCTCTCATTCTGCATTTCTACCACGATAACATCTACTCCCTTTCGTTTTACATTTCCCCTTAACCTCTCCCTTGGTTGATATGTAGAATTTGGTATTTGTATGACCTATTGAGCCTGACGATGGCATTGGAGCCAAGATACCAGGACAATTGCCATCTATCAAGAACCTTTCCATGGGGTGGTGCTGTGTGTTAACAGGCCAAGAGGTCCTAAGAAGAAGAAGATAAAATGAGATCTGTGAGAACAAACATCTTTGACTTGTGGGCAAAGTTCCGTGGATGGGCTGCTTTCCGCTAGAGCTCGGGAGGGGCTGAATGGAGCCTGTTGTCAAATATTGCCATGGCAGTAAGGGTTATTTGTTTGAGGTTTTAGCTGGTTGAATGGCTGTTTGTGTTTGTTTCCTCCTGATTTATATGCTTTTCAAACACACACCTTTGAGCAAGGCTGTGAGCTGCCCAGCCCAGGGTCAACAGGCATCTTGGAGTCAAGGAGTGCTAAGATTCTGAGAGCCGAATTGCAGGGACATGGCCTCCAAAAGAAGAAAGGGTGTTCCGGCAACACTTTACATTCACTGTTTTGTGTAATATTTATAATAATTGTAGATAGACAGAGATAGAGCTGTCTCCACATTAGAGATGAGGCAACAGACTCAGCAGGTTAGCCAAGCCACAAAGCTAGTACCGGTGGAGTGTGGACTGAATTCCAAAGTCTCTGCTTTCCCCTGCACTCCAATGTCAGTTCCCCTCTTCTCTCCATTCTTAGTCATTCCTTGGGGCTCTTCTCTCTATGAATGAGCTGGCCTTAGATTAGCTCTCCCACCTGTGGGGTCTCTTTTCTGGAATCCTACTGTGCATACGAGCTATGTTACTCACTTGAACGTTGATTTCATAATCGTCTAATATATTCTAATCTAACTGAGTCTCCTAGTGAGACAGGAAGGAAGGAGGCAGGGCACAACCTTTAAAAGAATGACACAGCTGTCAAGGACAGGACAGGACATAAACTGGTTAGAGCCAACAAAGTCCAAGATAGCGGAGGATCAACTTCCAGTAGACCCTGAGCCTCATTATATGTTCATTGTGATATATTAGCATCTAAATGACACACCCACAACAGTTATGAGGCCGACCATAAAGGGCCAAAAAGTGGGCAGTGGCCCAATTGCTGGAAATCTCCACCCCTTCCCCAAAACAGTTGGAATACTCCTCCCACTCATTAGCCTATGAAATTACCCAGCCCATAAAAACTAACCACCCCATATTTCGGGGAGGCTCTTGCTTTCTGAGATGGACCGCATTCTGTCTATGGAATGTGTATCTCTCTCAATAAACCCGCTTTCACTTTACTATGACTCACTCTTGAATTCTTTCCAGCACGAAGCTAAGGATCCTCACTTGGCAGCCCATCCCAGGGACTCACCCAAGGCCTGGGACATGACCATCCTCTCGCCACATTTTTTCCTACAGCACTAACATATGACTATTTCTTTCCAGCATGCGTAGCTTGTATCCTCGATAAAAGCATAGATTCCTTGAGAGAGGATGACTGCTCTGCTCCCCTCTCCTCATCCCTGCCTAGAAAAATGCTAAATAAGCAGGAAGTGACCACCATGTCCTGGGATCTGGGAATTTAAATGGTCCTTATAGATTGTTCTCGGACTTCCCTGGTGGCGCAGTGGTTAAGAATCCGCCTGCCAATGCAGGGGACACAGGTTCGAGCCCTGGTCCGGGAAGATCCCACATGCCGCGGAGCAACAAAACCTGTGCGCCACAACTACAGAGCCCGCGTGCTGCAACTACTGAAGCCCACGTGCCTAGAGCCCGTGCTCCGCAACTAGAGAAGCCACCGCAATGAGAAGCCCGCGCACCGCAACAAAGACTAGACCCCACTCACCACAACTAGAGAAAGCCCGCGCATAGCAACGAAGACCCAACGCAGCCAAAAAAAAACCACACCAAAAAATAAATAAAATAAAAAACCCAAACAAACAAACAAAAAAAGATTGTTCTCATCCAGGACCAGACCACTCTAGAAACTCCTCAATGATCACACGAGCAAATGAAGAAAGGAACATTGTTTCAACTGACTTCACTACCTCTAGTTCTTTTTGCCCTTAAATAGAAATCCAAAATTTCTTCTAGGAGAAAGAAGACAAAAATAAATAGATAGCTAGTGGGAAGCAGCTGCATTAGCACAGGGAGATGAGCTCGATGCTTTGTGACCACCTAGAGGGGTGGGATAGGGAGAGTGGAGGGCGACGCAAGAGGGAGGGGATATGGGGATATATGTATATATGTAGCTGATTCACCTTGTTATACAGCAGCAACTAACACAACATTGTAAAGCAATTATACCCCAATAAAGATATTAAAAAAAAATTCTTCTAGGAGAAAAGAAAGTTAATTCCATTCCTTCCAGGGTTTTGGCTCTCAGAGTTACAGAATTGACAGTCACCACTACTGAGACTCATTTAGGGGCCATACTGACTCTGCTTTTAAAAGCAATACAGGTTCACAACCCCTTATCCTAAACTCTCAGAACCAGGTGTGTTTCAGAATTCAGAATTCTTCAGATTTCAGAAAGGTGTTGTGGTACATATACAATATATCCTGCAACAACCCCAGCAGTGTCCAAAGCAGCACCTCATTAGTATTTCTAAATATAGCTGCATTCCACATCAGGAGAGGTTTTAATTCCAAATGAGTCTCGACACGAACCACACAATTTACAGAGCTTTTTGACTTCAGAATCGTAGATAACAGAATGTGGACCTCTAGTAGATAATAATTATTGAGTGCTTATTATACGCCAGACTCTGCTAAATGCGTACTGTGAGTTAACTCATATAATCCACCAACAGACTAAGAGGTAAGTTCTCATTTTACTTCCATTTCACAGATGAGGAAACTGAAGCTTAAAGAGGTTAGCAACTTGCTCAAGATCACACAGACAGTGAGCATGGGAGCAGAGCTCCATGGGTAGTTATAGATACCACCACCCCTCCCCCATCTCTGTGGTCCCCTTGGAGGGCACCTAGGATGGTGGACATAGGAGCGGCAGGTGACTCCCATGGGACCGCTGGGTTATGGGCCTGGGCAGATTTCACCCTTAGGCATGGAGAGGCAGAGCCCTAGGTCTTGAAAGGAAGAGACAAGAAAATCAGCCACCCTCCAGAACTAACTGAATGACAGGTTCAGGGCTGAACCTCAGCCTTGACCATGAATGAGACAAGCATGACATGGGCATCATCTGGCCTGGAGGGTCCGCAGAGTGCAGGTTAAGAGCAGGAGCTCCAAGGCCAGCCCATGAGGGTCAACCCCCGTAACTAGCTGGGGGATGCTGGGCAAACTTCCTTCCTTGTTAAGTTTCAGTTCCCTCTTTTGTAAGATAAGGTTTCATCATGCTTCTTCACAAGACTGTCTGGAAGATTAAATGAAACCATTCATGTAAACACAATGGCTGACACAGAGTGCGACCCTTGATATTGGCTTTAAATAAATGCCCATGACGCAAGAAAATAGGATTGTAAATTGAGATAACCAGAGAGGAAAGGCATAGGCTGACTGATCCTTCAGTGTTCAAGTGCCGCGTCTGAATCCTTTCGCTGCTGAAAACACCCTTGTTTCACAGCCCTTCACCACTCAGCCACACTAGACTGCGGGTTTGAGGGGGCGAGAGCAACGCCATCAGGGCCGCGGGCAGTCAAGCATGTCCTGAACAGGCCACGCTGAGGTGGTATGGCTGTTTCACATGGGCTCGGGTGGAAGGTGAGGGTTACGGTGGCCCGGGCTGGAGCACTAAGGTGCCAGCAAAGACCCCGGCAAAGACCTTGACCCGCAGTCTCTGAACAGCTCAAAGACAAATGGATAGGTCGCTACTCCTGTCAGGTCATTCTACACAAACACCCTGGGACATGGCCTCGCTCGCCCACGGTTTTCCTCCCGTGCCCCAGAGAATATCTGAAATAATGGCTAGTCCTTGCTGACACGTGGTTTGCCCTTCCCCCACCAAACGGCATAACCTCAGGCCTGGGGCCGCGTTCTGCAAGACGCTTGTTCTCAGAGACTCTGCACCTGAAAAGCTTTCCTCTCATCTGCAAACTCATGGCCAGACACGGGCACCAGACAAAGGGCAACAGAGAACAAAAGTTCCAGGAAGATGGGGCATTTGACCACTCACCACTGTGACTCCCTGCTCACCATCGTATCCCCAGGGAAGAACAACGTTCGGCAAATGATATAGGTGCTTAACAAATGTTTGTTGAGTGAATAAAGAAAAGGACACGCACCTCTTGGACCGTGCAACGTACGGCTCAGCGTCCCCCGAGAGGGTGTCCCTGCCTCGTCCTCCCCATCCTGGCTGCAGGCTCCTCCTGGCCAGCTCGGGAGCTCGTCTGAGCACCATGGCCCACACCTGAGGCACAAGGAAAGGGTGCCAAAGCCAGACGAGTCTGCCCTGACTGGCTGCTTGGACAGTGTTGTCAGCTGTGGCTTGTCAAGCCCCTATTTAAACCTCACAATGTCTGTTCTTGTTCCACAGACAGAGCTGCCATTAGGAGCTTTCCAGACCCAAACTCAGCTGCTCCGAAGAGCAATAATTAAATCAACAGACCGTGATGTCTGCTTTCGGTGCCTTTCACACCTGTCTGCCAGCAGGATTACTGGGTAAAAGAAGATCTAGGCTGGGCCCAGACTGGTAAGCACCCTGCAAAAATATCCTGGGGCTGGCAGGGAGGGAGGTGGTGGTCAGCCATGTGCTTCTCAGACCCACGCTGCAACTCACTGACATTTCTCGGGGGGCTGCCCTGTGGCCCGAGGGAGTTGCAGGTGGGGCTGGAATGAATGAAGCTCACATAGAGAGTCGGCAATAGGCTATGGATACGGGCCAGGAATAATCGCTCCCTTCGTGAGCATTTACTGGGTGCTTCTGGCCGTCAGAGCTGTACCGGTTTCTCCGTCTCTTGGTTCCCTCCTTAAGTGGCCCTGAGCTGAGCAGTTTCCCCAGGCTGAGGAAAGCACTGCATGCCCACAAGAGACATTCTGGAAATACTTGCCGACTGGGCAGGGGCAGAGGTGGGTGACACCCCAGATTAGAGGTTCTGCGGCCAAGTTCCCCTCCCTTCCTTGCACATCTCAGTGACCGCCCCCCTTCCCCAGATGGTGTCCTGGGTTTGGGGCCACAGGCTCTGGGGAGCGGAAAGGAGAAGGCTCTAGGCTCCCAAGGGCTCATGGGAAGGGAGGTCAGCATGTCACTTTCCTCTCTCAGGACCCCATGGCCTTCCGTAAATACACACAGCCTGGAATTCCTGACAATCCCAGCTGATTGTCCAGGAAAAAGAAAAAAACCACAGAGCGCCCACTGAGCCCTGCCCCATTCCAGGTCCCATAAACACAGATGATTAAAAATACTTGGAGCCCTTGAAAGAATGCCTTCCGCACCAGGGCCCGAGGGTGAGGCCACAGGCTCTGAGACAGGCAAGAGCAGCCCCTAGAAGCGAAAGCAGTCACCTCCTGTGGGGGCCTGGGGGCCTCTGCTCTGAGGGGCTCTGGCAAAGAAAGCTGGGAGCAGAAGTGTCTCTGGAGCCTGGAAGGGCCTAGAAGAAAATGATAGAGGAGGCCTGCTGATTCCTACTTAGAAAGAAACCCAACTAAGGTCTGTCATGTTTTTCCTTGTAGTTCAAAATTGTAATGAAATAAAAAGTAGAAAAACCTGTTGTTATCATCCAATGGGTTTTCTAAAGGGGAACTTCTACCTGGGATCACAGAAGGAGGTCCATTGAATGATAAGCTACAGCTGCCACCTGCACAGGTTGAGTCTGTGTGTGTGTCATGAGGGTGGACAGTAAGAAGCAGACTCACCATCCTGGCAGGGGTGATTGACATGGTCACAGGAGGAGGTCAGGCTGCTGTTACCCGGTGGGAGCAGGGAGAAGTCAGGGCACCAGGCCATTCCTTTGGGTGCCCTTGCTACTCTTTGCCCCAATCTTGACAGTATATGGAAAATGAAGCAGTCATGGGCTTAGAAAAGCATTGAAGAGACTCAAATACCTCAGGGATGAGGGTCTATCTGGGTCACACCACCAGGGAAGCTGTTGAGACCAGTAGAAGGGCTGGCTGAGGGTGTGGGCAACAAGGATGGAGATATGAGCATAGATGTGGCCCTGAGACCAGCTGGGGTTTGTCTCATTTCCTCTTGTAAGTGTCTCCCAGGAAAAGAGACCACCAGAATTCTGGAGGAGCTGCTTCCAGAACTTCTAAGAAGAAGTGGGTCTGAGTGGCACAAAAGATAGACCATTGAAGATGCTGTGCTGAGCAGCCCAGATGCCACTTCAGGACTAAAGAACTTACTCCCTCAGCTGCTGCAAGTGCTGCCAGCTGAGAACCCCCTTCAGAATTGCCTTGGTGGTAGAGAGTTGCCTCGCCCCAGATGACACCCTCTTCCCAGGGCAACCTGCATCCAGTGACTGGTGGATGCGGAGGTGTAAAAGCCCTGTACCATCACCACCACTCAATCCGACTCTGAAGGTCCACCCCAGCTTCCGAGCTCCCCACGGTGTTGGCGGAGGCCTTTGTTGCCGCTGCACCAGCACGCAGCTCTCCCCTCACTTCAGTCCTGCTTCCTCCTTCCCTTCCTTCCACAGATGTCCATCCCAAGAGCGTTCTCTAATCAAGCTTCCACACCGCACGCTGATCCTGCCTCTGTCTGGCATACTGGCATAGGGCAAAGCACCCATACTTGTGTTTGGCCAAATAAATACATCTTCTGAAGTCTGTTCACTATGCATTATCTACTAAAAACGTAAATAATATTATTAGAGCAGATGCAAATTATCCCCTCCCCCGCCCCCATACACACAAAGCTCAGGGGGAAGCCCTGGAGTCACCTCCAGGAAGCCCTCAAGAGTTTTCTGAAAACCAATAGGTTAGGGCATGGCTCCAGGCAGAAGGGAGTCCTGGGCGGGGCACTAGTTCAGCACCAGAATGTCTGATTCTGACCCACGCCCAATTGCTGGAAATCTCCACCCCTTCCCCAAAACAGTTGGAATACTCCTCCCACTCATTAGCCTATGAAATTACCCAGCCCATAAAAACTAACCACCCCATATTTCGGGGAGGCTCTTGCTTTCTGAGATGGACCGCATTCTGTCTATGGAATGTGTATCTCTCTCAATAAACCCGCTTTCACTTTACTATGACTCACTCTTGAATTCTTTCCAGCACGAAGCTAAGGATCCTCACTTGGCAGCCCATCCCAGGGACTCACCCAAGGCCTGGGACATGACCATCCTCTCGCCACATTTTTTCCTACAGCACTAACATATGACTATTTCTTTCCAGCATGCGTAGCTTGTATCCTCGATAAAAGCATAGATTCCTTGAGAGAGGATGACTGCTCTGCTCCCCTCTCCTCATCCCTGCCTAGAAAAATGCTAAATAAGCAGGAAGTGACCACCATGTCCTGGGATCTGGGAATTTAAATGGTCCTTATAGATTGTTCTCGGACTTCCCTGGTGGCGCAGTGGTTAAGAATCCGCCTGCCAATGCAGGGGACACAGGTTCGAGCCCTGGTCCGGGAAGATCCCACATGCCGCGGAGCAACAAAACCTGTGCGCCACAACTACAGAGCCCGCGTGCTGCAACTACTGAAGCCCACGTGCCTAGAGCCCGTGCTCCGCAACTAGAGAAGCCACCGCAATGAGAAGCCCGCGCACCGCAACAAAGACTAGACCCCACTCACCACAACTAGAGAAAGCCCGCGCATAGCAACGAAGACCCAACGCAGCCAAAAAAAAACCACACCAAAAAATAAATAAAATAAAAAACCCAAACAAACAAACAAAAAAAGATTGTTCTCATCCAGGACCAGACCACTCTAGAAACTCCTCAATGATCACACGAGCAAATGAAGAAAGGAACATTGTTTCAACTGACTTCACTACCTCTAGTTCTTTTTGCCCTTAAATAGAAATCCAAAATTTCTTCTAGGAGAAAGAAGACAAAAATAAATAGATAGCTAGTGGGAAGCAGCTGCATTAGCACAGGGAGATGAGCTCGATGCTTTGTGACCACCTAGAGGGGTGGGATAGGGAGAGTGGAGGGCGACGCAAGAGGGAGGGGATATGGGGATATATGTATATATGTAGCTGATTCACCTTGTTATACAGCAGCAACTAACACAACATTGTAAAGCAATTATACCCCAATAAAGATATTAAAAAAAAATTCTTCTAGGAGAAAAGAAAGTTAATTCCATTCCTTCCAGGGTTTTGGCTCTCAGAGTTACAGAATTGACAGTCACCACTACTGAGACTCATTTAGGGGCCATACTGACTCTGCTTTTAAAAGCAATACAGGTTCACAACCCCTTATCCTAAACTCTCAGAACCAGGTGTGTTTCAGAATTCAGAATTCTTCAGATTTCAGAAAGGTGTTGTGGTACATATACAATATATCCTGCAACAACCCCAGCAGTGTCCAAAGCAGCACCTCATTAGTATTTCTAAATATAGCTGCATTCCACATCAGGAGAGGTTTTAATTCCAAATGAGTCTCGACACGAACCACACAATTTACAGAGCTTTTTGACTTCAGAATCGTAGATAACAGAATGTGGACCTCTAGTAGATAATAATTATTGAGTGCTTATTATACGCCAGACTCTGCTAAATGCGTACTGTGAGTTAACTCATATAATCCACCAACAGACTAAGAGGTAAGTTCTCATTTTACTTCCATTTCACAGATGAGGAAACTGAAGCTTAAAGAGGTTAGCAACTTGCTCAAGATCACACAGACAGTGAGCATGGGAGCAGAGCTCCATGGGTAGTTATAGATACCACCACCCCTCCCCCATCTCTGTGGTCCCCTTGGAGGGCACCTAGGATGGTGGACATAGGAGCGGCAGGTGACTCCCATGGGACCGCTGGGTTATGGGCCTGGGCAGATTTCACCCTTAGGCATGGAGAGGCAGAGCCCTAGGTCTTGAAAGGAAGAGACAAGAAAATCAGCCACCCTCCAGAACTAACTGAATGACAGGTTCAGGGCTGAACCTCAGCCTTGACCATGAATGAGACAAGCATGACATGGGCATCATCTGGCCTGGAGGGTCCGCAGAGTGCAGGTTAAGAGCAGGAGCTCCAAGGCCAGCCCATGAGGGTCAACCCCCGTAACTAGCTGGGGGATGCTGGGCAAACTTCCTTCCTTGTTAAGTTTCAGTTCCCTCTTTTGTAAGATAAGGTTTCATCATGCTTCTTCACAAGACTGTCTGGAAGATTAAATGAAACCATTCATGTAAACACAATGGCTGACACAGAGTGCGACCCTTGATATTGGCTTTAAATAAATGCCCATGACGCAAGAAAATAGGATTGTAAATTGAGATAACCAGAGAGGAAAGGCATAGGCTGACTGATCCTTCAGTGTTCAAGTGCCGCGTCTGAATCCTTTCGCTGCTGAAAACACCCTTGTTTCACAGCCCTTCACCACTCAGCCACACTAGACTGCGGGTTTGAGGGGGCGAGAGCAACGCCATCAGGGCCGCGGGCAGTCAAGCATGTCCTGAACAGGCCACGCTGAGGTGGTATGGCTGTTTCACATGGGCTCGGGTGGAAGGTGAGGGTTACGGTGGCCCGGGCTGGAGCACTAAGGTGCCAGCAAAGACCCCGGCAAAGACCTTGACCCGCAGTCTCTGAACAGCTCAAAGACAAATGGATAGGTCGCTACTCCTGTCAGGTCATTCTACACAAACACCCTGGGACATGGCCTCGCTCGCCCACGGTTTTCCTCCCGTGCCCCAGAGAATATCTGAAATAATGGCTAGTCCTTGCTGACACGTGGTTTGCCCTTCCCCCACCAAACGGCATAACCTCAGGCCTGGGGCCGCGTTCTGCAAGACGCTTGTTCTCAGAGACTCTGCACCTGAAAAGCTTTCCTCTCATCTGCAAACTCATGGCCAGACACGGGCACCAGACAAAGGGCAACAGAGAACAAAAGTTCCAGGAAGATGGGGCATTTGACCACTCACCACTGTGACTCCCTGCTCACCATCGTATCCCCAGGGAAGAACAACGTTCGGCAAATGATATAGGTGCTTAACAAATGTTTGTTGAGTGAATAAAGAAAAGGACACGCACCTCTTGGACCGTGCAACGTACGGCTCAGCGTCCCCCGAGAGGGTGTCCCTGCCTCGTCCTCCCCATCCTGGCTGCAGGCTCCTCCTGGCCAGCTCGGGAGCTCGTCTGAGCACCATGGCCCACACCTGAGGCACAAGGAAAGGGTGCCAAAGCCAGACGAGTCTGCCCTGACTGGCTGCTTGGACAGTGTTGTCAGCTGTGGCTTGTCAAGCCCCTATTTAAACCTCACAATGTCTGTTCTTGTTCCACAGACAGAGCTGCCATTAGGAGCTTTCCAGACCCAAACTCAGCTGCTCCGAAGAGCAATAATTAAATCAACAGACCGTGATGTCTGCTTTCGGTGCCTTTCACACCTGTCTGCCAGCAGGATTACTGGGTAAAAGAAGATCTAGGCTGGGCCCAGACTGGTAAGCACCCTGCAAAAATATCCTGGGGCTGGCAGGGAGGGAGGTGGTGGTCAGCCATGTGCTTCTCAGACCCACGCTGCAACTCACTGACATTTCTCGGGGGGCTGCCCTGTGGCCCGAGGGAGTTGCAGGTGGGGCTGGAATGAATGAAGCTCACATAGAGAGTCGGCAATAGGCTATGGATACGGGCCAGGAATAATCGCTCCCTTCGTGAGCATTTACTGGGTGCTTCTGGCCGTCAGAGCTGTACCGGTTTCTCCGTCTCTTGGTTCCCTCCTTAAGTGGCCCTGAGCTGAGCAGTTTCCCCAGGCTGAGGAAAGCACTGCATGCCCACAAGAGACATTCTGGAAATACTTGCCGACTGGGCAGGGGCAGAGGTGGGTGACACCCCAGATTAGAGGTTCTGCGGCCAAGTTCCCCTCCCTTCCTTGCACATCTCAGTGACCGCCCCCCTCCCCTAGATGGTGTCCTGGGTTTGGGGCCACAGGCTCTGGGGAGCGGAAAGGAGAAGGCTCTAGGCTCCCAAGGGCTCATGGGAAGGGAGGTCAGCATGTCACTTTCCTCTCTCAGGACCCCATGGCCTTCCGTAAATACACACAGCCTGGAATTCCTGACAATCCCAGCTGATTGTCCAGGAAAAAGAAAAAAACCACAGAGCGCCCACTGAGCCCTGCCCCATTCCAGGTCCCATAAACACAGATGATTAAAAATACTTGGAGCCCTTGAAAGAATGCCTTCCGCACCAGGGCCCGAGGGTGAGGCCACAGGCTCTGAGACAGGCAAGAGCAGCCCCTAGAAGCGAAAGCAGTCACCTCCTGTGGGGGCCTGGGGGCCTCTGCTCTGAGGGGCTCTGGCAAAGAAAGCTGGGAGCAGAAGTGTCTCTGGAGCCTGGAAGGGCCTAGAAGAAAATGATAGAGGAGGCCTGCTGATTCCTACTTAGAAAGAAACCCAACTAAGGTCTGTCATGTTTTTCCTTGTAGTTCAAAATTGTAATGAAATAAAAAGTAGAAAAACCTGTTGTTATCATCCAATGGGTTTTCTAAAGGGGAACTTCTACCTGGGATCACAGAAGGAGGTCCATTGAATGATAAGCTACAGCTGCCACCTGCACAGGTTGAGTCTGTGTGTGTGTCATGAGGGTGGACAGTAAGAAGCAGACTCACCATCCTGGCAGGGGTGATTGACATGGTCACAGGAGGAGGTCAGGCTGCTGTTACCCGGTGGGAGCAGGGAGAAGTCAGGGCACCAGGCCATTCCTTTGGGTGCCCTTGCTACTCTTTGCCCCAATCTTGACAGTATATGGAAAATGAAGCAGTCATGGGCTTAGAAAAGCATTGAAGAGACTCAAATACCTCAGGGATGAGGGTCTATCTGGGTCACACCACCAGGGAAGCTGTTGAGACCAGTAGAAGGGCTGGCTGAGGGTGTGGGCAACAAGGATGGAGATATGAGCATAGATGTGGCCCTGAGACCAGCTGGGGTTTGTCTCATTTCCTCTTGTAAGTGTCTCCCAGGAAAAGAGACCACCAGAATTCTGGAGGAGCTGCTTCCAGAACTTCTAAGAAGAAGTGGGTCTGAGTGGCACAAAAGATAGACCATTGAAGATGCTGTGCTGAGCAGCCCAGATGCCACTTCAGGACTAAAGAACTTACTCCCTCAGCTGCTGCAAGTGCTGCCAGCTGAGAACCCCCTTCAGAATTGCCTTGGTGGTAGAGAGTTGCCTCGCCCCAGATGACACCCTCTTCCCAGGGCAACCTGCATCCAGTGACTGGTGGATGCGGAGGTGTAAAAGCCCTGTACCATCACCACCACTCAATCCGACTCTGAAGGTCCACCCCAGCTTCCGAGCTCCCCACGGTGTTGGCGGAGGCCTTTGTTGCCGCTGCACCAGCACGCAGCTCTCCCCTCACTTCAGTCCTGCTTCCTCCTTCCCTTCCTTCCACAGATGTCCATCCCAAGAGCGTTCTCTAATCAAGCTTCCACACCGCACGCTGATCCTGCCTCTGTCTGGCATACTGGCATAGGGCAAAGCACCCATACTTGTGTTTGGCCAAATAAATACATCTTCTGAAGTCTGTTCACTATGCATTATCTACTAAAAACGTAAATAATATTATTAGAGCAGATGCAAATTATCCCCTCCCCCGCCCCCATACACACAAAGCTCAGGGGGAAGCCCTGGAGTCACCTCCAGGAAGCCCTCAAGAGTTTTCTGAAAACCAATAGGTTAGGGCATGGCTCCAGGCAGAAGGGAGTCCTGGGCGGGGCACTAGTTCAGCACCAGAATGTCTGATTCTGACCCACGCTTCTGCCCCTGCAGCTGGGTGAGCTGAGGCGTCAGCCCAGGTCTCTCACTGCCGCACCCTCATCGGTCTGAACCGCCCCGGCTCCTCCCTGGGTTGTGTGGGAGAGCAAATGAGAGCTTCAAATATTATGTTTGGAAGGACATTTTAAACTGCAAAGGGCTATGCAAAAATAAGAGAATATCTTTTAGCGAATGGCCAATGAATTGTGTTCATTCACTGTGTTCGTGGCTAATTCTGGACACTCATCCCCCCAGTGCTGGATTAAACAAGATATCAGCAGGACCTGCCCTAAACACATCCACTGTCTTCTTTGCCTGGTTCATTTTAAGACTCAAATAATATAACAAATATGAGAGTGCTTCAAGTGTCATACTAGTGTGTATAGGTTTGC
>NC_041225.1:49069017-49076173 GCF_002837175.3 Physeter macrocephalus
TGTCCCCTGCATCGGCAGATGGACTCTCAACCACTGTGCCACCAGGGAAGCCCGAAAACTGCCATTTTTATAGGTCAAAAATGGTTGAATATAGTCAGTATCAAATGGTTTAACCTAAGATAAAAATGATTGAATATGAGCAATTTCCTTTGGTTTAGCCCAGTATGATATATACATTTCTTCAATCTAGTTCTTGGAAAATAACAGGTGAAAATACGTCAGTGTACCTCACCACTCCCTATAGGGTTAAGTGGAGAACCTACAACAAACTACATAAATAGTGATAAAGCTGAAATAACAGTAAGGTATCGTTCAAGAACAAGAAAATGTTAATAGAAATTGGCTGCCAATTGAAGACAATGGCAATGACACCTGATAAGGGAGAGTTGTGAAAACTGTGGGTCCACCATCTGTACACATACTTAGGGATAGTGGAGCCAATACAGCACTGCCAAGCCACCCACCTACAATTATGAGACTGTTATTAAGCAGCCCTTTACTGCAGGTAAAAATGAGTCTGAACAGTTTGGCTTGACTTCTCTGTCAGAATCTTGCAAAAGGGCCTTATATTTGGGGATCAGTTCCCAGGCTCATCTGCAGGGCCCTCACTGTCCACCACTGGGCAGTGCACCAGCTGACTTTAGGAATCCCCCTTCTAAGACTCACTTCCCTCATTTGTGAAATGGAGATGCCATTAATATGCATGTTACAGAGTTGTTGGAAGACTCAGACAAAACCATGCTTGTCGAATACTTAGCACTGTGACTGGTAAGCAGAAAGCAGTCAATCAACAGTGGTTATCAGTATAATTAACATTCTTATCATTTTGGCCATGAAAGGGTGGTGCAGAAGTCCCACACCCTCTAAGAGGAGGACCTGCTCTTATGAATGACAGGACAGGCTCAGAGGCGCCTGCAGGGGTGAGGGCCAGGTGTGGGACATCAGACCTGTGCCCTCAGCTCAGCTACTGCTCTGAGAGCCCAGAAAGGAAGGAAAAGGCTCTGGGGGACAGGCGGCAGGTCTGGGTGTCCGCTGCTGGAGGAGGTGGTCTGCTGCTTTGGGAAGGAGGAGAATCTTGATGTGGAAAAGAGAAGACAGGCTAGAAAGGCAGCCTCCACCTGCACAGACCTCACACCTACTGGGCTCACCTCCTTGCTCTCCAAGTTTCTAATGGCTTTACCAGGGAATAGCCTGTAGACTCACTTTCTCAGGCAGGAAGGGTTTACAGAATTTGACAATATCTTGCTTGTGTGTGCAGCAGAAAAGGCCCAACAATTTTCCCACCTGTCACTCTGGGGAGGGCTCTTTGGTTTATTTCTTTTCTTCTATGTCCTACTTGCCTCACTTTGCAAAAAAAACAAAGGCAGGAGAAGACTCTGCTCTATTGATAAAGAAAGAAAGATAGAAGGTCTACCTGATATTCAGGATAAAAACCAGTTTTGCTGCTGGGGTATCTCTTGGGTCTAGTGAGAAAAATGGCACAGGAGGAGCTAGAAAAACGGCAAAAACAGTTGATATCAAGTTATTTTTTTAAATTGAAATATAGTTGATTTACAATATTGTGTTAGCTTCAGGCGTACAGCAAAGTGATTCAGTTATATATATTTATATATATATTAGATTCTTTTCCATTATAGGTTATTATAAGACATTGAATACAGTTCCCTGTGCTCTACAGTAAACCGTTGTTGCTTATCTGTTTTACATATTATAGTTTGTATCTGTTAATCTCATACTCCTAAATTTATCCCTCCCCCCTCCCTTTCCCCTTTGGTAACCAGCTTGTTTTCCATGTCTGTGAGTCTGTTTCTGTTTTGTATATAGATTCATTTGTATTAATTTGTAGATTCTATGTATAAGTGATACCTTATCACTTAACATTTGCCTTTCTCTTTGACTTACTTCACTTAGGATGATATTCTCTAGGTCCATCCACATTGCTGCAAATGGCAATATTTCACCCTTTTTTATGGCTGAGCAATATTCCACTGTATATGTATATATCTTCTTGAACCATCTGTTGATGGGCACTTGGGTTGCTTCCATTTCTTGGCTAATATAAACAGCAGAGCTATAACAGTGGGGTACATATATCTTTTCGAATTAGAATTTTCATCTTTTCCAGATATATGCCCAGGAGTGAGATTGCCAGATCATATGGTAGCTCTATTTTTAGTTTTTTAAAGAACCTCCATATTGTTTTCCATAGTGGCTGCACCAATTTACATTCCCACCAACAGTGTACAAAGGTTCCCTTTTCTCCACACTCTCTCTAGCATTTATTATTTGTAGACTTTTTGGTGATAGCCATTATGACCAGTGTGAGGTGGTACCTCATTGTGGTTTTGATTTGCCTTTCTCTGATAATTAGTGGTATTGAATACCTTTCATGTGCCTGTTGGCCATCTGTATGTCTGCTTTGGAGAAATGTCTACTTAAGTCCTCTGCCCATTTCTTGATTGGGTTTTTTTTTTTTTTGATATTGAGTTGTATGCACGGTTTGTATATTTTGGATACTAACTATTAAAGTTCTTAAGGTGAGAACTGTGTGAGCTAATGAATCAAGCCTCAGAACTAGGATGAGAAGCAGGTAAGAGGTATATAGTTGGTGGTTCAAACCTGTTGTCTGCTCCCATCAGTGTCTATAAAATGAGTTTGATTCAGTCCTTCCCTCTGTCCTCTATTGGTATGGGCAACTGTGTTAGTCTGCTCTGGATGCAACAAAATGGCACTGACTGGGGGGCTTAAACAACAGACATTTTCTTCATCACAGCTCTGGAGGCTAGAAGTCTAAGACCTGGAAGCTAGCGTGGTCGGGTTCTGGTGAAGACTCCCTTCCTGGCTTACAGGTGGCAGCCTTCTCGCTGTGTCCTCCCATGGCAGAGAGTGGCAGAGAGAGAGGGAGACCTCTCTCTCTCTCATTTTCTCTTTGTATAAGGCCACAGGCCTATTGGAGTAGGGCCCTAGCCTTATGACCTCGTTTAACCTTAGCTACCTGCTTAAACGCCCTTTTTCCAGATACAGTCACATGGAGGGTTAGGGCTTCAAACCGAATTTGGGGGAAACACAATTCAGTCCACAGCAGTGACTAACCCCAGGCTGTACAAACAACTCTCGCGACCCCAGCTAGCTACATATTTCAGAGAGTGTGCGGATCAAAGAGGACCTGGGGGCCTACCAATACTTAGATCTTAGTATCTTGGGTCTGCCAGCACCTCGTGCCAGGCCTGGCACACAGTAGGTATTCTATAAAATTCTTATGAGTGTTGGTGGAATGAATGTCACATGTCAACTATTCTCAAGCGTGTTCCGTGGAGAAGCCTCCATGAATCACAAATTATAAGGTCAAACTGTTTTGGAAAATATTTCATATTGAATAGACTATGAAGATTCACAAAAAGACTCCAAGAAGTCCTTCAATAAAGAAACTAATTTAAGTTTGCTTTCAGTGTTTCAGACATATATAACCAGCAAGTCTTTTTATTGGAAAGTTCTAAATTAATGTGTGGAGAAGAGGTACAAAAGTTAAAAGACTTCAGAAGAAAAAAAAGCCCCCAAGTTAAATGACTGCAGAAGATCCCAACTCAGGTCCTTATTCTACCCCTTATTAGCCATATGAGCCTGAGGAAGTTTTCTAAGCACTTAGAACTTCAGTTTCCTCTTCTGTCAAATGGGTACAATGATACTTTGTTGAATAAAACGAAAAATATGTGGGAAGGGATTTAAATCATGAAGCATTATACAAAGATATTATTTATTTCTCTGACTCCAATAATCTTGTTCTAACCTTTCTTGTATTGCTCCCACTCAGAGATGGATAGTTGTAAGAATACACAGCTGGATGATCCAACTACTTCTGCCTGGACACAGGATTAAGGGCACTTATCCCACAGACAAGATGCCCCCCCACCCCCACACAGCTGTGCTGGTGTTCTACATGGAAATTCACAGACTGGGTTATCTTTAGAAATGGAGAAGATAAACATGTATGGGTGTGTGTATAAATGCTCTTAGAAATAACTTTAATATATACCAAGACAATTTCCTGTGAATTTTCCTAAAGTTTTTTTTTTTTTTTTTAAGAGTAGTCATCATCCTCTCAAGACAAGTGAACTTCAGACATATTTAAGAACAGGATTTTTTTCCTCTTAAATTCTTTAAAATACACACGTGTTTAAAGCAAAAATTATAACATTGTCAGGAGAGGTTTCAAATGTATGCAGATATAATTCATATGACAACTATAATGTAAGGAACAGTAGGAGGGAATTAAAGGGACCTATATGGTTGCAAATTTTCTGTATTTTACAATGAAGTGGTACAATAGAATGTGAAAGGTAAGGTATGTGCATTCTAATTCCTAGACAACCACTAACAAAATAGGTAAGTTAAAATGGAATACAAACACATATTCAAATAATCAACAGAAATCAATTAAGGTGGAATAGTAGATAAAACAAACAAAATGGACCTAAATCCAAGCATATTAATAATTGTTAATTTAATTCCAATAAAAGGCAGAGATTGACAAAATTGATAAAAAAAAGCAAGACTCAACAATATGCTGCCTATGAAAGACACGCTTTAAATACAAAGGCATAGGGGCCTCCCTGGCAGTCCAGCGGTTAAGGCTTCACGTTTCCAATGCAAGTTGTGCAGTTTCTATCCTTGGTCAGGGAACTAAGATCCTACATGCTGCATGGCGCAGGCAAGAAAATTTTAAAAATAAAATAAAAAGCTGTTTAAAAAAAATACAAAGGCACAAATAATTTGAAAACAAATAGATAAAAAGAAATATACCATACAAACAGTAAGCATAAGAAGGCTGGGATGCATGTTAGTAGATTGATTAGTCAGACTTCATAACAAAGAGTGTTACCAGGGGTAAAGTGGGGCATTTAGTATTGGTAAAAATACATCAGGGGGCTTCCCTGGTGGCGCAGTGGTTGCGCGTCCGCCTGCCGATGCAGGGGAACCAGGTTCGCGCCCCGGTCTGGGAGGATCCCACATGCCGCGGAGCGGCCGGGCCCGTGAGCCATGGCCGCTGGGCCTGCGCGTCCGGAGCCTGTGCTCCGCAACGGGAGAGGCCGCAGCAGAGGGAGGCCCGCGTACCGCAAAAAAAAACAAAAAACAACAACAACAACAAAAATACATCAGGAAGAAATAAAATCATAAATGTGTAGGCACCTAATAATAGAACCTGAAAATATATGAACCAAAACTTAACAGAATTAAAGGAAGAAAGGAACAATCCCACAATTGTAGTAAGATATTTCGGCATGCATTTTTCATCAATTAATAGACTAGACAAAAAAAAGTTAGTGAAAACATAGAATATCTAAATAACACTATCCATCACCTCAATCTAATTGACACATATATTGATACTACATGACATCTATAAACTGCAGTATATACTTTCTTTTCAGATGTATGATACACATTCACCAAAATAGACAATATGTTGGGCCATAAAACAATATTATTTCCAAGGATTGAATCACATAGGGTATGCTCTAACCTCAATAGAATTAAAATTAGAAATCAATAACAATATTTAAGAAAACCCCAAATATCCGGAATTAAACACACTTCTAAATAATCATGAGTCAAAGGTGATATAATAAGGGAAATAAGAAAACCTGAAACAAGTAAATAAAGAGCAAAAATTAATAAAGGAGAAAAACAGTAGAGAAAATTAACAAAGCAAAAACTGTTTCTTTGAAAAGATCAACAAAATTGACAAACCCAGAGTCAAACTAGGCAAGGAGAAAAGAGTGAGAACACAAATCACCAATATCATCATTGATAAAAGTGTTATCACCACATATTTTATAAACATTAGAGATCTAATAAGAGACTACTATGAACAAGTTAATGCCAACAAATTTTGTAAGTTATATGACATGGATAAATTTCTTGAAAAATATAAACTTACCAAAGTTGACCCGAGAAGAATCTAAATAACCCTATATCTGATCAAGAAATTGAATTTGTTATTAAAAGCTTTCCAGGGACTTCCCTGGTGGCGCAGTGGTTAAGAATTCGCCTGCCAATGCAGGGCACACGGGTTCAAGCCCTAGTCCAGGAAGATCTCACATGCCACGGAGCAACTAAGCCCATGCACCACAACTACTGAGCCTGTGCTCTAGACCCCATGAGCCACAACTAGTGAGTCCATGTGCCACAACTACTGAAGCACACACACCTAGAGCCCGTGCTCTGCAACCAAGAGTAGCCACCGTGGCATGGACACATATACACTACCAAACGTAGGGTGGATAGCTAGTGGGAAGCAGCCGCAACAACTACTGAAGCCCGCACACCTAGAGCCCATGCTCTGCAACAAGAGAAGCCACTGCAATGAGAAGTCCACGCACCAAAACGAAGAGTAGCCCCCACTTGCCGCAACTAGAGAAAGCCTGCACGCGACAATGAAGACCCAACGCAGCCAAAAAAAAAGATTTCCAAAAAGAAACCCCCAGACCCAGGTGGTTTTACTAGTGAATTCTATTATACCTTCAATGGAAAAATAGCACTAATCTTACACACATTTCTTCAGAAATTAGAGGAGAAGGGAAACACTGCTGAATGTATTTTATCAGGTCAGCATAACACTAACAACAAAGCCTTATAAAGGAATCCA
Organism: Physeter macrocephalus; assembly: GCF_002837175.3. Taxonomy (NCBI): domain Eukaryota; kingdom Metazoa; phylum Chordata; class Mammalia; order Artiodactyla; family Physeteridae; genus Physeter; species Physeter macrocephalus. The sequence goes on from NC_041225.1 coordinate 49,075,664, forward strand.
GGCAGATTCTGGGAGGGCTCATGCCAAGGAGTACTTCCCAGAACTTCTGCTGCCAGTGTCCTTGTCCTCATGGTGAGACACAGCCACCCCCTGCCTCTGCAGGAGACTCTCCAACACTAGCAGTCTTTTTCCCAGCAGCCTCAGAAGCAGCGGATTAAAGCTCCACAATCAACTTGAAGTGCCCTGCATCTGTGGAAAACCTGAATCGACAGCGAAATATCCCAAGTTGAGGAGGCGGACTTTGGGAGCAAGATATACTATTATTTTCCCCTTTTTTCTTTTTGTGAGTGTGTATGTGTGTGCTGCTGTGTGAGATTTTGTCTGTATAGCTTTGTTTCCACCATTTGTCCTAGGGTTAGTCCAACCTATTTTTTTGTTTTTTGTTTTTTCTTTTTTCTTTTTTTTAATAGAAATTTTTCATCTTAATAATTATTTTTTTTTATTTTTTTATTTTTTATTTTAATAACTATATTTTATCCTACTTTATTTTGTCTTCTCCCTTTCTTTCTT
>NC_041225.1:49077469-49080595 GCF_002837175.3 Physeter macrocephalus
CTACAATCAAGATTACTCTACCCAGCAAGGATCTCATTCAGATTTGATGGAGAAATTAAAACCTTTACAGACAAGCAAAAGCTGAGAGAGTTCAGCACCACCAAACCAGCTTTACAACAAATGCTAAAGGAACTTCTCTAGGCAAGAAACACAAGAGTAGGAAAAGACCTACAAGAACAAGCCGAAACAATTCAGTAAATGGTAATAGGACCATACATATCGATAATTACCTTAAATGTAAATGGATTAAATGCTCCCACCAAAAGACACAGACTGGCTGAATGGATACAAAAACAAGACCCATATATATGCTGTCTACAAGAGACCCACTTCAGACCTAGGGACACATACAGACTGAAAGTGACGGGATGGAAAAAGATATTCCATGTAAAGGAATCCACCCCACCCCGCCCCGAAAAAAAATTATGAATCAGAGTCCCATGTGAGCAGAGATGGCAAAGATCCTTAACAAAATTTTAGGAAACCAAATGTAAAAAAGAAAAAAGCCAAGGATAATACATCAAGACTAAGCTGGTTTTATTTCAGGAATGTAAGTTTGGTTTAATCCTACAAAAAAAAAAAATCAGTGTAATTAGCCATATTAAAAGGCTAAAAAGTAAACCAATAATTGAATTAGGATTATTTGACAAAATTGAACACATACTTATGATAGAAACTTTCAGAGGAGAGTTACCTGAAAGAGTAGGTAATATTCTCAAACTGATGAGGGACATCTATGAAAATCTACAGCTAAAATCATACTTAATGATGGAAGAGTGTATTTTTTTTCTGCTTATGATCATAATTAAGGCAAGAATGCCTGCTGCCACCACTTCTATTTCACATTGTACTAGAGGTCCTTGCCAGTTCAATAAGAAAATAAAGAGTAAAAAGACGTGAAAGAAGAAAAAAGTGGTCCCTATTTGATATTTGGATTGTAGAAATGAACTACTAGAATTAATAATTGAACGTAGCAAGGTCACAAGATACAAGCAGCAAACAATAGGAAAACATTAGCATTTTATTAAAAATGCTTGGGGAAAACTCTAACTAAAGACATCCAAGCTCTCTATATCGAAAACTACAAAACATTGCTGTGAGAAATTAAAGACCTAAATAAATGGAGAGATAGAGCAAGTTCATTGCTCAATATTGCAATTCTCTCCAAATTAATCTATGGATTCAATACAATCCCAACCAAAATTCTAGCATGCTCGTCTTTTAGAAATTGACAAGCTGATTCTAAAATTTATATCTAAATTCAAAAGACCTAGAATAAGCAAAGAATTTTTAAAGAACAAAAAACTGGAGGACTTAGCCAACCTGACTTCAATACTTGTTATAAAGCTATAGTATTGGCAAAAAGGTGGATGAATAGGTCAATGGAGCAGAGTAGAGAATCCAGAAAGAGACCCAAACATATATGGTAAATTAATTTTTGACAAGGTTCCAAGGCAATTCAATGGGGACAGAAACGTCTTTCAAAAACTGATGCTGGTATCCACATGGATACCCATGTGGAAAAAAGATAAACACGAACGCTTACTTCATACCATACACAAAAATCCAGTCAAAATGATCACAAACCTAAAAATAAAACCTAAAATTATAGCACTTTTAGAAGAAAACATAGAAAATATTTGCGATCTTGGGGTAGGTAAATGTGTCTTTGATAGAACACAAAATAGAACCTTAAAAGCAAAAAAAAAAAAAAGGATAAATTAAACTTCATGAAAAGTGTGAAAGACGCCATTAACAAAAAAGCAAACCATGGACCAGGAGAAAATATTCATACGTAGCACATACATTAGGCAAAGGACTTGTATCCAGAATATATAAAGAACTCCTAAAAATCAGTAATAAGAGGAAGACCACTGGTTCAAAATGGTCAAAAGATTTGAGCATTTTACCAAGAAATATGTAAAGATAGGCAATAACCAACATGAAAAAATGTTACACTTCTTAAGTCCTCAGTGAAATGGAAATTAACACCACAATGAGATACCACCACACAGGCAGTAAAAAGACTAAAATTAAAAATAGTGACTACACTAAGTATTGGTGAGGCAATGGAACAGCTAGAACTTTCATTTACTACTGGTGCATATGGGAAATGGCACGACCACCGAGTACCAGTGGTTTAGCTTTTGCATATATTCAACTTCACTAAATATGCCACAGTATTTTCCAAGATTGTATAAATTTATAATCTCACCAGCAATGTAAAAGAGTTCCCACTGCTCTACCTCCTCGTTAACACTTGGTATTGGCAGGATTCTTATTTGTAAGCATCTGGTGGGTGTAAAGTGGCAACTCCTTGCAGTCTTAATTTATGTCTCCTTGAAATTACTGGTAAGACTGAACATCTTTCAACATGTATATTCTTCATTCACATTCCCCCTTGTATGAAATGAATATTCATATCTTATGCCCATTTGTCTATAAGTTATCTTTTTCTTATGGGCTTGTAGGAATTCTTTATTTACTCTGGATATTCATATTTTGTTGGTCATATGTGTTCTAAGCATCTTCTCCCAGTCTGCGGCTTATCTTTTTACTTCCTTTACAATGTCTTTGGATGAACAGAGATATTCTTCACTTTATACAAGTATAAATGTGCTATGAATCTTTTCTTAGAAGTTTCATTTTTATAAATTGAGCCAAATGTTAATTTTTATGGGAACTTAATGTAAGAAACTTTGTGATTCTCTTTTTATAAACAGAAGGCTTATTTGTAATTTACACATTCATTCCCCCAAAGCATTGGTTAAAATTTTTTATAGCTCTATAATATTTTTAGGAAGTATAATAGTCATAGCAAAATTCTGAAATGGACTTGCAAAGAAACACTGAGTACTTAGGAAATGATGTGTGTATTTCTAGAAGCAAATATAGCCTTACCATAATCAGTTACTTAACTTTCCCGCTCTTTTTTTTCTGATTCTAAAAATAGAGTTCCAACTCCAGAGGAACAGGAGAATGCCATATATATGGTCATATGTATTGATTTATATAAATACAGATAGATAAAATCTTTTTTTTTTTTTTTGCGGTATGCAGGCCTCTCACTGTTGTGGCCTCTCCCTTTGCGGAGCACAGGCTCCGGACGCGCAGGCTCAGCGGCCA
>NC_041225.1:49080733-49098807 GCF_002837175.3 Physeter macrocephalus
CCGTGTCCACTGCATCGGCAGGCGGACTCTCAACCACTGCGCCACCAGGGAAGCCCTAGATAAAATATCTTGATTTTAAAAAAGTGTTTGATAAAATCACCCTTTATTCCTTACATATAAGATGGTAAAACCAAACAAGACCACTAGGTTGGGCAGGTTATATCCTACAGTATTGTACATAAGTACAGTGTAGAGTAGCACAGTAAAGTAAAATATAGTAAATATAATTCAGTTTGAACCAGAGATCAGAGATGAATGATTCTGGATTACCTTGGAATCATCATACTGTAATGATGATGTCACAGATGATGTCACAGAACTCTGTCCTTTGCACTAACATTTTTAATCTTGGTCCTGGATGAAGATGTTGAAATGAAAACGAAGTTACTTTTCAACGCTTTCATCATTTTTAATGATAGAAAGAAAACAAGAACAATTAACCACGCAGATGGCAGAATCCAAATTCTAAAGGACCTCAAAACCAGGAAGATGGAATTTAACCAAAGGAACTGCAGATCTGTCTTCACATTTAAAAGTTAACTGTGCAAGTGAATAGTGAGTGGGTTCTGCCTTGGCTAAATTTCATTTCAGAAATATTTTGTGTGGCTTACTTGACTTCCTGTTTTAAATGAGGCAATGTGGTGAAAGACTTGACACAATCTGAACTGCTATCACAGTAGTAAGGGGTTGCTCTAGACAGGATAGCTCCAGCCCCCTGTACAAAGCTGCTCTTGACACCACATGGACGTCTAACCCACCCTGCTCAGTTCTGGGGGCCACATTTCAAGAGGTACATCAACAACCTCAGTGGTGTCCAGAGAAGGTATTAGAGTAGCGTAGGGCTGCTTGCAAGGATGGTTTCCTGGCATGCGGTTATAGCCATCGGGAAAACGTGATGACTTTTTCTAATTGGCACAAACATGCCATCAGCTAAGCATGCAAGGAACCTAGAGATTACTTTCTGGGACACTGGAAATCTAGAAACGTTTATAGGGAGAAAGACAGACTGAAAGACTTACGATGACTGTCAGAGCCAGCCCTGCAGTCCTGATCCCCAGCCCTCTACAATAATCCCCGTCTGAGAGAGCATGGATTTAACCACCTCTGGTCCCACAGTTGGGCTCCTCATGGCTGCTTCTCTAACCCCCAAGGTAATACTGCCTTTCGGAAAACTGGGCTTTGCCTTGTCTCTTAAAAAAAAAAAAAAAAAAAAAAAAAAAAAAAGACATCATGGAATGGTGGTCAAGAACATGTGGAATCAGGCTGGAACTTTGGTTCAAATCCAGATGTGGCTGAGTGACTGACTGACTGAGCAATGCCAAGCCCTTAATATCTCTGAGCCTCCTTTTCTTACGTATAAAATGCACTGGAGGCGGTGGTAATAAAACCAGCCTTTTAGCGCTAGGTGGGTATTAAAGGAGAAGCTTCTTGTAAAGAGCTTGGCATGGAACATAATGAAGTCTAGGTAGGTAGGTCTCGTGACCATCACCCTGTCAGGATCTCCCCAGGTGCCCACTGCCCTGTCCCTGTGACAGGTGGGGCACCCCAGGCATTGGCCAGTTACTCCTGGACTTCCAACAGTAGGTCTCCCAAGGTCCCCAAAGTCTAGTCCAGTAGAGTAGCCACTAGCTACATGTGGCTTTTGAGCACTTAAAATATGGTAAATGATGGGCTTCCCTGGTGGCGCAGTGGTTGAGAGCCCACCTGCCGATGCAGGGGACGCGGGTTCGTGTCCCGGTCCGGGAGGATCCCACATGCCACGGAGCAGCTGGGCCCGTGAGCCATGGCCGCTGAGCCTGCACGTCCGGAGCCTGTGCTCCGCAACGGGAGAGGCCACAACAGTGAGAGGCCCGCGTACCGCAAAAAAAAAAAAAAAAAAAAAAAAAAAAAAAAAAAAATATATATATATATGGTAAATGCAACTAAGGAACTGAATTTTAAGTTTTATTTAATTTTAATTAATTTATATTTAAATACCCATACATGGCTAGCGGCCACCTTATTGGACAGAGCCGAGAGTAAGAGCTGCTAATGGCAGCAATGACCACAGAACCAGGAGGGCCCTGAGCACCCTTCAATGGAGATAGTCAAGCTGAGGTTGGATGATTATTAAAGGGGGGTGCAGAAGTATCCCTGAATTAGATCCTTTCACTTTGACCTGCTGGGGTTCTCTGCACTCAACTGCTTGTCTTCAACATATTTTTGCCACCAAACCACCCAGCTGTTTTCTGTCGGTGACAGGATAGGACAGACCTCACAGTGACAGGTGCAAGCCTTGCCCTGGTGACCCGGCCTCCAGGCTGAGCTTAGAACATCCCAGCCAAAAGGGGGGATTCTCTTTGCATTTTGTTTTCAATCCGCTAAGAAACAGGAAGCAGCGTTCAATCGTTCCCTGCCAGGGAGTGACGCACACCGCACTCGCCTGGCTGATGTTTTCCAGAACAATGGAAATAAATCTGATGTAATGTAGCAGAACGCGACAAGGGACAGTTTTCCCCTTAACAAATACTCATTTGAAATGGTGCCCACACCCTGCACGAGGAGTGATCTATTTCCCACACCAGTGTTCCAGCAAAACCCATTACTAATTCCACAACTCAAATTAAAACTAACAGAGCTTGAAGGCTGGGGCTAATGTGCTCTCTGCCGACAAGGAGCGAGGAAGGGTGGGGGGAGGGGCCCGGCGCATTTCGTGCGTATGTGTTTAATTACACTGTTTAACGCGTTGAGAATAATTTAGCCACCCGAGTGGAGAAAATAAGGCACTTAACTGCTCTCTGGAGGAAAAAAGCCCCGTGCAAACCATTCTCAGCTGTGTGATACCTCGCACACCTCAGGGCTTTGGGGGCGGAGAGAGAGAGGGAGAGAGAGAGGGAGGGAAGGTAAGGAGAGACAAAGAGAGGGGAGAGGGAGGGAGAGAGGGAATTTTGTGCCTGTGCAAATCTACTGTGAGTTGGGAGGACACGTGACTATTTCTCAAGGAGAGCTGGTATGCGCTGGTGTAAAGGTGAGAATGAACATACATTTTAGGTTTTAAAATGGAACTTAACACCTAGACCAGTGCTTTCCATGGGTCACTCTTCCACTTCAGAATCATCTCAGTGAGGTTCCTTGCCTTGGTGGCCTGAAAGCCATGAGTGAGGTTTGTGGCCCCCAAAAAGGCAGTCCTCAGAGGAAGACTACCCGGGGCTCTCTTTGCAGAAAGGGAAACTGAGGCTTAAGATCAAACAAGAGGCGTTTGGACAGTGCTTGGAGTAGACGGCTGTCCAGCCCCCAGCTACAAGGCTGATGCCCTGGCCTGGATGCAAAGCTTGTCCTAGTCCCTGCCAAGGGGCACCTTACTTTCATTAGGGCTGAGAGGGGTCTGAGATAATCTCTGATCCAAGGGCCACGGGAGAGGGAGTAATGAGAGAAGCCTCTCACATGGCTTCAGATACAGAGTGCCACAGCACCCCCGATGGGGGACAGGTGCCAGAGAAGTGAGTGCTCAGAATAGAACTATCCATGGCCTGCCAGTGACTCTGGGTTCAGGGCCAAGCCGACTGCCAAGGAGATGAACAGCCTGGCAAGAGAGAGGCAAAAAGCAGAAACCCCTTTGCATGGGCCACAGACGATGCAACCCTGCCCTGCTCTCTCTGCTGGCCTCGCCATGTGCACCCAGCCTCTTTGGGGACTCATGGCCTAAGGGAGCTCAGAGACCTCAGCTGATGGGTCCCTCCCAGACACCCTATGGGGTAACAAAGAGAACGCCTGCCTGGCAGAAAGGAGTCTGCTCTGCTCCACCAAATTTGTGAGCCGCGCCTCTCCTCTGGCCTCAGGTTCCCCGTTTGGAACGTTGAGCAAGTTGGATTTACTCTTCCAAGTGCTTTTCAGCTGTCATGTTCTGTGTTTCTGGAACTGAGAACGTGAGTTCTTACGCACCCTACGTGATACTGTTGAGCAGGCAGTGAAAGAGGAATATAGTATTCCTTTCAGTTAGGTTTGCCATGTGCAAACACAAAAAATCAAAACGTCTTTGCATGAAATGATTCTCCTTACCATCCCCAAAGTGCTTTGGTATGTGTCATTCAATTACAGAAGAGGCCTAGAAAGTTCCTGAGTAGGCTGTCAATGTATTCTGAGGACAAGGCAGAGCATTCTTTCTGGGTTCTATAATTACATGTGTCCCAGAAACACTGTGTAATATTCGGTATGATCTTGGATTTCTGGGCATGTTTCTTTTTCTTCCCCCCCATCTATAAGGAGAGGATATACTTCCCATTTAGCTAATTCAAGCTCCCTCTTAAGCAAATTAGGGGGATTTAGGAAGTTAGGGCCTGTCATGTATCAAATGATAGTCTGGTCTTAAGAGCTACTATTTCCAGCCCATCCTCCCCAGATCGCTCCAGATGGCTCACTTCCCAGCGGCAGGAACCAGAGAGGGCTAGGCAAGCACTGTGCTCACTGAGTTTAGGGCCTTTTAAATAATTTCTTTGGGGGTTCCCTGGTGGCACAGTGGTTAAGAATCCACCTGCCAGTGCAAGGGACACGGGTTCGAGCCCTGGTCCGGGAAGATCCCACATGCTGCGGAGCAACTAAGTCCACGAGCCACAACTACTGGCCTGCACGATACAACTACTGAAGCCCGCGCACCTAGAGCCCATGCTCCGCAACAAGAGAAGCCACCGCAATGAGAAGCCTGCGCACCGCAATGGCATCTAGAGCCCATGCTCCGCAACAAGAGAAGCCACCGCAATGAGAAGCCTGCGCACCGCAATGAAGAATAGCCCCCGCTCACCGCAGCAAAGACCCAACACAGCCAAAAATAAATAAATAAATTTAAAAAAAGAAAAAGGAAAAAGAAAATAATTTCTTTGGAAGGCGATACCACATTTAGGCAATCAGTGTATTCTTAAACAATTTCCTCTTGGCCTATCTTCTTAGGCTTTCAATGAAATGAGACAGAGAAAGAAAATGGATAAAACAGACAGGGACAAAGAGACCTAGACAGACGGGGGCAGAGAGACAAAGACAGAGACAGCCAGCCAGCAGAGACAGAGATGGTGATGGAGAGAGTGGGAGAAACAAGAGGGCCAAGATATGGAGAAGGACAAGTCTACTAATAAAAAGCATCCATGTGCATCCATGTGCAGTGCCAGCATACGACTGTGCTGAAATCATATCCAAACGTTGCCATGCTTTCTCACCCCTCAGACGTGAGCACTTGAGGCACACCTGGAAAACAGATGTGCAACGGCTGAGACTCCCTGGTGGAGCTCTTTGAAGTTCCCTCCTGCTGTGACACAGCCACATGTGGAGATCCAGGGGATCACCCAGGGGACAGAAAAAGACAGACACCAGCAGTTGGACCTCTGGCCAAGTGACCTCGGGCATCCCGGTCTGTATCCGGCCACCTCTGGGCATCTCAGGCCTGTGGAGGCCACAGAGGTGAGTGGGCAGAGCCTTGGACTGGAGCCTGCTTCTGGCTCTGCCAGTGTCCACTCCTCACTGTGGTGTGAGGATGCGGGTGGGGAGAGAGGTACACTCATACCAGCACCCAAGCACTGTAAGGGAGAGACTCCCTTTTCTGACCAGCTCAGGGACATAAGATGATGGTATGTCCCCAAAAGGCCCAGGCCAAGCTACTTGGTCTGAGACTTTTCTGAAAGCAGGCTTCCATCCAAGTGGATGGAGTCATGCTTGTGCAGTTGGGGACAGGGCACGGGTCAGCAGGAGGGGAGAAGTCTTTTTGAAAATAAGAGTTTTCTGAGGGACTTCCCTGGTGGCGCAGTGGTTAAGAATCTGCCTGCCAACGCAGGGAACATGGGTTCGATCCCTGGTCCGGGAAGATCCCACATGCTGCGGAGCAACGAAGCCCATGCGCCACAACTACTGAGCCTGCGCTCTAGAGCCACAACTACTGAGCCCGTGCGCCTAGAGCCCGTGCTCCGCAGCAAGTGAAGCCACCGCAATGAGGAGCCCGCGCACCACAACCAAGAGCAGCCCCTGCTCGCCGCAGCTAGAGAAAGCCCGCGCTCAGCAACGAAGACCCAAGGCAGCCAAATAAATAAATAAATATTTTAAAAATTTTTAAAAAGCTTTCTGAATTAATTATGTTGAAGAGCATCACAAAAGAGAATGAACTTAGAACACGATTCTGTGTGTGAGCATGTGTATAATCGTGTGTATAAGCGGGTGAGTGAAGCAGTTTTGAAAAGCAGGTTGAGGGGGGTTTTAAGCCTCTCAGGGCTCCCGTGCTCTTTTCTTCATTCTTAAGAAGCAGAGACGGTAGGAAGAGAGAGGAGCAGAAATGGTCCAGGAGACTGCTTGCAGGGGGGGGGGGCGCCGAAGGGGAGGTGGCGGGAACGACAGGCCAGGTGGGAGAGGGACTGCGCCTCCATCCCTCCAGCGGAAGACGGAATGCAGACGCAGCCACGGGAGACCTCAGCCTCCCTTCCGCTGCCTGGGCTGCAGGCCAGAACAGGTGAGGGGAGCAGGTGAGTCCTGTGCCCATCTGGAGGAAGTGACCGGGTTGAGGAGGTAGCCAGGGTCCTCAAACAGCATCAGAGGGAGACAGCGTCTGGATCAGGACAGACTCCGAGGCATGCGCCTGCGTCCTAACAGCTGGCCCGTCCTGAACGCCTCTGCCCTGAAGTTCTCCCCCCAGCAATGCCATCTGAAAGTTTCTTCACTTTGGTTCCTGAAGAGAAGCCGAAAATTTCAGACATGGAGCGTTATGGTGTAGCTCGGCTGGTTGGCAGCCTCTTCTCGTTAAGGATTAGACTGGGGAGAACACAGGTCATTTGGCTAAGAGACCCAGGGAACAACTCCTGTGACCTCTCCTACCTCAGGCACTTGAGAACAAATTGGATCCGTATGTGAGTCATCGGCTATGCCTCCAGAAGGCAGATGTGTGGTCTGTCCAGATGGAGACAAGCCACCAGGGTCTCTAGGCCCCAGGCTGTGATGGGGTCTGGCTCAATTCTCTGAGTTGTGTGGGAATTCTTGGTCAGGCTGGATCCACAGGCATGGCAGGGTGGACCTAGCCAGCGATCAGAGGGCAGAGTACTGCCCAAGGGACCACTCTTTCAGAGAGAAGTCAAAGTTCTTGGCCACTTTCAGTTTTAAAGGTCCCTTGTGGCCGATGTGGCACAGTGAGAATGTTAACCTCAGTGCTGCAGCTCTCTACCAGCCCAGGGACTCAGACGCGGCCCATGACCCGGGTCATTACCCTTAGTACACAGTACTTCTCTCATCTCTACCAGAGGCAGTGGGGCAAGTCTTCACTTCCACATCATCGCTTCAAAATTTGCATTTGTTTATTAGCTAAATAGGTCATCTCTGAGGCAGCTCAGGAGCTGGATGAGATGACCTTCAGCTGCCTTTCAACATGATCCTCACAGATTACAGCGGTTTGGAAGGCTCCTTAGGGATCACCATAGTCAACTACCTTAATAATTAAGATGAGGAAATTGTGTTTGGCCGAGATTTCCTGGTTTTTTATCGGGAGAACCAGCTTTGCAGACTAGTGAGCACGCATGGTAGAGAAGAGCTTCCTGAGAATTCAGGGATAGAGACAGAGAGAGATCAAACCCAGGGTCGCTAGGGTCCAAAGCAGTGCTCCCGACCAGTGTTGAGTATGGGAATTGCCGGTGCCCTCAGTTCAACCAGTTTCTTTATTTTGCCTTCTCAGAGCCTTTTATGTAAACCTGAGTCATGACTCTCCAAAGAGGGAAAGGTAGGAGGCAACATTCACCCAAATGTTTGATCACAGAAACTTTATATCAAGGAGCTCCCAGCAACAGTTCCTGAAGTAGTGTTCCATGTATCGTGCTTGTCCAAGAGACAGAGTCCCCAAAGGTAGCAGGAAAAATATCCACATTCCGCTCCTGATTCTGCTCTGCTGTTTTGCACAGCTGTAGACTTTCTTACTGTCTATCAAAGGATGCCCTGCCTTATAAAGGTTTGGGAAAGTGAAGGATGTACTCAGTCTGACCTCTTCCAAACACTGAGGACAGATGGGATAGACCTGAGGACTCTTTCATGGTTGTCTCATGGGAGAAAGGGGGAGGTGACTCCCTAAGATCAGGAAACATTAGTGCCTTGCACAGTGTCCTGCAAATAATAATGATAATTTTATCTGTACTGGACTAATCTTATGTGCTGTCTCTGGGTCTCTTACCCCTCTTTGGGGGGTTTTCTTTGACCCCAGGAAAAGAAGTGGCTCTTCTAACCACTTCTGGACTCAGAGGTGCCAAGACACAAGGAATAGGATCTGGATTTCCCAGTGGCTGCCAAGGGGCCACATGGCACAAGCCAGAGGTTCAGAAGCATTAATTCCCCATGGGGCAAACTTTGAGCAATGAGAGATGGGAGACAGGAGGGAGCCCACATGTAAATTTCCTCTCCAACCTCTCTCGTGTGGACTATTCCAAGACACAGCATTTCTGCAAAGCTAGTCCACAGGTGTCCTGCTTTAGCCAAGTAGCTGGCTATATCTCTTTGTGAAGAGAGGTGGGTGACACATCATCTTATATTGCTTCCCATCCTTCTCTCCTCATTTCTCATTGCCCTCACTCTCACTGCCCTGGTATTGCAACTCCCAGTGAGGCACTAGCACTTAAGCTTTGCCTCAAGCTTTGTTTTGTAGAGAACCCAGGCTCAAATAATGTCAATAGTAACTACTAAAGTGTTTTGAACACTTACCATGTGCCAGGCACTGCTAAGTACTTTACATATATTATCTCATTTAATCTAATTTATTGTTACATTCTGGTGATGAGGAAACTGGGACTCAGAGAGGTTATGTAACATGCCCAGATGATAGTATCGGACAGCACACATGGTAGCATCAAGCACAGTGCTAGACATAGAGTAAGCCCTCAGGGTCAGTAGGTGGATCATTAATTTGTATATTTCTCACTAGCACCTTTTCTTCTAAGGCATTCTTTCCAGTGAAATCACTCACTAAATACTACCAGTGAAGAAATCAAAGAGGAAATCAGAAAATATGTCAAGACAAAAGGAAAATGAAAGCACGACACTCCAAAAATCTATGGGATGCAGCAAAAGCAGTTCTAAGAGCGAGGTTCATAGCGATACAGGCCTTCCTCAAGAAACAAGAATATCGCAAACAACCTATTGATAACTTACCACCTAACAGAATTAGAAAGAGAACAAAGCCCCAAGTCAGCAGAAGGAAGGAAATAATAAAGGTCAGAGAGGAAATAAATAAAACAGATCAAAAAGACAATAGAAAAGATCAATGAAACCACCAGCTGTTTTTTTTTTAAAGATAAACAAAATTGATAAACCTTTAGCCAGGCTCACTAATTAGAAAAGACAGGACCCAAATAAACAAAATAAGAAATGAAAGAGGAGAATTAATAACTGATACTGGAGAAATACAAAAAGTCATAAGACAATACTATGAACTACGAAATACTGTTCTATATGCCATCAAAGTGGACAATCTAGAAGAAATGGACAAGTTTCTAGAAACAAACAGCATGCCAGGAATAATATAACTCTTAACTCAGTCATTTGCATCTTGCTTAGTAGCAAGTGGCTCACCAGGTACTCTTCTTACTCCATCTAGAAATTAGGAATAATAAGCTTATGTTACATATAACTCGTTTATTACACAATTGGTAGATTATTATATTCTCAACAACCAATGTGCTAACCTGAGTCCTCCTGCAGCTATCACCCACAAGAACAAAAATTAGGTCCAGTTGGGTACAAGTGGGCCAAGTCAAGAGAACTGCTGACTGAATATTCAGGTAATGCCATCTGGGGGGGTCATCAAAATTCTGTTTCTGTCCCAGGACAAACAGGGTAGTTGGTAGGTCATAACTTAACTGTAACTGTAGAGGAAAAATGTCTGCACTCATTCTAATCTGGTCAGCTTGGGCTCAAGCAAAATAGCTGTGGCTCTGGCTCCCCAAGTACAGAATCACATCTCAGATTCCACAACATTTGTAGCCATGGAGGCACATGCATTGACCAGGAAGCAGCTCTAGGGGTATAGGAACCACCTGAATCTCGGCATTGGTGTTGACCAGCCTTTGGGGATTAACACAGATTTTTCAACTTGGTATAATTATTAATCTAGATCATTAGAAAACAAAAGGCAAGCCCTGGGCCCCATTCCTCCAGCAAATATTAAACACCGACTATGTGTCAGAAACTATACAATGGTGAACAGAGACTTGGTTCCTGCCATCAGGGTATCCCTCATGACAATGTAGCCCTCCAGGTTGTAACTAAATGAGCAGAAAGCCCAGGTGACGCAGTGATTAAGAGATCCTCTCACTGTATGAAGTGTGCAAAGTTTAGGTTATCTTCTCTTAGGGAGTCAACTCACCCTTTGCCCTAGTTTTTCTTAAAACTTGTACTTGGACCCTTTGCATCAGAAACACCCACTTTTCAGAGCTACTGAATCCATATCTCTGGGGGTGGAGATTTAGATCTACAGAATTAAGACCGTCCCTGAAACATTTATATGCTCACTAAAGTTTGGAGCACTGTCTTGGTCCGAAGCCCTGGGAGGTCACCACTCACATCCTACCTGTTTCAGAGGCCGGTGGTTTGATGGAGCCTAGTCAGCAGGATTCCTGTGGGGAGCTGAGTTGGGAGTGGGCGGGTCCCACAGGCTCGGTGGCAGCAGCAGCTCTGCGGCGGCGGGATGGAGACTGGCGTAGGAGACTGGTAGTGGAGGACAGCGGCAGTCCCTCTGGAGAAAAGGCAGGCTGAGAGCCCCACAGCGCAGGCGTCTGCTTGCTTCATCCCCTCAGGCTCTTCCTTATACAGGCACAGCAGTTACCACTCCACCTCAGTTAAACAATGACTCCAGCCTGGCGCCTGGTGCCTCCCTCCCGGAGAGAGGATATTGGATTTAATTGCAAAACTTCCCCAAAGATGCTCCACCCTAAGCCTGTCTCCACCTGATCCCACCTCACTTCCTGGAGCCCCGAGCTTTCGACTTCTTGGCTGCCTGAGCTGTGGTCGTCCGTTGTTTGCAGATAATTCAGTTGCTTTGTTTTTTACTTCAGCAGCTTCTCCTTCAGAGGAAGAGCTGAGACAGGGAAGTGTCCTTCCTTGGTGCCTCATTCCCACACCAGAAGTGCCTTCGCCAGGTGTTGCACATCAAGAGCAGATGCTCAAAGTAAATCACACCACCTGGGCTTTCTGCAGGAAGAAGATCTTTCCACAAATATAAATGGCAGACCCCATGAACTCTTGGGCATGGAGAGACCCGGGGAAAGTCTCCTCATCATCCCTGCTTAACGGATCAAGGAGAAAGGGATGAGCCAGGTAAAGCAGGTGTTTCCTGACTCCAGACTCCCGACAGCATGGCTCACCCTACGTAATAGGTGTTGACTGAAAAAAAATGCACACCCTAAAAGCTGAGAATTATTAGGACTTCAAGCCCAGGAGGCAGCCTCTCACATAGCTCTGAGGAACGGCTCTGAAGAGGTAACGGAGGAGCCAAGATACACAGGAGTTTTTGCAACAAACACCAGGTAGTTGGAACATCAAAAGATTACTGTTAATTAAAGAAAAGCAGACATCTGAAGTTAAGGAATTTAGCGCTTTTCTGTGTATGGGAAGATGCAAGAGCCTGGACTCACTGAAATCATTCCTTTGATATGCACCTTAGCTATCTACAGCCAGTATCCTGTTCTTTCCCATCCTGAGTCCCCTGGGGGGTGGGCGTGCCGCACTGCCTGAGGGCTTGGCAGTGGGCAGCCCTGCTTGTCTCCATCCTGAGTTCCCTCAGGGCTCACCAGCGGGGGGGGGGGGGGGGGGGGGGTGCTTTAGTGGCTGATGGTTGCAACATCCTTTGTCTGCTGATACGCGAGGCAACATTTTTCTTTCACAGCCTAAAAGAGGGAAACCTCATCTCTACCGATGAGTCATGGGAGAGTGATGGAGGGTGGGGAGCCTGCCAAGAGAAGAGGCTTTAGTGGCTGATGGTTGCAACATCCTTTGTCTGCTGATACGGCAGGCAACATTTTTCTTTCACAGCCTAAAAGAGGGAAACCTCATCTCTACCGATGAGTCATGGGAGAGTGATGGAGGGTGGGGAGCCTGCCAAGAGAAGAGACTGGTGATGTAGTCCGGGCAAAGGTGAGCATAGTGAGAAAGTACAAATGCCAAGTGGACAGCTTGAGGAATTTGCATGAAGTGAGACCCAAATCACCAGTACCCAGATAAAGAGACAACATTACCAGTACCCCAAAGCCCACTTGGGACGCCCCCTTCCCATCACTATCCTCCAGGATAGCCCCAAGACAAACTATCCCCAGCCCCCACCCCGTGCATTTTGATAAGCTCCATCCTCTTCCTCATTTTTAAGAAACCAGATTCAGTGTTTTGTCCATTATACCCCAATAAAGCTGAGAAAGAAAACCAAAAAGAAAAAGAAAAAACAAAAAAAAGGAAAAAAAAAAAGAAAACAAATTCAGTGTTGATTTAGGGGATTGAATCAAATGTCCCTGCAAAATATGACAAAGGAGACTAGTGTGGTAGGGCAAACAGGTGTACAGAATATTTGCCATGTAATCAAATGGCTCATCTAACAGATTGCACATGTTTTTACAGTCCTCTCTGGGTGGAAAAAAATCGTCAACAAAGTGAGATGATTGTTTTTAGTGCCAAGCAGTGTGAAGTGCAGGCTCACGCAGCTTCGGTGCTGTGCTGTGGGCTGCGTTCCGGACGAATTAGGCAAGTCATGTTCTTAGACTCAGAGCAGTAGGTGACAAATCTAACAGTATCTTCAAGAGAAGCATTAGAAACACTCAAGTTTTCAAACCAAAATGTCCCGGCGCTACCACTTACTGATCGTGGAATTTTTTTTTTTTTTTTTTACTTTACATAATATTTTTATTATACGTTATTTTCATTTAGGAGATTTTATTGAAATAAAACAAGTGCATCATCAGTTTCAATGCTATTGTGTAAATAATATGCAGCACAATATGGTGTAAAATTTGAAAAAGAATAATAAGACTACTGCTAAATGTTTTATTGCAATCTTAATATTCCCTAAACTGTTCAGAAACCTAAAAGCAGAGTTGCATTATATGATGACCAATATAAAAAATTAATCCTTTTTAGAGTTTATATAATAGCTCCTTATTTAAAGAAAGATGAAAAACACCTTCATTGTCAGTCCTTTGGATTAACTTATAACGCTGTAAGGGCCAGGATGAACTGTTATGTAAATAACAGTATTGAAAGTATTATAATGAAATAATAGGGAAGAAAAAAAAATTTAGTCTTCCACAAAAATAACACAGACTGGCTCTAAAACCTGAGTGTCCATCAGAATCAGATAGAAATCATGTCAAATGTTGATTCCTGCATGGCCAATCCAGATATTCTTATACATTTGGTCTTGGAACTAGCCTAGAACTTATATTTTTAAGAAGGTGATCTATGATTTTGCTTATGAAACTCTGTCTCTGCACGGAGCAAAACTAAGTTGCAACAGTTAAAAAAATGCCTTGTCTATAAGCAGGATAGGTGACTATACTGAGGAAACAGGAATACCTTATTAGAAACAAAAGATAAGTTATTTTTTGTTTATAATTTATATATATTTTGCCGATAATTTGACCCTTTCATACTTAATTTATTAAAAGCAGCTCAAATTCACATATTCACGCCCAAATATATCTTCAGACACATCTTGTTTAGACTTCTTAATTTTTATAAGAGGTTGCCAACCTTACCTTATAATTTTATATATGTTTTATATATGTTTAATACGTTATACAAATGATAGTAATGCATATACTAATATTATATACATTAAATTAATGCATATAATTTTAAGAGTGATAATGTGCCAACAATTTACATAAAGACACAGAATGTTATCTGAACTTTTGAAGAACCAAAATCCCTCCTGGATTCAATCCTACTCCTTTCGTCCCAGAGGTAATTATTATGTTGACTTTGGTTTTGTTACTGCTTTGCTTTTATTTTTTGGTGACAAATGGATGATCCTCAAAATATTTAAAATCAAATACTAAACAACCAGAATGGATGCTGCTGGGTAGCACTGGAGAAGGGTCCTGGAGACCCCATTTGGGCCAGGCGTGCGTGCATTCAGATATTACTGGGACTGAAGCTCCTACAATATGGAATGCAGCAGGGGAGGAGGCGAGGCGGGGGAGGATCTCTTTCAATGTAAGTACAAAGTAGAACCTAGGGAGGCGCCCCTGTATCGTGGAATTTTGGACAAGCAACTTAAGGCTAAGCCTGTTTCCTTAACTCCAAAATAGCGAAGATAGGGCTTCCCTGGTGGCGCAGTGGTTGCGCGTCCGCCTGCCGATGCAGGGGAACCGGGTTCGCGCCCCGGTCTGGGAGGATCCCACATGCCGCAGAGCGGCTGGGCCCGTGAGCCATGGAGATAATTGAATCTAACTCATCAGCCATTATGAGAGTAAAAAAAAAAAAGCAAAGGCAGGTGAATTGCTTACTATTAAGTCTGACACATAGTAATTATGCAACAACAAAGGGCGGCTATTATTTAGTAAAGCCAGACATAGTACATGGCTGGTGGGAGTTTAGGAGAACTAGGTCAGAGACAGGCTGGAACTTGTAAGGTGGAAACCATGGACTCTTTTGGGAAGGATAAAGGTGATGCCCCAGGCTAGGGAAGTAGAGCCTTACACTGCTGGAGAGAAAGTCTGGAAAGGGAAATGAAACTTGTCTTCATTCATTTCTTAAAATGCTGTTTCAGTAACAAGTAAATCTAACCTAATTGTCCATCAACAGAGGAATGGATAAAGAAGATGTGGTACATATATACAACGTATGGCTTTTTTACAGCCATAAAAAAGAAGGAAATAATGCCATTTGCAGCAACATGGATGGACCTAGAGATTGTCATACTGAGTGAAGTAAGTCAGACAGAGAAAGACAAGTATCATATGATATCCCTTATATATAGAATCTTAAAAAAAGGGTACAAACGAACTTATTTACAAAACAGAAGTAGAGTCACAGATGTAGAAAACAAACTTATGGTTACCAGGGGTAAGGGTGGGGGAGGGATAAATTGGGCTATTGGGATTGACATATACACACTACTATATAAAGCACTGATAACTAATAAGGACCTACTGTATAGCACAGGGGACTCTACTCAGTGCTCTGTAATGGCCTATATAGGAAAAGAATCTTAAAAAGAGTGGAGATATGTATAACTAATTTCACTTTGCTGTACTGCAGAAACTAACACAACATTGTAAATCAACTATATTCCAATAAAAATTTAAAAACAGGGCTTCCCTGGTGGCGCAGTGGTTGCGCGTCCGCCTGCCGATGCAGGGGAACCGGGTTCGCGCCCCGGTCTGGGAGGATCCCACGTGCCGCGGAGCGGCTGGGCCCGTGAGCCGTGGCCGCTGAGCCTGCGCGTCCGGAGCCTGTGCTCCGCAACGGGAGAGGCCACGACAGACGGAGGCCCGCATACCACAAAAAAAAAAAAAAAAAAAAAAAAAAAAAAATTTAAAAACAAACAAACCAAAGATAAACAAACCAAAACCAAGTAAATCCACATAAGTATTGCCTGAAGAAACCAACAGAGACTGGCACGATGTGTTTGTTTCTGGTGTTGCCACATGTTGCTGGGCTGAGAAAGACAGAGGCATCGGGCCAACAGGTAGAAAGGAGCTCTGCTACCAAAGAGGAAACCTTCGTAATGAGGGGGCTGAAAGGAGATGGACCCCTTTCCCTGCCTTCTGATGTGGTGGCCATGGTGAAGGGAAACTGGGACAACGCACATCTTGCTTGTGCTGATGGAGCAGGAAGCCAGCACCCTGAGAGATGTGTGTCTGTGTCAGGGCAGGGTCCCCGGGCGCTGCTCTGGCCCTGTCAACGTTCCAGCATCCCTCGGGGTAAGCTCCGTTGTTGGACGCCCAGTTCCACAAAAGCACGGTCTAAGGGTGGTCACTGTTATTGCAGCCTGAGGAGGACACATGGACCAGAACTGTCCCGAGACTACAGTATGGGTGAGGGGACAGGATAGAGGACTGTTGTTGCTGCTTCCTTCTTGGGTTACATCCCCAGTAAAGAAGTTCTCAGAAACTGGAGGCAAGAAGGCTTAGGTCAACCAACACACGTGGGTGGGTTAGGGAGGGTTAGAGTCAGCTTACTCCCTACTTTCATTCCTGAGCCACCCCAGGGGACTGTGGAAAACTCTCCCTTCGTCCTGAAAGGTGACCAATGGGGTGGAGTAGGAACAAGTACAGATAAGAAGGGTTCAAAGTTGGTGCAGAGTGGCTTGAGACGAAGGGCATTTGGTAACCGGGCTGGGAAACACTGCACTTGCCCAGAAAGGTCAGTGACTGACCTTGGAGGTGAGCAGACCTCAGGGAGGAAGGGGCAGTGTGCCCAGGACAAAGGATGACAAGCAGGGACTGGGAATCCATCTAAACTGGTGGCAGCATCAACCCAAACTCACGTGGGGCTACGGCGGGCTTGCTTAATTTTGAGTCATTTGCCTGAAAAGAGGCTCTCAGTCCTGATGGCAGAGAGCTCCAGGGAACCTCTAAGAAAATGATCCCGCAGAGCCTGGTTAAGCCAGTGCAGCTTCTGCCTATGGATTTCTAGGCTTCCCCATCTGTCTCCCGATGTAATGGGCAAGAAAACTAATTAAAAAGGATGCTTATGCTCATTGGGGAGACAGAAAGAAAGGGATGAAGAGGTTGTCTCCATCTAAGCCAGTCTTGGGGTGACAAAAAGGAACTACAACAGAGCAGATAAATGAATCCCCGTGAAAAAAAGAAGAGAGAGCAGGGGGGAGCCTTGGAGAAAAAAGAAAGGGGATACCCTGGGTTTGAACTAGCAGGAAATCTGCACTGTGCTCTTTATGGGGCTGCAAACTGTCCACTGACACACTCTCTATGAAAGATAATCAAAATAATTTCATTATTATGGATGCGGCACCCTTACAAAGTAACTAAGTGAGGACGTTAAACTGTCCAGTACCGTGTATAAGGAATACACAGAAGTGCCTCATAAAGATCGGACTTCAGTCAAGTTCAGGTATACCAGTTTTGACTCCCAAAAGCCAAGATGGGAGGTCAAAGAACTAGTTGTGCCTCTTTGATGAGAAGATGCTACTGGGGGGTGTGG
This sequence comes from Physeter macrocephalus, assembly GCF_002837175.3. NCBI lineage: Eukaryota > Metazoa > Chordata > Mammalia > Artiodactyla > Physeteridae > Physeter > Physeter macrocephalus. The sequence continues at coordinate 49,097,864 of NC_041225.1, forward strand.
TGCATACAAGCCTATGAATATCTATTTTTATCCACCTCAGGGCCATAATTAATCTTGAGAGGGCACTCATTAGACAATGGGCCGAGCCTGAAGAGAAGTACAGGGTGCTCAGTGGCCAATCTGCCTCCAAACAATCAAGCTTTATTCATTTCTTGTTTGCTTAACCGTTTATTATGCAAAACTGTCGATTCAATTGCAGAATGCCAAAAAAAAATATTTGGGCCAATTCACAAGCCATGTTTACCATAGCTGTTAAAAGGGAAAAAAAAAGAACTAGAAAGAATTTGCTGAAGAGCATTCTCAGGCTCTGCTCAGATCCTCACTGGCAAGCTGATCTTGTCCTCCAGGAACCTGACTACCTACTCTGGTGTGCGTTAGAAAACCAGGAGCAGGCCAGCACTCCTTTGCTGCAGAGAAAGCAAAGCTTTCATATCAGCAAACTGGTGCATAGAGAAAGTTCCCTGGAAGTGAGCTCTCGGTAGCAGTTCTCAAACTTAGGTGCACAAGACTCATTGGAGGGGGTACGGGTGTGTTTAAAATGTGGATTCCTATTTAGTAGGTTTGGGGTATGGCCAGAGAATCCACAGGTTTGACAAGCATCTCAGGGTTCGGATTAGGATCGGGCATTGAGAATAAATCCTTGTAGTAGTCTGGTTGGGGCTGGTCCCCTGCTTAGAAAAAGCAACCCCCTCGTCACATGCACACATGGGCCCTGCTGAGACCTTGGTGCTGTCAGAGGGGCCTTCCAGCCTTCACAGGGTCAGGAGGTGGGGCTCCCCTCTGTGAGTTCAGCCTGGGGCCCAGGAAGTGGTGAGTCAGGCCTCTCATTGTTGTGGCCTCTCCCATTGCGAAACACAGGCTCCGGACGCGCAGGCTCAGCGGCCATGGCTCACGGGCCCAGCCGCACTGCGGCATGTGGGATCTTCCCGGACCGGGGCACAAAC
>NC_041225.1:49098829-49113994 GCF_002837175.3 Physeter macrocephalus
GTCAGGCCTCTCATTGTTGTGGCCTCTCCCATTGCGAAACACAGGCTCCGGACGCGCAGGCTCAGCGGCCATGGCTCACGGGCCCAGCCGCTCCACGGCATGTGGGATCTTCCCGGAGCGGGGCACGAACCCGTGTCCCCTGCATCGGCAGGCGGATTCTCAACCACTGGGCCACCAGGGAAGCCCTGCAGAGTAGATTTTAGGGGACGTCATTAGCCTTCCCTGCCTGCCACCTCTGTTAGCCAAATGATTCTCCATCCTGCCTATGCATTAAAATCACCTGGGAAGATTAAAAAAATGCTTAAGCCTGGGCCCTACCCCTGATCAGTCAAGTCACAATCTTGACGAGTAAGGGTGCTCCTGGCAATGATATAGTTGAAAAGATCCTCAGGTGAGTCTAGTGTGCAGCCAGGATTGAGAACCACGGGTTTAGTCTCTTTCTTACCTCCTGGGTCCCTTCTCTTCTGTCTTCCTTGTGGGTTGGGGCACTTCTAATAGTTCAGTGCTCAGACCATACCCTCTGGCTGCCTAAAGGCCCCTGTTCGGCCACCCCATCCAGGCCTGCTCTTTCTCAGAGCACCTGTGCATCCCCTAAACACACTGCTCTCTTCCCTCCGCGAGGTGCTGGGGGAGTATGCCAGGCTTCAGGAGTCCTAGAGGGAAGATGTGCATATCTAGATCCCCTTCGTTCACAGTGTGTCAATGACTAATGGTTTAATGGTCTCAGGGCAAGTTCCAGAGAAACAGACTCTAAGAGATTTATGTATACAAGGTTTACTGGGGACTGTTGCTGGGGTCACTGCTTGCCAGGTAAGGGAATGAAGGAAGAAGTAAGGATAGAGGGAGGTTATGGATAGAAGTAAATGTGATAGAGGCCATTGCAGCAAAGGTCTCAGCTGACCCCAATGGCAGGTCTAGACTCTGGATGGCCCTTCAGAATTATCCTACTTTATGGGCAAGAGGGCAAGCCCTTTAAAGCCCCCAAGCGGACCAGTAATGGGATGCAGGCTGCCTTTGGGGAGGAGGCATGACCTCGGATGAGGTGATTCTCTTCAGTCAAGGGCAATTCAGGGAAATGTCTGGAGAGGGACTCAGTTGAGAACCATCAATTGGTAACATGCCCAGAAGGAGGGGAATGACATTCAGGACGGAATGTCTCAGTCCTGAACCAGGGTCTACCTGCCACACCACATCATCCACTATACCAGCCATACCCAGGGTCCTTATTTTTTGAGAGAAGGCTGCCAATATAAGAGAATACTAGTTAGTTTCCTCAAGGAAGGGAGGCTTCTCAGTGACCTTGAGAGGCAACTTGAGTGTGGTATAAAAACTTTGAATTTGGATTGGAATCCCAGCATGGCCCCTTACTTATCTCAGGCAACACCTAAAATCTCTAGGTCTGCATTAATTTGTCTTTAAAGTGGGGCTGATGAATGAGTACCTTGTGGAGTCTCTGAGATTAAATGTAATGGGTGGTAGGGGAAGGATAAATTGGGAGACTGGGATTGACATATACAAACTACTATTTATAAAATTGATAACTAATAAGGACCTACGATATAGCACAGGGAACTCTACTCAATACTCTATAATGACTTATATGGGAAAAGAATCTAAAAAAGAGAGGATATATGTATATGTATAACTGATTCAATTTGCTGTACACCTGAAACTAACACAACCTTGTAAATCAACTATACGCCAATAAAAATTTAGAAAGCAAGCAAGAAACAAAGAAGTGTAAAAGGTGGGCAAGTATCTAGGGCAATGGAGTATGTGTGAACTGAGCATTGCCCACCTGGGCTCTCTCTCCCCATCTCTGACCCCACAGGACACTTAGGACAAGACTTAGGAGCCACTTGTCTCCAGTTCATGCTGCCGGTCCTGGTGGCTGAGATGCTGAGAAAACATTGGTAATGTCCCTGGAGGGACTGTTGCCCCATGTTTGGTCCTAGACCTCCCTGATTCTCAGAGCCCCACTTTTCTCACTGGAGTACCAAGCAGTACCTTGACCAATTTTCCTTTAACTGGTGGCCTGGCAAGAGGGGGCTTGCAATTTGCGAAGAGTGTTATAATGGTAAATAAGACCCCCCAGCCCTCCCGGACCTGAAGAAATCCCAAAGTCAGTGTGGGGGAAAACCACCAGTGGAGCCAAAGAAGTGACTCAAACTGGATTTCTCCTTCATCAGTGGGTTGCCAGTCTCCCAGATAATATTCATTATGAAGTTGATTAACAACCAGCTTTAGCAAAATGCTATGAGACTATCAAATGGAAAAAAAAAGTGAGGCTCAAAATAATATATTCAATAAGATTTCAACTATGTTAAACAATGGTTCAGGAAAATTCTGGTAGCAAGAATGCCAAGATGTCACATAACTGCCTCTGTATGGCAAGATTGTGGCTGATTGCTTTCATGCCGTCTTTACATGTTTCTATAGTTTTAATCTTTTCCACAATGAGCAGGGGGTGGGGAAAGAAAACTGAAAATGCACTCCCACCAGGGGAACGCACATGCCAACGTTTCCCACTGGTTTCCCCCACGAGTGACAACGGGCCTGCAAGGGGCATGCATGCAAAGCTGGATGTCCATCTTACTTTCCCAGGCTCAAATGTCTGTGTGAGGAGATGTTAGCAAAGCAGAAACTTGTGGTAATACGTGCTTGGAGTTTGGCTGCTGAATGTTTTCGGGGTATCTCATTCTTAGCTGCAGGCTGCCTGCTGTGTGAGGTGGGTTTTCCAGCCCTCACAGGATAATTTTCTCACCAAGGACAACATTTGTAGTTCTGCATGAGCAGCTCTCCTTGTGGGATAGAGAGGGAGACTGCAGCTCAGGTATTAGGGCCGAGGTGGAAGTGTGAGAAGGCTGGTATACCAGATGTCTGAGGGAATTGGAAGCTGTAAGTAGAACTGAAGGGCATTTGGAGGGAGCATTTGGTGGGAGCAAGCTTTGATGGATCCTGGTAAGTCCCATCTGTCTTCAAAACATATTCTCCCTCCGATAGTCCACCGCTCATCCAGTTCTTATAAGCCTTGCCTTGGGACCTTTGGGGCAAGCCAGTTGAGCTTGATTCCTTAGTTAAGCACTTGGGAGCTTCTTGGGGTCTGTGAATGACACCTGTCTTTAAAATTCAAGAAGGAACAGAAGCAAGTCCAAACCTGATTTTATTTTATGACTCAGGCCTGAACTCTACTCCAAAGAGGAAATGCAGATGGCCAACAGGCACATGAAAAGATGCTCAACATCACTGATCATCAGGGCAATGCAAATCAAACCCACAATGAGATATTGCCTCACACCTGTCAGAATGTCCATCATCAAAAAGAACACAAATAATAAATGTTGGCAAGGATGTGGAGAAAAGGGAACCTTCCTACACTGTTGGTGGAAATGTATTGATAAATTGGAGCAGCCACTGTGGAAAACAGTATGGATATTTCTCAAAAAACTAAAAATAGAACTACCATATGACCCAGCAATTCCACTACTGGGTATACGTCCTAAAAAAACAAAAACACTAATTCAAAAAGATACATGCACCCCAATGTTCATAGCAGTGTTATTTACAATTGCCAAGGTATGGAAGCACACCTCAGCATCTATCAACAGATAAATGGATAAAGAAAATATGATATATATGTATACACACACACACACACACACACACACACAATGGAATACTACTCAGCCATATAAAAAGAATGAAATTTTGCATTTGCAGCAACATGGATGGAATTGGAGGGCATTATGCTAAGTGACATAAGTCAGACAGAGAAAGACAAGTACCATATGATATCACTTATATGTGGAATCTAAAAAATATGACAAACTAGTGAATACTGTATAACAAGAAGCAGACTCACAGATATGGAGAACAAACTAGTGGCTACCAGTGGGGAGAGAGAACAGGGAGGGGAAATATAGGAGTAGGGGATTAAAAGAAAGGGTTATAATGGGATTATATGAAGTCATGTTTGTGAAACTTTTGAAACTCATAAAGCACTATAGAATTTAAAGAATCTTTTGTTTAAGTAAAAAAAAAAAAAAAAAGCCCTGGGGATATAAGGTACAGCATGGTGACAATAGTTAGTAATACTGCATTGTATATTTGAAAGTTGCTGAGAGAGTAGATCTGAAAAGGTCTCATCATAAGGAAAAACAATTGCAAATATGTGCGGTGATGGATGTTAAGTAGACTTGCTGTGGTGATTATTTTGCAATATATATGAATATTGAATCATTATGTTGTACCCCTGAAAAACTAATATAATATTATATATCAATTTTATCTCAAAGAAAGAGGCCTGGAATAGATCTTCTTGAGTACCTTCAGAGGGAACATGGCCCTGTTCACACCTTGATCTCTGACTTCTAGTCTTCAGAACTGTGAGGAAATAAATTTCTGATGTTTAAGCCACTCAGTTTGTGATACTCTTATTACAGCAAATCCTGGCAAATTAATACAGAAGGTTTGGCAGAAGGACGACTTACAACATTAACCCTATTGGATGGAAGAGGAAAATCTATGAATTCAGTCATCTATGCCAACCCTGTACCTCATGACCATTAACAGTGAGACTGGAAAACTCACAGACAAGCTAGATTATTTGCTGTTAAGTTGGAAACTCAGCTGATCACTCAAGGACCTAAGAAACTAAATACTGTCTGTGGTTTGGTACAGCCACACGCAACACGTCCATCAAGAGATTGCCCTGGCTCCACAGAAGGTGGCTGACTCTGGACCAGAACAGAAGAGCTCACGTCTGGGTCATGAAATAAAAGATTTGGACTTGCTTCTGTTCCTTCTTGAATTTCAAAGGCAAGTGTCAGTCACAGACCCGATAAACTCCCAAGTGCCGTTAACTAAGGAATCAAGCTAAATTGGCTTGACCCAATGACCAGGTGTGTTAACATGAAAGCCTGGAGACGGGCTTAACACACTTTGACATAAACCACAGCAAGATCCTTTTTGACCCACCTCCTAGAGTAACGGAAATAAAACCAAAAATAAACAAATGGGACTTAATTAAACTTAGAAGCTTTTGCACAGCAAAGGAAACCATAAACAAGACAAAAAGACAACCCTCAGAATGGGAGAAAATCTTTGCAAATGAAACAACAGACAAAGGATTAATCTCCAAAATATACAAACAGCTCATGCAGCTCAATATCAAAAAAACAAACAATCCAATTAATAAATGGATGGAAGACCTAAACAGACATTTCACCAAGGAAGACATACAGATGGCCAAGAGGCACATGAAAAGATGCTCAACATCACTAATTATTGGACAAATGCAAATCAAAACTACAATGAGGTATCACCTCACACCAGTCAGAATGGCCATTATACAAAAATCTATAAACAATAAATGCTGGAAAGGGTGTGGTGAAAAGGGAACCCTCCTGCACTGTTGGTGGGAATGTAAATTGATACAACCATTACGGAAAACAGCATGGAGGTTCCTTAAAAAACTAAAACTAGAACTACCGTATGACCCAACAATCCCACTACTGGGTGTATACCCTAAGAAAACCATAATTCAAAAAGAGACATGCACCACAATGTCCATTGCAGCACTATTTACAATAGCCAGGACATGGAAGCAACCTAAGTGTCCATCGACAGATGAATGGATAAAGAAGATGTGGCACATATATACAGTGGAATATTACTCAGCCATAAAAAGAAACGAAATTGAGTTATTTGTGGTGAGGTGGATGGACCTAGAGTCTCTCATACAGAGTGAAGTAAGTCAGAAAGAGAAAAACAAATACCGTATGCTAATGCATATATATGGAATCTAAAAAAAAAAATGGTACTGATGAACCTAGTTGAATGGCAGGAATAAAGATGTAGACATAGAGAATGGACTTGAGGACACGGGGTGGGAGGGGGAAGCTGGGGCGAAGTGAGAGCAGCATCGACATATATACACTACCAAATGTGAAATAGATAGCTAGTGGGAAGCAGCCGCATAGCACAGGGAGATCAGCTCGGTGCTTTGCGATGACCTAGAGGTGTGGGAGAGGGAGGATGGGAGGGAAGCTCAAAAGGGAGGGGATATGGGGACATGTATATGCATATGGCTGATTCGCTTTGGTGTACAACAGAAACTAACACAGTATGGTGAAGCAATTATACTCCAATAAAGATCTATTAAAAAAAAAGAGAGAGAGGCAGTTGATGAATAAAATGCAAGAAACATCATTCCTTTCCCATTATTAATCAAAGTTTTCCTTTAATCCCTTCAGTTCAGCACCTGAATTCTTTTTTTTTTCAGTAAGAAGTGAGGTGTAGGGACACATGGCTGTCAGAGATGCTGTCTGGCCAGGACCAGTCTTGGAGACAAGGGGGTCAGACCAAGAGTGCTTTTCTCTCCTTTCTTTCTTTACCTTGTACGTTGCATTGGCGCTCACAAAGCAGTGAGGGACCCCTGAATTTAAAATTGCCTTTTTCTCAGATACCTCTGTTTCTAGGAATGTGGCCTGAAATTCTAATCTGTTGACACCTTGTCAAGTACACTGATTTAGCTGGAAAAATGCCATACCATCATTATGGTGAAAGATTTATCTCTAATTATTAAAAAGAAACTTGGAACTTGAAGGTGTAACTGCCTGAGGATGCAAGTGTGTATAAGGCAATGCAAAACTCTGAAAGAGCCCTGGCCTAGAAAATGGGAGATGAAAGAGATTAGCCATTTTGAAAATATATTTTTCTTAAAAAAATTAGTGGAACTGTTTCTTCAAATAACTATCAAAGAATTACAAAGAGATAATATACCCATTCTTAAGAAATTCACTGTCTAAGGGGAAAAGTCTATCACAAGACTACTCTTACTAAGAAAACAGCTTGAGATTTGAAAGCAGACACACCCTAGGGACTTCACTGGTGGTCCAGTGGTTGAGACTTAGCCTTCCAATGTAGGGGTATGTGTTTAATCTCTGGTTGGGGAATTAAGATCCCACATGCCTCAGGGCCAAAAAACCAAAACATAAAACAGAAGCAATATTGTAACAGGGGCTTCCCTGGTGGCGCAGTGGTTGTGCGTCCGCCTGCCGATGCAGGGGAACCGGGTTCGCGCCCCGGTCTGGGAGGATCCCACATGCCGCGGAGCGGCTGGGCCCGTGAACCATGGCCACTGAGCCTGCGCGTCCGGAGCCTGTGCTCCGCAACGGGAGAGGCCACAACAGTGTGAGGCCCGCGTACCACAAAAAAAAAAAAAAAAAAAAAAATTGTAACAAATTCAATACTTTAAAAGTGGTCCACATTAAAAAAAAAAATCTTAAAAAAATAAATAAATAAAAATAAAGCAGACACACCCTGCCCCTGAGAAATGCTTATGTATTAATAGAGGTGTGTATATACTTTGAGTCTGGTTCACTATTTGGATAAATGTTCACTCCTCAGATAACCATACTGATCACAGAGGGACCTGCCAACAGTTTGATCTCAGGTTCCTGGCTGAACCTGAGATACAATTGGCTGTGACATGGGACCAAGGGAATTTCTCTTAGTTTCAAATTTTTATGTGAGACTGTACCTTCTAGAAGATTTCATATCAAGGAGTTTTTAAAGAGCTGTGATCTAAACCCTTCTGAAGGAATCTTATTTTATTTTATTTTACTTTGTTATTTTATTTTACTTGAAAAGATTAAGTAAGACTTTGCTAGATTGAATTTGGATATGGCTTGGAATCCTGCCTGTTATGGTAGAGATATAGTAGGCAGATTTCCCTATGGGCAATGTTTCATTTCTGAAACTTGGTTTAAAATGTGTTTTTAATCTAGTTGGTTCCTTGGGAGAATGATATTCAGACAGTAAGATATAGCACTGGTTGACATGCAGGCAATCTCCTTCTAAATGTCAGACTATCTGCTTTTGTGATGATTCCATGTGTTTGGGGTTGTTCACATGTATAATCCCTTACATGGACAATCAAAGAGCACTTTGTTTTGGAGAACACTAATTTGAAGGGAGTTTGTAATTCAGGGAGGTAGACTCGGTATTATTTGTAAAATATATCCGGAAATTTATTTCTCTCTTTTTTTCATTGGCTCTCAGTGTTTGTGTGTGTATTTAAATGCTAACTGGATCAGAAAGTATTTAGGTGGGTCATGTCAAGTGGGATCAGTCAGGGAAAGCTTCCAGGAGGAGGCAAAACATGTGAGCAGTGATTTCACCAGAAGAGTAACATGGTTCAACAGGGAAGAAAAGGAGAGGACTTTCTAGAAAAGAGGGAAGCCCATGGATGGTAGGTAGAAAGTTGATTTGTTTGAATCAAACAGGGTCTAAACACAGTGGGAATAAAGGGCCTTGTCTAAAATCATGAACACTGGGAGGTCAACCAAGATGGTAACATAGAAGTTCTTGGACTCCCCTCCTCCTACCGACACACTGAATGTACAACTACACACAGAACGATTACCTCCGAAATAAATTCAGAAACTAGATGAGCAACTTCTACACATAAGGTGATTGACATAATACTCCATTGAAATGGATAGGAAAGGCTGAGACACACGCTCGTCATAAACCCCATGCATGGCGTAACATCATACAACTGGGAGGGAACTCCTAACTCCCAGCTCTTCTGTGAGGTGTGAAGGGTTGGGACCCCACATTTTACTGCTCCAACTTTTAAAACTGCCACCTGAGCAATAGACCCCCAAAACATCTGACTCTGAAAGCCAAGGAAGCTTGTATCCAGGAGACCCACAAGACTATAACAAAGGAGCAGCTGTTAATGGGCATGCAGGCACTCTCTAGGATCAGTACAGAGGGAGCAGAGAAAACCGCTCATGTCCCAGTCTCTCCTTTAAAGAAGTTCATCTGAAAACTTTCAAAGCTGCTGCCTGAGGGTCAGGTTTCTAATTTAGAACACATCCAGGGGCTGCTATGATCTTCCCCAGGGGCTGGATAGCTGGCAGACACCTCCCCCATTGTCTCCTTATAACTTGCTCCAAGTCACCAGTTTCTCCCAGAAAGAAGCTTGGGCACACATTTGCACCAAAGCTTTTGTAGCTGTTGCCCAAGGTACATGTCCCCAAATTGCCTGGGTCTCATTGCCAATGGGGCTTCCATTTATGAATTCCACAGGACTATACAAATCAAAGAAGGAGTTTTTAAGTGACTCAACCCAGAGGGGACAGACAAAATGCTCATCTCCCAGTCTTCTCCTGAAAAGACTTCATCTCATACTTTAAGAGCTGCTGCCAAAGTGTCAGCCTTCTAATTTATCATATATCTAGGGGCTGGCTTGGATCCTCCCTAAGGACCAGGGAAACTGGTGGACACCGCCACTGCTATCTTCCTATACTCTGATCCAAATTGCCGGTATCTACCTGAAAAGAGCTTATACACACCTCCATGCTCTACTTTTCTGCAGCTGCCACACAGGGATGGGTTCCTGGATCCCATGACTCCAACAGCCAAAGAGACTTCCATTCATGAGTCCCATAGGGCTGTAGTAATCAAAGAAGCAGTTCTTAATGGACGCAGGAACACCTGCACCACAGCTATACACATGGGCTCAGTCCAGAGGGAGCAGACAAAACTACCTATCTTCCAGTTTATCCCTGGAAGGGGCTGAAGTACATACTTTCCCAGCTGCTGCCTGAGGATCTAACTTCTTATCAGCCTGCATACAATTTACATATTATAGAGGTCCCAGAAGGAGAAAAGAGAGAGAAAGGGGCAGAAAGCTTATTCAAAGAAACAATGACTGAAAACTTCCTTAATCTGGGGAAAGAAAGAGACATCAAGACCCAGGAATACCATAAAGTATGAAAAAAGATGAACCCAAAGAGACCCGCACCAAGTTACATTATCACTATATAATCAAAAGTTAACGATAAGGAGAGAATCTTAAGAGCAGCAAGACAAAAGCAACTTGTTATGTAGAAGGGAATCCCCATAAAACTATCAGCAGATTTTTCAGCAGAAACTTTGTAGGACAGAAGGTAATGGTTTGATATATTCAAAGTGCTGATAGAACAAACAAATCCTGCTAACCAAGAATATTCTACCCCGAAAAGTTGTCCTTCAGAATTGAAGGCAAGATAAGAATTTTCCAGACAAACAAAAGCTGAGGCTGTTGATCACCACCAGACCACTCTTACAAGAAATTTAATGGGAGTTTTACAAGCTGAAATAAAAGGGCACTAGTTAGTAACATGAAAACAGATGAAAGTATAAAACTCACTGGGGTAAAAGAAAATATATAGTTAAATTTAGAATACTCTAATGTTGTAATGGTGGTGGGTTAATCACTTATAACTCTAGTATGAAGATTAAAATGCAAAAGTGTTAATATAACTATTACTACAATAATTTGTTAATGAATACACAAGATAAGATGTAAACTGTGACATCAAAAACATAGAATGGGGGAGGGTTAAAAATGTAGAGCTTTTATATGTGTTAGGAGTTAAGTTGTTATCAGCTTAAAATAGACTGTTATAAATACAAGATGTTTTATGTAAGACTCATTGTAACCACAAAGCAAAAACTCATGTAGGATACACAAAAAATAGAGAGGAATCAAAGCATACTACAATAGAAAATCATCAATTCACAAAATAAGAGAAAGAAAGGAGGAAAAAAGGAACAAAGGAATTACAAAACACCAGAAAGCAATTAACAAAATGGCAATAGTAAGTCAATACCTATCAATAATTATTTTAAATGTAAATAGACTAAATTCTCCCATCAAAAGACATAGAGTGGCCAAAAGGAGAAAATAATAAGACCCAAATATATTCTGCTTACAAGAGACTCACTTTAGCTTAAATGACACAATGTACTGAAAGTGAAAAAGATATTCCATGCAAATGGAAACCAAAAGACAGCAGAAGTAGCTACACTTATATTAGACAAAACAGACTTTAAGCCAAAGACAGTAGCGAGAAGTAAAGAAGTCCATTATATAATAATAAAGGGGTTAATTCACCAAGAAGTTATAACATTAGTAAATATTTATGCATCCAACAGAGGAGCACTTACATACCTATATAAAAGAAATATTAAAAGATTTAAAAAGAGAAATAGACAAAAATAAAATAATAGTAGGAAACTTCAATACCTCACTTTCATGAATGAGTAGATCACCTAGACAGAAAATTAATATGGAAATATTGGACTTAAACAACATGTTAGATCAGACGAACCTAATAAACATTTACAGGACATCCCATCCAACAGCAACAGAATGCACATTCTTCTCAGGCACACAAGGAACATTCTCCAGGATAGATCACATATTAGGCCACAAAACAAGGCTTAATAAATTTAAGAAGATTGAAATCATATCAAGCATCTTTTCTGACCATGAAGGTATAAAACTAGAAATCAATTACAAGAACAAAACTGAAAAATTCACAAATATGTGGAGATTAAACAACATGCTCCTGAACAACAAATGCATCAAAGATGAAAACAAAAGAGAAATAAAAAATCTTGATGTGTGATAATCATTTCATGATATATGTAAATCAAACCATTATGCTGTATGCCTTAAACTTATACAGTGATGTATATCAATTATTTCTCAATAAAACTGAAAAAAAGAAAAAATACTGTAAGACAAATTAAAATGCAAACACAACATACCAAAAGTAGTGATATGCAGCAAGAGCAGTTCTAAGAGGAAAGTATACAGTGACAGATACCTACATTAAGAAAGAAAAAAAAGATCTCAAATATGCAAGCTAAGGTTATACCTCAAGGAACTAGAAAAGGAAGAACAAAGTAAGCCTAAAGTTAGGATAAGGAAGGAAATAAAAAAGACCAGAGTGGAAATAAATGAAACAGACAGTAAAAAGACAATAGAAAACATTAATGAAACCAATATCTGTTCTTTTGAAAAGATAAATAAAGTTGACAAAACTTTATGTACACTTAAAAAGAAAAAAAAAGAGGATTCAAATGAATAAACTTTTAAATGGAAGAGAAGACATTACAATTGATACCACAGAAATACAAAGGAATATAAGAGAGTACTATGAATAATAATATGCCAATAAATTGGAAAGCCTAGGAGAAATGGATAATTCCCAGAAACATACAACCTTCTAAGATTTAATCATGAATAAATAGAAAATCTGAACAGATCAATTACTAGCGAGGAGATTGAAACAGTAATCAAAACCTCCCAACAAACAAAAGTCTAGGACCAGATGGCTTCACTGGTGAATTCTACCAAACATTTAAAGAGTACCAATCCTCACAATCTTTCAAAAACTAGAAGAGAAAGGAACATTTCCAAACTCATTTTACAAGGCCAGCATTACCCCAATACAACAGCCAAACAAGTAAACTAAAAGAAAAGAAAATTATAGGCCAATGCTCCTGATGAACATAAATGTAAAAATCATCAACAAAATGTTAGCAAACCAAATTTAAGAACACATGAAAAGGATTATACAACATGATCAAGTGGGATTTATTACAGGAAAAGAATGATGGTTCAACATCCACAAATCAATCAATGTGATATATCATGTTAACAAAATGAAGGAGAAAAATCATGTGATCATCTCAATAGAAACAGAAAAAGCAGTTGACAAAATTCAACATACTTTCATGATAAAAAAAAACTCTCAAGGACCAGAGGGCAGATAGCAGAAGCAAGAAGAACTACAATCCTGCAGCCTGTGGAACAAAAACCACATTCACAGAAAGATAGACAAGATGAAAAGGCAGAGGGCTATGTATCAGATGAAAGAACAAGTTAAACCCCAGAAAAACAACTAAATGAAGTGGAGATAGGCAATATTCCAGAAAAAGAATTCAGAACAATGAAAGTGAAGATGATTCAGGACCTTGGAAAAAGAATGGAGGCAAAGATCGAGAAGATGCAAGAAACGTTTAACAAAGTCCTAGAAGAATTAAAGACCAAACAAACAGAGATGAACAATATGATAACTGAAATGAAAACTACACTAGAAGGAATCAATAGCACAATAACTGAGTCAGAAGAACTGATAAGTGACCTGGAAGACAGAATGGTGGAATTCACTGTTGCGGAACAGTCAACATTAAATGCAACAACATTCGCATTATAGGGGACCCAGAAGTAGAAGAGAGAGGGAAAGGACCAGAGAAAATATTTGAAGAGATTATAGTCCAAAACTTCCCTAACGTGGGAAACGAAATAGCCATCCAAGTTCAGGAAGCACAGAGAGTCCCATACAAGATAAACCCAAGGAGAAACAAGCTGAGACACATAGCAATCAAATTGGCAAAAATTAAAGACAAAGAAAAATTATTGAAAGCAGCGAGGGAAAAACCACAAATAATATACAAGGGAACTCCCATAAGGTTAACAGCTAATTTCTCAACAGAAACTCTACAAGCCAGAAGGGAGTGGCATGATATACTTAAAGTGATGAAAGGGAAGAACCTACAACCAAGATTACTCTAGCCGGCAAGGATCTCATTAAAAGCTTTACAGACAAGCAAAAGCTAAGAGAATTCAGCACCACCAAACCAGCTCTACAACAAATGCTAAAGGAAATTCTCTAAGTGGGAAACAGATATAACAATTATAAATATATATGCACCCAACATAGGAGCACCTCAATACATAAGGCAACTGCTAACAGCTATAAAAGAGGAAATCGACAGTAACACAATAATAGTGGGGGACTTTAACACCTCACTTACACCAATGGACAGATCATCCAAAATGAAAATAAATAAGGAAACAGAAGCTTTAAATGACACAATAGACCAGATAGATTTAATTGATATTTATAGGACATTCCATCCAAAAACAGCAGATTACACTTCCTTCTCAAGTGAACATGGAACATTTTCCAGGATAGATCACATCATGGGCCACAAATCAAGCCTCAGTAAATTTAAGAAAATTGAAATCATATTAAGCATCTTTTCTGACCACAGTGCTATGAGATTAGAAATGAATTACAGAGAAAAAAACGGTAAAAATCACAAACACATGGAGGCTAAACAATACATTACTAAATAATCAAGAGATCACTGAAGAAATCAAAGAGGAAATAAAAAAATACCTAGAAACAAATGACAATGAAAACACGACGATCCAAAACCTATGAGATGCGGCAAAAGCAGTTCTAAGAGGGAAGTTTAGAGCTATACAAGCCTACCTCAAGAAACAAGAAAAATCTCAAATAAACAAGATCAGAGCAGAAATAAATGAAATAGAAACAAAGAAAACAGTAGCAAAGATCAATAAAACTAAAAGCTGTTTCTTTGAGAAGATAAACAAAATTGATAAACCATTAGCCAGACTCATCAAGAAAAAGAGGGAGAGGACTCAAATCAATAAAATTACAAATGAAAAAGGAGAAGTTACAACAGACACCGCAGAAATACAAAGCATCCTAAGAGATTATTACAAGCAAATCTATTCCCATAAAATGGACAACCTGGAAGAAATGGACAAATGCTTAGAAAGGTATAACCTTCCAAGACTGAACCAGGAAGAAATAGAAAATATGAACAGACCAATCACAAGCAATGAAATTGAAACTGTGATTAAGAATCTTCCAGCAAACAAAAATCCAGGATCATATGGCTTCACAGGTGAATTCTATCAAACATTTAGAAAAGAGATAACACCCATCCTTCTCAAACTCTTCCAAAAAATTGTGGAGGAAGGAACACTCCCAAACTCATTCTATGTGGCCACCATCACCCTGATA
This sequence comes from Physeter macrocephalus, assembly GCF_002837175.3. Classification (NCBI taxonomy): domain Eukaryota; kingdom Metazoa; phylum Chordata; class Mammalia; order Artiodactyla; family Physeteridae; genus Physeter; species Physeter macrocephalus. The sequence goes on from NC_041225.1 coordinate 49,113,517, forward strand.
CCAAAACCAGACAAAGATACTACAAAAAAAGAAAATTACAGGAACCTACCTCAACATAATAAAGGCCATATATGACAAACCCACAGGAAATATCATTCTCAATGGTGAAAAACTGAAAGTATTTCCTCTAAGGTCAGGAATGAGACAAGGATGTCCACTCTCACCACTATTATTCAACATAGTTTTGGAAGTCGTAGCCATATCAATCAGAGAAGAAAAATAAATAAAAGGACTGCAAATTGGAAAAGAAGAAGTAAAACTGTCACTGTTTGCAGATGACATGATACTATACATAGAGATTCCTAAAGATGCCACCAGAAAACCACAGAGCTAATGAATGATTTTGGTAAAGTTGCAGGATACAAAATTAATGCACACAAATCTCTTGCATTCCTATACACTAATGATGAAAAATCTGAAAGAGAAATTAAGGAAACACTCCCATTTACCATTGCAACAAAAAGAGAGTAAAATACCT
>NC_041225.1:49114216-49114595 GCF_002837175.3 Physeter macrocephalus
CAATATGGTACTGGCACAAAAACAGAAAAATAGATCAATGGAACAAGATAGAAAGCCCAGAGATAAACCCACGTACCTATGGTCAACTAATCTATGACAAGGAGGCAAGGATATATAATGGAGAAAAGACAGTCTCTTCAATAAGTGGTCCTGGGAAAACTGGACAGCTACATGTAAAAGAATGAAATTAGAACACTCCCTTTCACCATACACAAAAATAAACTCAAAATGGATTAGAGACCTAAATGTAAGACCGGGCACTATAAACCTCTTAGAGGAAAACATAGGAAGAACACTCTTTGACATAAATCACAGCAAGATCTTTTTTGATCCACCTCCTAGAGTAATGGAAATAAAAACAAAAATAAATAAATGGGAC
>NC_041225.1:49115265-49150031 GCF_002837175.3 Physeter macrocephalus
GGGATGAATTGGGAGATTGGGATTGACATGTATACACTTATGTGTATAAAATTGATGACTAATAAGAACCTGCTGTATAAAAAAATAAATTAAATAAAATTAAAAGATTAAAAAAGAAAAAAATCTCTCATAAACCTGGGAATGGGAGAAATGTCCCTCAATATAATAAATGCCATATATGACAAGCTGACAACTAACATCAAGCTCAATGGTGAAAAGCTTAAATCTTTTCCTCAAAGATCAGGAAAAAGACAGGGATGCCCACTCTTGCTACTTTTAAATCAACATAGTACTGGAAGTCCTAGCCCAAGCAATTAGGCAAGAAAAATAAATAAATGGCATTCAAATTGGAAAGGAAGGAGTAAAACTGACTCTTTTTGCAGATGACATGATATTATATATAGAAAGTCTTAAAGGCCCCACCAAAAAACTGTTAGCACTAATAAATGATTTCAGTAAAGCTGCAGGATACAAACTCAATATACAAAAATCAGTTGCATTTCTATACACTAACAATGAAGTATTAGAAAAAGAAATTAAGAAAGCAATCCCATTTACATGGGATTGTAAAAGTACCAAAAGGAATAAATACTTAGGAATAAATTTAAGAAGGTGAAAGGCCATATGAAAACTAAAAGACATTGGTAAAATACATTGAGAAAGACACAAGTAAATGGAAAGGTGTTCCATGCTAAAATGCCCATATTACCCAAAGTTATTTACAGATTCAGTGCAATCACTATCAAAATTCTAATTATATTTTTCATTCAAATAGAAAAAAGATCCTAAAATTTGTATGGAACCACAAGAGACAATCTTGAGAAAGAAAAAAATTGGAGGAATCATAGTCTTGATTTCAAACTACAGGACAAATGTATAGTAATCAAAACAATATGGTAATGGGAAAAATATAGACATATAGATCAATGGAACAGTAAAGAGAGCCCAGAAATAAACCCATGTTATATGGTAAATTAATTTTTGATAAAGGAATAAAAAATTTACAAAGGGGAAATCATGTAACTCACAGTTAAATGTTCATATGGTCACTTAAAGTATAATTACTCAAATTAACTACTTAAATACAAAATCATCAAAATGATGATTCATCAAAACCAAAAACCAAAGCCATCTATAAATTCAATGCAATCTCTATCAAAATTCTAATGGCATTTTTCATATAAATAGAAAATAACCCCCAAATTTGTGTGGAACCACAAAGACCCCTAATAGTAAAAGGAATCCTGAAAAAGAAGAACAAACCTGAAGGTATCACACTTACTGATTTCAAATTATACTACAAAGATATAGTATTCAAAACAGTATGGAACTGACATAATATACATGTTGACCAATGGAACAAAACAGAGAGCCCAGAAATAAACCCATACAAATATGGTCCACTAATACTAGGCAAGGGAGCCAAGAATACTTAATGGGGAAAAGATAGTCTCTTCAATAAATGGTGCTGGGAAAACTGGATAACTACATGCAGGAGAATGAAATTGGATCCCTGTCTTACACCATTTACAAAAATGAACTCGAAATGGATTAAAGACTTAAATGTAAGAACTAATACCATAAAACTCCTAAAAGAAAACATGGGGAAAGCTCCTTTGACACTGGAGTTGCCAATAATTTTTTGTATACAGTACCAAAAGCACAAGTATCAAAAAGCTTCTATACAGCAAAATGAACAGTCAATGAAATGAAAAGGCAACCTATGAAAGAGGAAAAATATTTGCAAATCATGTATCTGATAAGGGGTTACTATATAAAGGATTCATACAAACCAATAGCAACCCCCTCAAACAATCCAGTTAAAAAATGAGCAGACAGGTTTTCCTGGTGGTGCAGTGGTTAAGAATCCGCCTGCCAATGCAGGGGACATGGGTTCAAGCCCTGGGCTGGGAAGATCCCACGTGCTGCAGAGCAACTAGCCCGTGCACCACAGCTACTGAGCTTGCACTCTAGAGCCCGTGAGCCACAGCTACTGAGTCCACGTGCCACAACTACTGAAGCCCATGTGCCTAGAGCCCATGCTCCGCAACAAGAGAAGCCACTGCAATGAGAAGCCCGTGCACCACAAAGAAGAGTTGCCCCCGCTCACTGCAACTAGAGAAAGCCTGCGCACAGCAACGAAGGCCCAACGCAGCCAAAAATAAAAATAAATTAAAAAATAAAAATAAACAAAATGAGCAGAGGAACTGAATAGACATTTTTCCAAAGAAGACATCCAACTGGCCCACAGATACATGAAAAGATTCTTGACATCACTAGTCATTGGGGAAATGGAAATCAAAACCACAATGAGATATCACTTCGCATCTGTTAGAATAGCTATCATCAAAAAGACTAGAGGCAAGTGTTGGTGAGTTTGTGTAGAGAAAGAAACACTTGTGCACTGTTGGTGGGAATGTAAATTGGTACAGCCACTATGGAAGACAGTATGGAGGTTCTCCCCACAATTGAAAACAGAACTACCGTATGATCCAGGAATCCTACCTCTGGGTATATATCCAAAGAAATGAAATTGGGATCTTGAAGAGATATCTGCATTTCTATGCTCATTGCAGGTTTATTCACAATAGCCAAGATGTGGAAACAAATGTCCATTAAGGGATGAATGGATAAAGAAGATGTGAGATATATATATTCAGTAGTTAAAAAGTGGAAGCAATGCAAGTTGCCATACACACACACACACACACACACACACACACACACACACTCCACAGTGGAATATTATTCAGCAATGATAAAGAAGGAAATTCTGCCATTTGTGACAACATGGATGGACCCTGAGGGCATTATGCAAAGTGAAATAAGTTAGAGAGAGACAAATACTGCATGATATCACTTATGTTTGGAATCTAAAATAGACAAGTTCATAGTAACAGAGAGTATAATGGCGATTACCAGGGGCTGGGGGCTGGAGGAAACAGGGAAATGTTGGGCAAAGTATACAAACTTTCAGTTACAAGCTGAATAAGTTTGGGGGATCTAATATACAGTACAGTGATAATAATTAACAACATTGTATTATATACTTGAAAGTTGCTAAGAGAGTAGATCTTAAATATTCTCATCACAAAAATAAATGATAATTATGTGAGTTGATGGAAGTATTAGTTAACACTACAGTGGTAATCATTTCACAATATGTAAGTGTATCATATCAACATGTACATCTTAAATTTACACAATTTTATATATCAATTATATCTCAATAAAGCTGGAATAAAAAGGAAAAGAATTTTATACAAGAATAATTTTAATAGATACTTTGATCTAATTTAGCTATGTCATATAAATAATGAAACATTTATGCAGTGGGATACTGTATAGCCATTCACGCACACACACACACACATTTATCAACACTTGGAAATGTGCACAATATAATGTGGAATAAAAGAAAAAAATCATAATTGTATAGATAGTACTATCTAAATAATTCTGCTTGAAAAACACAAATAAAATCATCTGAAGCCCATAAGGGTAAAGTTACAGAGAACAAAGATTGGACAGAAACATTTCAAAATGTAAACAAAGGTTATCTCTGAATGATGGTATTACGAGTAACTTTTATTTTCTTTTACAGTCATTTCCATATTTTTCAAATTGTTCATAAAGCATGTATATTATCCTTAAAATTAAGGAAAATATATTAAAACTATTTTTGCCACTATGAAAAACAGCATGGTACTTCCTCAAAAACTTAAATATAAAATTACCATATGATTCAGTAATTTAATTCTAGGTGCATGCCCAAAAGAATTGAAAGCAAGGACTCAAACAGATGTTATCACCCCCATATTCATAGCATTATTTGACAATAGTCAAAAGTGGAAGCAACCCAAGTATCTATTGATGGATGAATGGATAAACAGAATGTAGTGTAAACATACACTGAATAGTATTTGGCCTTCAAAGGAAGGAAATCTGCAGCATGTTACAACATGAATGAACCTTGAGGACATTATGCTAGGTGAAATAAGCCAGTCACAGAAAGACAAATACTGTATGTTTCCACTGATATGAGGAAACTGGATTAGTCAAATTCACAGAGACAGAAATTAGAATGGTGATTAACGGGGAAGAGGGGAGAGGGCAATGGGGAGTCACTGTTTAATGGACACAGAGTTTCAGTTTTGCAAGATGAAAAGAGTTCTGGAGTTGGATGGTGGCGATGGTCCCACAGCCATGTGAATGTACTTAACATCACTGAATTGTACACTTAAAAAAAGTTAAAGTGGTAAATTTCATGTGATGTATATTTTACCATGACTTTAAAAAGTTTATTTTCATCTGACTTGAATTAAAATCCAGATAATGCTAGGTCCTAGATAAAGTGATAAAGTTGGTGACAAAGCTGAAAGGCAGTGGGCCAAATGGTGGACCAGGGCCTTGACAGCCCAGCTGAGCTGTGACATAAGAGGAGCTATGGGAAAGAGACATGGAGAGAATGGGACTGCAAGAGAACCAGTCAGTCTCAGGATGAACTAAGCAGGAGGATCAGGAGAGGAGAAGGAAGCCAAAAGTCCTCAAAAGCCTGTTATATCCTGGATGCCCTGCATATGCCTCCACACTGATGGATAAGGAGATAAAGCCTAAGAGAGACTTGCCCAGGGTCCCAGAGGTAGCAGGTGGCAGATCCCTGTCTTCAGCTCAGATGTCACAGATTCCACATCTCTGCTCTTTTCTTCACACCATGCTACTCCTCCCATATATTATAAGTGAAAGAAAGGAAGAAGAATGGTGGGAGACGAGAAGAAGACAGAGAGAATGGGAAGAAAGTAGAAAAAGAGAGGAAAGAAAGGGGATGCCAGGAGAAAGGAAGAGGAACTTCAAAGTTGCAAACAAGAACAAACTGTTAAATAAGGCCCCAAGTCTGCATTGAACTTTTGACAATTATGGTTTGTCAGCATGGTAACTGATTCATAATTATTTCATGGGATTTTAGTGACTCTCTATGTAACTGTCTTGGAGCAGTTGCAGAGCTGTTAATCCTGAATCTTTATTACCCACCATTCAATAAATAGCTTAATAAATCTAAAGAAGTCCAATTTATGGGGATGGTTATAGCATGCTATTCAAATTCCAAGCAATTACAATAAAACCACATCTATTGATGGTAATGCAGTTTTTTAAATTTGATACTGGAGGATGTTAGAACTTGACATCCCTTTGAGCTATTCTTTGTTCTGTGTGTGGGCCAGGGGGGGCCAGAGCAGGAGAGAGGTCAGAGGCTGTCTCTGGGTTGCTGTTTGCCAAGGTGACAGAGTGAGATGGGACATATGTTCATCAATTTGAATGATGTTTAGGGATCTGGGTTCTGGGTAACTGTGACATTTCAAGACTGTTTGGTTCTCCGTTCAGGGCTCACCTCTGACCCTGGTGTGGTAAAGTATGCCATAGCCCAGGTTGGGTGGGCTTTAGGGCATCTTCTAGAAGGTGAGTGACTTGGGAAGAGCCAGAAGTGATGACTTTTCTCCTCACAGATCGTGTCAAGATCAGAGACTTCCCTGCTCATTTCCAGGAGCCCAGTGCAGCCACACAGAGGGCTGTATATAGCGTAGAAAGGAGGCAAACACACAAAACACACACACACTCACATACACATTTGATGGACCCCATGGCCCATGGATTTCCTTTCACTCTCTGACACTTTTCCTTCCATTGTCTCCCATTAGGGTGACAAGTGGTTGAAGGTGTTGCAAAGGGGGAGCAGAGAGGGAGAGTCAAGTGGGAAGATACTGTCCTAAAGTGCCCTGGCCTTGGCTCTTATCCTTGCCCTGTAGCCTTGGACAAGTCACTCCAACTGTGGGGCCTCAGTTTCCCCTTCCAGTTCTGACATTCTGTGGTTCTATACTTCAATAAAAGAGAATGGCAGGTGAAGAAGAGAGGCAGGCAGAAGAAGTGCTCCACCGAAGAGGACCCCTGTCCAAACGGGAGATGAGATTTTACATCATCTATTACCCCACGCTGGTTAGAATGGCCAACATCAAAAAGATAAGAGAAAATAAATGCCGGCGAGGATGTGGAGAAAAGGAATCCCTGTGGGTGGGATTGTAAACTGGTACAGCCACTGTGGAAAACAGCATGGAGAATCTCAAAAAATTAAAAATAGAACTACCCTATGATCCAACAATTCCACTTCTGAGTATTTATCCAAAGGAAACAAAAAACACTAACTCAAAAAACTATCTGTACACCCACATTCATAGCAGCATTATTTACAGTCACCAAGACATGCAAACAACCTAAGTGTCCACTGACAGATGAATGGATAAAGAAGATGTGGTGTATATATACAATGAAATACTATTCAGTCATAAAAAAATGAGGAAATCCTGCCATTTATGACAATATGGATGGAACTTGAAGGCATTATGCTAAGTGAAATAAATCAGACAGAGAAAGATAAATCCTGTATGACCTCACTTATATGAGGACCCCCCCCCCCCAAATAACCCCAAAAGCCAAATTCATAGAAAAAGAGATCAGATTTCTGGTTACCAGGGGCAGGGGTTAGGGGGAGAGAGAATGGGAGGAAGGTGGTTAAAGGTACAAACTTCCAGTTATAAGATAAATAAGTACAAAGGATGTGATGTATGCATGATGACTATAATGAACACGGTTGTGTCATACCTAGGAAAGCTGTTAAGAGAGTAAACCCTAAGAGTTCTCACAAAGACATTTTTTCTTTTTTCCTTTTTCAGTTATATCTATATGAGGTGATGGATGCTAACTAAACTTATTGTGATAATCATATCACAATATAAGTCCAACCATGATACTGTACGCCTTAAACCTATACAGTGACATGTCAATTATATCTCGATAAAACTGGAAAAATGTAAAAAAAAGAAGATACTTTTTTTTTTTTTTTTTTTTTTTTTTGCGGTACGCGGGCCTCTCACTGTTGTGGCCTCTCCCGCTGCGGAGCACAGGCTCCGGACGCGCAGGCTCAGCGGATGAACCCGCGTCCCCTGCATCGGCAGGCGGACTCTCAATCACTGCGCCACCAGGGAAGCCTGGAAGAGACATTTTTAAAATAAAAAGGCTTAGAAGTGAAAAAAAAAAAAAAAAAGACTCTACATCATCAAAAGGCAGACACCTCCTTTCTGCTCACTTACCGAGCACCTACCTCTTCAGTGTGAAGTTCAGTGTTTGAAACTGTACATGAGTGAGACACATTCCTCTCCCTCCAAAGAGTCCAAATTTACTGAAGTTGGAGACACATATTCAAATAATTGTAGTACAAGGAGGTAGATGCTAAAACGGCACTTTGTAGAAAATGTTATAGGAGCACAGAGAAGAAAAGTCACTCGTTTTGAGTTGGGGAAGGTTGTGTTAGGTCAGACTTGATGGAGCAATTGATATTTGAGCTAGACCTTGAAGGATGAATGAATAGACATTCACCATGGAGAACAGAAGGGAAGAGCAGCCCAGGTGAAGGGAGCAGCCACGGCGCAGAAGCATGGAAATATATCCATTCGCCTGTGAAATGCCAGGGATGGTTTCAGGGTACTTGGAATGTAATAGTTAATAAGACAGTCTCTGATTTCATGGAGCTCACAGATAAGCGGGTAGGGACAGGTATTAAAAAGTCAAACATATCAATGAATAAGGTGGTCTTAGGAAATAAACAAGCCTGTGTGCCTGAAGTGTGGGGTGTGGTGGGAAAAAACTGTACATGAGCTTGAAAAGATACAAACTTCAAAGATTGTGGAGGGTCTTGAGCACATTGCTAAGGAGTTTGTACTTTGTCCTTTAGGTAGTGGGGAACCAACAAAGATTTTTGTAGTGGAGAAACATTACCAGATATATGTTTAGAATTAAAACCAAGTAAAAACTACATTAGCAGGAAAGGGACTGGATGCTGAGAAAGCAATTAGAGTGTTATTACTATAATCTAGGAAAAAGAGGATGAGAATGGATGCAGGGCCATATCCATGGGAATGAAGACAAGGGGAGAGATTTGAAAGGCATTTCAGAGGCACAAACAAGATTTGGTGACATGAGCAATGATCGAGAAAGAGGCAAATATACAGTTTACAGATTAAGTGACTTGGGAAATATATACGCAATTCTTGAAGATAAGGAATACAGAAGAAAGGAGAGGTTAAAGGAAAAACATGCAGTTGAAGTTAAGGTGCCTATGGAACAGCGTGTAAGTTGATGGAAGTGTCATCTTGGATCTCCTAAGTCCAGGCTGGAGCTAGTGACTAGAGAAGCTTCAATCTAAAAGTGTGAATTTATAAATAAAGAATACATTTCCCATCTTTCCCCAGGGGAATGCATGAAGCCACTCAGAAAAGAATGAAGAAGAAGACTAAGCCACACTGATGAAATTCATGCAGAAGGAGGTAAGTGAAGGAATTTAAAATACATGCTTAGGGAGAATGCTGCCCTAGAATCAAGGGAGGGAAATTAAAAGATGAAGGGGCTTTACAAGAGAAATGCTCCCTGAAGGCCAAACAAAGCCAGGGGAAAAGGGGGTCACTGAATAATTCAGCAGCGAGAAGGCTAATGGAGACTTTGGGTTAAGCCATTTTATTGAAATGATGGGAGCAGAATGCATTATGTAAAAGATTATGAGGAATCAGAACTCCAGAATGTAGAGAAAGCAAGCATATATAGAACACTCTGATAGAGTATTCCAGCAAAGAAGGACTTGGAATGACTGGATATTACAGTCATGGCATTCATTCACTCATTCAATAAACATTTTTCAAGCTGATAATACATTCCAGGTACTGAACTGGGAGTCATTATAGAAACCAGTAAGATATAATTACTGCCTTCAAGGTGCTCATAGTCTCGTGAGAGAGGCAGATGCAAACACTGCACTAAAATTAATAGTGGAGGTGTATAGAGGTGCAGGTGTAGCTCAGAAGAAGAAAAAATTGTTCCACCTGGTGGAGAAGTTGGGGATACTTCCTACAGAGATGCCATAAAGCTGGATTTTTTTTTTTTTTTTTTGTAAAAATCATCTATTGTGCTTTTTTTTTTTAACATCTTTATTGGAGTATAATTGTTTTACAATGGTGTGTTAGTTTCTGCTTTATAACAAAGTGAATCAGCTATACATATACATATATCCCCATATCTCCTCCCTCTTGTGTCTCCCTCCCTCCCATCCTCCCGATCCCACCCCTCTAGGTGGTCACAAAGCAGCGAGCTGATCTCCCTGTGCTATGCGGCTGCTTCCCACTAGCTATCTATTTTACATTTGGTAGTGTATATATGTCCATGCCACTCTCTCACTTCGTCCCAGCTTGCCCTTACACTTAGGTTGCTTCCATGTCCTGGCTATTGTAAATAGAGCTGCAATGAATATTGTGGTACATGACTTTTTTTCATAAAGCTGGATTTTGAACAATTAAAAGGAGCTTGCCAGGTGGAAGAAGATGGGAAATTCATTCCAGAGAATGAGAAGAGTACATGTAGTAAAATGAAGGCAAGGAAGAGAATGTAATGCATTTTGGGAATTCAAGCAATTAGGTATTATTGAAGCATGAATTGTGCTGGGGAGTGGCAACTGATGGGGCTAAAAGGCAAACAGGTACTAGATCATAAATGGCTTCAGGTGCCATGCTTTAGGCTAAGAAGATGGTCTTCACCTTGTAGGTGGAGATAAAACATATAAGCAAGGAAGACTTGGGGTTGAAAGAGCTCTTTGATTTTAATTTTTTCCTTACTGACTCTTTTTTTCCTGATTGTTTGGTTTATTTCACTGTTATAGTTAAAGTGAGCCCTTGGTTCCTTTATTTTTCAGTGTCCTTCTTTAAATAATTGCGTACTGCTTTTATAGTGTCTCGTATTATTTTTGTATAAAGTGTTATATTTTTCATTGGTATGAAGCTAGTAAGTAATTTCTTTTTTAATTCCTTCTTTGAAATTGGTGAAATGGAAATTTTAAAAATAGAAAGGATAAATAAATACTAAATATATTTTTTTTGAGAAAAGCAATAAAACAGATATACCTCTTGCAAGCCTCATTAAGGGGGGAAAAAAGAGAGGATAAACATAGACAAGATTGGAAATGAAAAAGGAGACATGCCACTGTTACGTGCTTGAATTGTATACTAGCAAAATTTAAAACTTATAGTAAATGTATTAATTCTAGGTAAAACATTCCCAATTAGAATTGATTTAAGAGGAAACTAAAATGTTGACTTGATCAATTACTAGAGAAAAAATAGACAAACTGATTAGTGAATTATCACTGAAAATGTCATTAGGCCTATAAGCTAAGATTTGATATAACATAAGAATAGGTAATTTCCATTTAAGTGTTTCAGATGATAGAAACTTGCCAAAACAACAAAGAGGAAAAACTATATCCTGATATCACTTATAAGTATAGGTACAAAATTCAAATTGAAATATTAGCAAATAGAATCTGGCAATGATCTAAAGAAAAACATATTGTGATTAAGTAGATTTTAACCTAAGGATGGTTCATTATGAGAGTATCTATTAAAACAATCCGTTATATCATTATGTCAGTATACCATTATATAAATAAATTGAGTATATATGTGTGTTTACACACAAATATGACGTATATGGTTTGTATGTATCATATACATGCATAATATTATACATTTATATTACATATAGGGTATTTATGCATTTCTATATATATTAACCTAGGAGACTACAATCTAAGGTTGAGCAGACTCTGCCAATGAACAGGGGACACCCAGAATGAATAAAATAAAGCAGAGATATATTTAACTGTATACAAATTAAAGTAAACCTTTACAAGAAAATACAAATTAACTTTTACGTGAAAAAAGATATAACAAAGACATCAGTGAAAATGGCAGAGTAAGAACTTCCAAAAATTCTCTGCTCCATAAAGGTAATAATAACACTAGCACAAATGTTCAGAATCAACTTTTTCAGAACTCTGAAAATTAACAAAGGCTTGAAGAAATCCAAGGGGCATTTATACAAGAAAAATGGCTGAATTTTTGATAAGAACAGTTGACATACAGCATTTTAGCTTGTCCTATTTTCATCTCCTCTCACCAGCTCTGCAGTTGCCCTGAAGACCAATAGCTAGCTCACAATCTCAGTGAAAACCAGCAGCCTGGCAGCCACCAGGGCAACTACTTTGAAAATAACTAAAAAATATATAATAAAAGAAGTGACAAAGGACTTAAGGTAAACTACTAGAAAATATTTAACACAATGACAGTATGGAGGACTGGAGTAACAAAAGACATAAGATATGTAAAAACAAATAACATAATGGCAAATGTAAATAATATCTCATTAGTGATTGCATTAAATGCAAACATATTAAGCATTAAATGTAATCATTAAACTCCAATCAAAAGGCAGAGATTGGCAGAATCCATGAAAAATAATCCCACCCTATGCTGTCTGCAACAGACACACTTTAGATTCAAAGACATACATAGGTTGAAAGTGTAAGGATGGAAAAGATATATCACACAAACAGTAACTAAAAGGGAGCTGGACTGGCTATACAGACCTACCTGTCTTATTGTGCTTCACTTTATTGTACTTTGTAGATGCTGTGTTTTTTACAAATTGAAGGCTTGTGGCAACCCTGCATCAAGCAAGTCTATTGGCATCATTTTTCCACCAGCATTTTCTCACTTTGTGTCTGTTTTACATTTTGGTAGTTCTTACAGTATTTTAAACTTTACTGTTATTGTTATATTTGTTATGGTGACCTCTGATCAGTGATCTTCAATGTTACCATTGTAATTGTTTTGGGGTACCGTGAACTGTTCCCACATAAGATGGTAAACTTAATCAATTGCTGAAATGACAACAAAGGATTTAGAATATTACATAAATTTAGTTGATAAAAGAGCGGCAGGGTTTCAGAGGACTGACTCCAATTTTGAAAGAAGTTCTACTGTGGGCAAAATGCTGTTAAACAGAATTGCATGCTACAGAGAAGTCATTCATGAAAGGAGAAGGTATTCATGAAAGCAAAAGTCAATCAATATGGCAAATTTCACTGTTGTCTTATTTTAAGAAATTGTCACAGTCACCCAACCTTCAGCAACCACCACCCTGATCAGTCAGCAGCCATCAAAACTGAAGCAAGACTTTCCATCAGCAAAAAGATTATGACTTACTGAAGGCTCAGATGATCATTAGCATTTTTTTGTTAAAAAAGTATTTTTAAATTAAGGTATGTACATAAATTGTTTTTTTAGACATAAATCTATTGCACACTTAATAGACTACAGCATAGTGTAAACATAACTTTTATATGCAGTGGGAAACCAAAAAATTTGTGTGACTCATGTTATTTTGATCTTTGCTCTATTGTGGTGGTCTGGAACCAAGCCTGAAATATCTTCGAGCTATGCCTGTTCTTTTTAAAAATTTTATTTTATTTTTTTTGGCCACACCACATGGCTTGTGGGATCTTTCCTGACCAGGGATTGAACGCAGGCCACAACAGAGAAAGCCCGGAATCCTAACCACTATGCCACCAGGGAAATCCAAGGTATGCCTGTACTAATATCAGAAAATAGACTTTCTTTAAGACAAAAATTGTTACTTGAGACAAAGAAGGACATCAAGAAGATATAAAAAGTATAAATACATATGCACCTAACAACAGAGTTCCCAAATGCAAGAAGCAAAATATTATATGACAAACTGCAGGGAAAAATAGACATTTTAACAATAATAGATTGAGTCCACAATATCCCACTTTTAATAATGGACAGAACAACTAGACAGAAAATCAATAAAAAAATAGAATACTTCTATATATAGAACAACAACACTACAAGCCAACTAGACCCAATGGACATCTGTAGAACACTCTACCCGACAAGAGCAGAATAGACATTCTCACATGCATATGGACATTCTCCAGGATAGACCATATGTTAGGCCATAATACGAGCCTTAATAAATTTAAAAGGATTAAAATCAGACAGTATGTTCTTCATCCACAATGGAAAGAAATTGTAAATCAATACAGAAGGAAATTTGATAAATTCACAAATGTGTGAATGTTAAACAACAAACTCCTAAATAAGCAATGAGTCTAAGAAGAAATCATAAGGAAAACTAGAAAACAGTTTGAGAAGAATGAAAATGAAGACATGATTTTCTGAAACTTATGGGATACAGCAAAAGTGGTGATTGGTAGAAAATTTATAATTGTAAAGTTCTATATGAAATAAGGAGAAAGATTTCAAAACAAAATCCTGTCTACCCTAATTAAAAAACTAGACAAATAAAGTAAACTAAACTTCAAGCAAGGAGAAGGAAGGAAATAATAAAGATTAGAATGGAAAGAAATAAAATATAGAATAGAAAATAATAGAGAAAATGAATACAATCAAAAGTTGGTTCTTTGAAAAAAACCAACAAAATTGATAAATTTATAACCAGATTGATAAAAAAAGAAAGAAGACTCAAATTACTAAAATTAGGAGGCATTGCTATTGACCATATAATAAACAGAATTATAAGGGAATAGTATGAACAATCGTGGGCCAACAAACTAAAAGAGTTAGATAAAATGGATGTTTCTAGAAAGTTACACATTAATTTCAGGAGAAACAAAAAATGTGAATGACCTATAACAAGTAAACAGACTGAGTTAGTATTAAAAAAATTCCCCACAGAGAAAAGCCCAGAACGTAGTTTCTTCACTGGTGAACTCTACCAAAGCTTGAGAGAAGAATTAGCGCTAATCCTTTTACAAATTCTTCCAAAAAATAAAAGAGGGGGCAAAATGAAAGCTTCATATGTTACTGGTGGAAATGTAAAATGATGCAGCTTCTTTGAAAAACAACTAGTTTGGCAGTTTCTCAGAGGTTAAACATGGAGTCACCATGTGACTCAGCAATTACACTCCTATATGGACTGAAGAGAAATGAAAACACATTTGCACAAAAACTTGTATACGAGTGTTCATAGCAGCACTGTTCACAACAGGCCACAGGGAGAAGCAACCCAAATGTCCATTAACTGATGAATGGTTAAACAAAATATGGTATATCCATACAAGGGAATATTGAGCCATGATAAGGAATGAAGTTCTGATGCATGCTACAACATGGACGGACCTTGAGAACATTATGCTAAGCGAATGAAGCAGACACAAAAGGCCACATATTGTATGATTCCGTTTATATAAAATGTAAAGAATAGGCAAAGTCATAAAGACAGAAATCAGATTTGTGGTTGTCAAGGACTGGGGAAAGAGGGAAATGAGGAGTGATTGCTAACGGGTACAGGGTTTCTTCAGGTTGATGAATATGTCCCAGAATTAGATAGGAGTAATGGTTGCACAACCTGTGAATACACTAAAAGCCAATGAATTGTACACTTTAAAAAAAGGTACATTTTATGATATGCAAATGTTATCTCAGTAAAAAATTTATGCATTCTGGCAAAAAAGAGAGAGCAAAGATAATATACATACAATACAGCCATAAAAATGTTTGTAATTCAGGTGGTAGATAAAGTGTCAATTCTACTACTATACAAAGAGAAATTATAAATTGACAAAAAGACTAAATCACAATAAACAGAACAAATTATTTCAAAATACAATTCATAGAAGGGCATATGCAAATGGCACAAAATGTACTCAGTTCGCTGATAGTCACAGAAGTCTAAATTAAAATAACAATGAGGTATATTTTTGCACTTATCACACTGGCGAAAATTAAAAAGAACTATATCTATTGCTGGCAGGGATGTGGAGAATAAAGAGTGTTCTCATCCATTGCTGGTTGGGACAGTGATATAGTTATAGCTATTTTGGAAGCTAGCAAGCAACAAACATTAGTATTCAAAGTACATATATCCTTTGACCTAGCAGTCCCACTTCTGTGAATCTAGCCTATATAAATAAAAAGAATAGTTTCTAAGGACACAGACACAGGTGGAACATTTTATATATATATATATATATATATATTTGCTGAATTGGTTATTGATGTTTATAGTGGCCCCAAACTGAATAGACTGGTACATCTATACTGCGGATTATTATGTAACCATAAAAAAGTATGAATTGGAGAACTACCAGAAGACTTAGAGGAAATTCCATGGGTTTTACTGAATGAGAAAAGAAAGATACAGAAGGGTCTGTATAATATAATCAATCCCCTTTTAATAAAATAATTACAAAGAACAATATATGTATATATGCATATATTAAATACATAAATCTATATATGATTATACTTTTAATATACCTATAAACACAGAGGGGAAAAGATAACTTTGGTGGTTCTAGTAGGGAAGATACTTGAAAGGAAGCAGAAATGGATGGTACAGAGACTAGGTGGGAGGCTCCTGCAATGGTCCAGGAAAGACACGATGAAGACCTTGACTAAATCAATATCAGAGCCCTGGGAATAGAGCACGTCTCCAAAGTTCTGCTGGGACATCCTCTCTGGGGCTGTCTTTTGGATACTGGAGCCCCTGTGTGCCTTTTCTCCTGCAGACCGGGTGACAGGCCTACTGGGTTTCTGCTGCATAGCCACCACCCACTCCATCTTGGATTTTCTTTTTTCCACAAGGCCAGTGAGAATGAAAGCATCTTCACAGCTTCTCCCTACACCCACCCCTGCCCCCTCATGGTCCTGAGCACGCACTCATACCCTTCTGATACTCTCCACGAATTTGGACCATGGAATCCTCCCAAAACACACAGGGTCAACAATAAGACATCCAAGATGATATCCTAATGGCCTTTTCCCATATTTATCCTCGGTCTATGTGGATAATAACATCGAGCTGTGACCTTTCTTTACCTCTTCCCTGCCCTCTGCATGTTTTCTGTCTTCATTCTCCTGGGAGTCAGTTTCCCTTTCTTTTTTTCTTTTTTTTTACTATCTAGAGCTTCTGAGCTCTCCTGGAACACCATGTACTCCTCCATTCCAACCCAATTCTCTTGTCTTCAGACCTAGACTAGAGATTCTCATGTTGGGGGTGGATGAGTTTATTAAATCTTGTGGGGAAAGATTTTCAAAATACACACGCCTACCACTCTCCATCCTGCTTCCCTCCCCCATGTGTCATAGGTTCCTGAAAAATGAATAGTAATAAGATGGTACCATCCACTATCTCCATTTTGCAGATTAGGAAACTAAGGACCAATGAGATTAAGTGATATTCCTAATACCTGACTCTAGAGCACATACTATTTCTATTGCACTCCCAGCTTTTTAGGGGAATTCATCAAAGACTCGGAGGAGGTACCTTTACTTCTCAGAGGAACCCTTGGGAGTCTAATGCCCAATAGCTTGTTTGCGTTTTCACTTTTCTGCAAACAATTATTGAGCTTCTAATACGTGCTAGGCATTATAGTAGGTCCCTGGTGTTAGAGGTGAGGAAGTTGGAGGAGAGATGGAAACAGAAAGATGAACAAAACAGGGCATCTACCTTTGACAAGCTCATATCCAGCGGGAGAGTAGATCAGTGTCTTATGAGAGGCACTTAAAATCAATGTGATTAGTGCCTTTACAGGCTAGAGAAATTTGGGATTTATTTAACCTGTGAGTGCTTGAGATGCTTCCCAGTGAGCAGGTGTTAATCCACTTAATGTAAATGAACCTATTTAGACTTAGCTGTTTATAAAAGGGAGTAATCCTGTCCACCTTAACAGAGTCTACCATTTCCCATGATCTCCGAGGGCTGTTCATGAACCAGGATGTCACGAGAGTTTTCGTTTTGTTTTGTTTTTAAAGATTCTTTTTGATGTGGACACTTTTTTAAGTCTTTGTTGAATCTGTTACAATATTGTTTCTGTTTTTGTGTTTTGGTTTGTTGGCTGCGAGGCATGTGGGATCTTAGCTCCCCGACCAGGGGTCAAACCCACACCCCCTGCATTGGAAGGCGAACTCTTAACCACTGGACTGCCAGGGAAGTCCCATGTCATGAGGTTTTGACAACAAGGTCTTTGGATGCTCCCCAGCCTTGGGCAGACAAAATAAATGCATGAAAAAACAGTAAAGTGAGTGGGTCTTTAAAGTGTTTTTTAAGAAGTGAGTGTGATCTTATAGGAAAGATTAGAGGTTCATCAGGTGAAGGAAAAGAAGAGATGAGAATTCTGAACAGATGGAGGAGTATGAGAAGAGGCAAAATGCTTTTGAAACTTTGCCTCTGTTCCACGGGCATGTCCTTCATAGATCATGGACTATGGAGCTAGCCTGCCTGGCTTTGAACCGCAGCTCTGCCACTCTCTAGCTGTGTGGTCTTGGGCCACTTATTCAGAAGGAGAAGGACATCTCTGATTCTGAAACAGAGAGAAATTTGGGGGGAGGGTGTGGAGGTGGTGATGCTCAAAGTAGGTTGGTCCAGACTGTAAAGGGTCTGACTTGAGTCTGGGCCTTAGCTGGGGGAAATTGGGGGCTAGAGTAGATTTTAAAGTGAGCATTGCAAGGTCAAAAAAAAATTATTTTTGATCATTTCTTCATAACTCCCCAGTGGTTTTCCTACCTGGCAGGGATTTCTGTGAAGCATTTGAAGAATGCCTGTGAGTGGAATCAGCCACAGAGAGGTGGCAAGAGAACACACATCTGACATGGGCTGAATCACGTATCTCTTCAAAGCAGAGCGGAACCAAGGGAAGAAGGGAGGTATCCCAGGTGAGAGAGTGGGAGCAGGTCCGCAAAGCCAAATGCTTGTGCAGTTTCTGCCTCTGGGGCCCAAGAGCTCCTGAAACCTTTGCTCTCCTTCTGTGCTTTCAACCTATAAAGACTGCCTCTTTGATCTAAAAGACAAAAAATGGACTCAGCCTCTGGGTTAATGCTGTTGGCTAAGTACTTCAGAGAGGCTGCATGACTTAAGCATGAACAGAGAACACGGCATCAGAAGAAGCAGCTGTGGAATAAAAGCAGTCCACTTAACCTCTGTGAATCACGGTGTTCTCATTTATGAAATGGGGGATGTAACCCCTGTCCTACATTCCTTCCCAAGGAGGGGACACAGGAGGTCATACAAGGCAAGTCTCCTCATCAGATATCTGTTGCCACATTAGTGATGCTGAACAAAACCCTCAAAAGCACGGTAGCGTACATCCGTAGACACTGAATTAGGTCAGGAGTCTGTGGGGTTCAGCTGATCTGCGCTTGGCTGCTCCCGATTTGCTTGCTTTCTTGCCCATGTGGCTGTGGTCAGCTGCAGGTCACAGCTGAATGGCTCTGCTGATATGAATGGGCTGGGCTCATTCCTATTGCTGGGAATTGGCTAGCTATTGCTGATCTAGGATGGCCTTGGGACAACTGGGATGCCTTGCCCCTGTTCCATGGGCATGTTCTTCTACAGGCGATGGCAGAGGGCAAAGATAAATGTCACATCTTCTGACAACCCATTAGCCAAAGCAAATCACATGGTTAAGCCCAACATGCAAAGTTACAAAGGCATAAGGTGAGGATGCAGGGAGTGGTGAAGAATTGGGGCCATTTCTTGCCATCTACCATGGCCTCTATAAACCATAAGCTATGCAAATGAATGTAAGGTAATATTACCATCCAAACGTAATTTAATCAATGTGTTCTTGGTGAATTGATTTATATGGCCATTGGCCTGTCTCAAACCTGATTACTTCCACAAGTTTTTCCAATTGCACCATAGTTTTTCATAGCCAGAATAAAACTCCATTTAAAAACTACCTGTAAGTTTTTCTTGGACAGCTGAAGCTCTCTGCTTTCCCTCCGTCTGATACTACAGCGCGTGTATGTGTATGTGCCGGGGTGGTAGGTGTTAGTGGTGATTTTCTGTTTCCATTTAGCTTAACTCATCAGCGATAACTTTAACTTGGCAGTTTCATCAGGGCGCTTTCTAAATGTGCTGACATTTCAATTAAATGTCAGTGGCATCATTCTGTTTACCAGCTGGAAGATTTGTAATGGGGAATATTGGTACTGCCAGAGTCTATAGAGATTTCCATTTGGTGAAATGCCAGCCAATGTCTTTGTCTCTGCTGTACCCCGAGGGTCCTCTGCATGTGTGTTTTGACAGACTGATTGTTCCTTCACTATGTCCCTGGTGCTCTAGGTCAGGAATTTCAAACTGTTCCCCAAATCCTAATGGGGGTGCTTCAAGGGCGAGGTTATTTATTATTTTTTATTAGAACATGGAATAAGACTTCTCTGTCCTCCCAGTTTCATTAAAGAATAGCCCGAGTTTGCAGGGCAGGCAATTAAAAAGTTATTCTTTACAACTACGTATTTATATATATTAGGCTTTTCATTCGGAGCAGCAGAAGAAAACAGTTATTCCAATCCTGGACTGTGGAGCTAGGCTGCCTGGGTCTGAACCCCAGCTCTGGCCACTCCCCAGCTGTGTGATTTTGGGCCACTTAACCAGGTCTCTGGGCCTCCATTTCCTCCCCTGGGAATGATAATATAATCTGTTAGAGTTCTGAGGCCTAAATGAGTTAAAACGTTTGAAGCACTCAGAGCAGTGCTGAAGTATTAGTTATTATGCATTATTAATACAATACAACCCCAATAAAATACAGATATAAATCAGATGCTGAAGCTGATATAAAAAATGCAACTGTCATCTGCAGTTTCTGATTTAATCTTATTTGTTAATCAAAACAACCTCAGTCGGGCTTCCCTGGTGGAGCAGTGGTTGAGAATCCGCCTGCCGATGCAGGGGATACGGGTTCGTGCCCCGGTCCGGGAAGATCCCACACGCCGCGGAGCGGCTGGGCCCGTGAGCCATGGCCCCTGAGCCTGCGCGTCCGGAGCCTGTGCTCCGCAACGGGATAGGCCACGACAGTGAGAGGCCCGCGTACCACACAAAAAACAAAGAAACAACCTCAGTACTGTCACAGATTGACTTTGAGAAAAGTATTATTAATTAGAAATTATAAAATAAACACATAAGTTCCAGACGAGATTTCATTTGGGGAAAAAAATTCTCTGCTGCTTAGAAAGTTTTTTTTTTTTTTTGCGGTATGCGGGCCTCTGTTGTGGCCTCTCCCGTTGCGGATGGAGCACAGGCTTCGACGCGCAGGTTCAGCGGCCATGGCTCACGGGCCCAGCCGCTCCGCGGCATGTGGGATCTTCCCGGACCGGGGCACGAACCCGTGTCCCCTGCATCGGCAGGAGGACTCTCAACCACTGCGCCACCAGGGAAGCCCTGCTTAGAAATTTTGAAAGCCACTGTTCTTAGCTATCACATATGATTCTGAGTTAGGGGCTTAAAAAGCGATTCAGATAAGGAGCCAGCTCCCAACCAGTGTGGCCTTGGAGGACAGATTCCAGGTCGAGTGCTTAAGTATAACAGTACAGAGCTGAAATCATTCCCGCATGGTTTCCACTAGCACACACAGTTGAACCAAACAATTTGTAAGAACATTTGGTGACAATAATCTTCTATGAAAATATGTAGTAGTAATTGCCTTGTGCATTGACCAGAGTCTGGAAATGGTCCTCTAAATGGTTGCTAAAGCATGAGAAGTCCCGAGGGTATGTGTGGCTATTACCATCATTGCTGTTAGGCCCAGTTCTAATATTCTGGTTCAGCAGAACCCACAAATACAGCAGGGCCCCAGGGGGAGCCATGGTGGGTCCGTGCCTCTCCACGCCTGCCACCGTGTGCACAGACTGCTGCACATCAACTTGATTCAGGTTATGGAAGAACCTGGTGGGCGGGCAAGTCCAGACAGCAGTGGTTGGCCCCCTCTTCTGCCAGGGTGCCATGCTGAAGCTGCCCTCACTCTCCCTGTGCTTGGAGAAAGCCCTGAACGACGGAACAGCAGGGAGACACGCTCCTGGGAGTGCTCCCAGCTACCAGTTGTGCTCAACACAGCTCCCCAGTAGATGGAATCCTCCCCATTTTACAGATGAGCACACTGAAGTCTCAGTGACCCAGGCAGGCCTTGAACTAATGGTTTCTGACTCCAAGTCCATTGTGGTTTTTATTCTCCCAGATACCTCAGGCACTGCTCCAAGGAGAAGCTGGCAAGTGCTGGAAACTTTAACTTAGACATGAATACAAAGCTTGATTAACTCGCATTGTCACTGTTTTTGTTGTTATTATTATCCTGGGGTCCATGCCAGCCATTTCTGGATTCGCTCATATACAATATGTCCAGGACGCCTCAGGGAGATAGACTTGCTCTTCCTTTAGCTATGACCATTGTGGGGAGCCAAATGCTCCCCTGTCATGGGCTCCTACTTCCATTTCAGTGGCTCTTTACTGATCTACAGAGTTGAAATAATGTATTCTTAACATTTCGGTTATGGTTGACCATGTATGTTGTTTTTACTTTTACTGTAATGTATATTGCTGTAATAAACATCTTTGTGTTTAATGCCAAAACGTCTTTCTCAGTATACAGGTATGTAGTGTGTGTGTGTGTGTGTGTGTGTGTGTGTATACATATATATATTTTTTTATTGTGGCAAGAAAAACAGCTCAATTCTGAGAGTGTAGAAGGAATGCAAGTATTGGACTTGCTCAGACACCTCACTTGACTGAGTAGGGTTGGGGGACGGTTCATGGAAGGTTGACCAAATTGTGGGAGGAGCTTGGATGGCAAATGAAGGTATTGTGACTTTTTTATGGGGAAAAGGATACTGCTAAAGAGGAAAGGAGGGTGAAACATGGAGTGTGGGACTGTAAATCTGAGGTTGAAGGGTAGAACTAAATGGAGCACAAAAACACGAGGTCAGGCCCTGACTGCTGGAGTTCTTACAACTCTCTGGGTCTCCGTTTCCTTGTCCATGAAACGATTGGAAAGCTCAAGGTACAGAGCAAGAGTCCCAGCCTCAGAGCCAGACAGATCTTGATATAAATGCTAGCTTAGCTACTTACCCATCTGTAAAATGGGGAGAATTTTATATACCCCATACAATTATAATGGAGAGAACACAGTCCAATGGTTGCACAAGCCTGGATAAGTAGTAACTGTTTCAATTTTATGGACTGGAGGTTGCCTAAGCTGTTTTTTAGCTCAGATGTGTCATGGTTCTATTACGTGATGAGAAAATAATTTAGAAGAATAAGGGCTTAGAAATTAAATGACTGGTTAATGGATACATACTTTAATCTATTTTTAAAAAATCCTCTCCTGGCAAGAACCCAAAGGAAAATAATAGGTAGTAAAGATCCAAACACTTCTCTGAGGAAAAACTAATATTGACTAGGGAGGTTTTCTTTAAAGTGGGTTTAATTCACATCGCTTGATGCCGTCCAGGCCTTACAGGTCAGTACTCCCAGTTCCCAGGAGAGAAACGGCATGACATGAGGAATACACCTTGAAATTCTTGGATGATAAAAAAGGATTAAAAATCAATAGTCTTTCAGCTTCAGCTCTTCCAATTTTGTTTTCATCTCCCTTCTGTAGAAAGAAGCACAGCTACTGAAGAATAACTGGAGCATCTGGGGCACCTGGTGTGTTCTGCCAAGGATGTAGGAAAGTTTCTCCAAGTGTCATCACCAACGGCAAACTTCCACTGCATCACAATTTGGCAGAGGCTGTGGGGCTGGGCCTTGGGGAAGAGAACACGCTAGAGCTGTGCTGTTCCAACGTGGTAGCCACTAGCCACGGGATTTAAAGTCTCTGCTCCTCAGTCTCACTAGCCACATGCCAAGTGTTCCACAGCCACATGTGGCTAGTGGCTATTGTATAAGCCAGTGCGGTATAGAGCATTTCCATCATTGCAGAATGTTCTACTGCCTAGCACTGCCCTACAGACTAATTTGCTGATCCAGAATCCAAGTGTCCAGCTGTTGGAGAGCACAGAGGGCTAGTAGAGATTGTCCAGTCCTGCTCCAGACCAGACTAGGAGGCAGAAGACCTAGTTCCAGTCCCAGCTCTGCCGTAAGTCATATATAGCCTTGGTCTATCAACTAGGGATAACATGCCTTGGTTTACTCATCTATAAAATGGGTTTATGCACTCATTTAGTCTGTCAGTGAATTATTTTTTTAACATCTACTAAGATGAGGCACTGTGCTACGCACCTGTTGAATTTCTAGCAGCACCCCTCAGAGCTGATTGAAACACCAGTGTGTCACAGCTCTGACGGCACGAACTGCCCAGTTAAAGTGCATGGAGTGCCTTCCACTGGGCCTGGCACAGAGGAGGGCTCAGAGCGCTAACTGTGCTGTCAGAAACCACTGAGATCAAGTGGTCTTTTCAGAGAACTCCTTTCAGCTTCTCCCTTCACGTTCTGCTGGTCTTTTCATATTTTCGCAAGCTGAAAAGGGAAGAGACAGAGCAGAGATACAGAAGCTGTGTGTCTGGCCAAGGTGTGGCTTTAATCTCAGGCCACCTCCCTACCTTCCTACTCCTGCCCAGCCAGGTCACAGCCTCCAGGAATCAGTGGAAAGAAGGAGCCCGTGTGAACCCACGCAGCTCATATGAACCTGGAGTATCTGATCCAGAGGGAGAAGCTGGAGGAAGTGTCTTCACCTTTCATCTTGGCCCTACAGCATCTTAGCCTACCAGCATCTCCTGTTTATAGGTGAGGAGGTGGATGGAAGAAGTGAAGCCCAGACAGGAGAGAAGACCTACCCACACTCAAGAGTCCTCAGATTCGCTGGTACTCAGGCCTCCTGCGGTATCCAGCATGAGGACCATGCTTTAGGTGTCTGGCCCTCATGCCCACCTCAGTACTGTCTCCATCATGTGTATACCCAGGTGAGGACACCTCAGCTCTGCAGCCCTGTGCTTCCAGAGGAGCTTTCTGGGCTAGAGGACAGGAGACCCAAGGTCCCATCTCAGCCCTACCATCAACCTAGCTGTGTGATCTTAGGTAAGGCAACCAACCTCTCAGGTGCGTGCATCAGTAAAATGACCGCAATGCCTCTCTCGCGTGTGTGTGTTTTAATGAGAACCAGAATTTGGAAGCTAAAAGCAAAGACTGTGCACAAATTAAAGCCCCAGGCAAAGGTATTGGTATTTTGCGACTAGGATGGGTGCTCTGGAGAAGGACTGGTGATGCCTGGGGTAATATCCCGTGTAAGGAATATGAAGCTTCAGGACCACAGAGAAAAAGCAAAGAGCTAGGACAGGCTCTCAAACCCTTCCTCTTTTGCTAATCTGCAGCTTGTGCTAGTACCCCAGTTTCTTGCTGAGCCCTCTCTAATCAGAGAATCTCAGGGACAATTGGATCCTGTGATCAGTTACCCATTACAGCATCTCTGCCTGCAGATTACACAGCCTGTGCTTGAATACCACCAGTGACCGAGAGCTCACTACCTTCTCAGCCTGCCTATTCCATCTTTGGGCAGTCCTAGCTGATAAAAGGGGTTCTCTTTGAGAGCTGTCTCTAATTTACTATTAATGACTGCCTGGACAGCCAAGTTAAGGAGGATGCTGAGGCTGTCCAGGCTCAGTGGTAGGGTGATTGATTAATTAACCATGTCTGCCACGGGTATGGAAGAGGGCAGCTGTGGAATGGATGCAGCATATCTGCCCCCAGTACTAGAAGCTTTTCTTTCTATGAGTCATCTCTGCCTCTACCTATTGGTCCTTGTTCTCCCCTATAGCAAACAGTGTCCATGGCCTTGCCAAATATCAATCTCCTTTATTCCTTCCCACCAGAGCCCAATACTGCTCAGGTTGCGCCTGAGATCTGCTGGGAATTTCTCCCCTGACATCTCAGGGGAAGCTGACCTGCAGCAGTTCCAGGTGAGCCATGA
This sequence comes from Physeter macrocephalus, assembly GCF_002837175.3. Classification (NCBI taxonomy): domain Eukaryota; kingdom Metazoa; phylum Chordata; class Mammalia; order Artiodactyla; family Physeteridae; genus Physeter; species Physeter macrocephalus. Next base: position 49,139,920 of record NC_041225.1, read on the forward strand.
TTAGTCTTAACCAACCACAGTAATCCCATCTTCCCTACCACAATGAGTAATTTACAAATGAGCACGTGACCCAGTTCCAGCCAGTGAGATCGGAGATATTTGCTGAAGGCTTCTAAGAGCTCTCCTCATTTTTCTGAGGGTTATGGGAAGTCAGCTCTTGCTTTCCTGTTGGAAAAGAACAAGAGCACATGTAGCCCTTATTGCTACTGGTGGCCATCAAAAGCACACTGGAGTCACCAATGTATGGTAAGGCTGATAAAGTGACTAGCAGAGTGGAGGAATGGAAAGAACCTGAGGCCTAGATTATATCAATGAGCCCCTAAATCAACCAACCCTGAAGCCCATCTACCTCTGGACCTCCAGTTATACAAACTAGTAAATGCCCTAGTTATTGAAACCTGTTAGAGTGGGGTGTTCTGTTGTCTGCACCAAATTCATCCTCCTTGGGCCGTGTAGACGTTAACACATAGAATTCCTCTTGGAATGTCAATAAATGGCCACCTTGTCTTCTTTTTTCCAGGTTCAACTTCTTTGGTTCCTTCAACCACTCAGCATATAGAATGGCTGGGAGTTATTCAGCATTTTGGAGACTCTCTTCCAAGAACGTTCACATTGTTTTGAGTAACTCTATAACACCTGATAATAGTTTTCATCTTCCACCTCTAGGCGTTTGTGAGGCCAGCAGAAAAGTGAGCCCCAACTGTATACTCTGCCACTCTGCCTTCTGCCATGGCCCTGGGACTCTGTGTGCTGCTAGTGGTCACAGGGGGTTTCTCTTTGTTCAGCTTGGCAGAGGCAGCCAAGTTCTTCCTGGCTTCTGGGTAAATAACTCATGTTCTCGTCACTGCGCGTCACAGATAGAGAGTTTTCAGTGGGGTTCAATGTAATTGCTACCATCTATCACTTTAATAGCCTAATGAAGGTGAGATGTAATTAGAAAGGGTGTCAGTGGAATATGGAGTTTGTTTTACAATTATCTGTGCAGCCGGGGACCATCGGCTCAGAACATTGCCTTTTGAAAGCCCAAGAAACATATGGCATAAATGTTCATCGTTGAATGAGTTAAAGGTACCTGTGGTCAAATTCCACCGGGTTTTCTTGTAGCTCCTTTGAATACTGATGCGGGGTTTGTTTGTTTTGGACAATAGGTGGGCTCAGAAGAAAGTTGCATAAAAGCTGAGTTTTACTGAATCAAATCCTCATTTCCTCATTGAGTTACATTAACATTGCAAAGCTGTTTCTCTTGTCCTGTCATCTCTTGAGTGTTTTTGGCCGCTCCTTCTTTGATGAGCAGTTAATGATCGCTAAACAAACATTATAATCACCCTGGACTCACTATTGAAAGGCACTCTGGTAGCATAACATTCCTTTTCTTCAAGTGAAGCATTTCTCCCTGAGGGCTTTTTTATTGTAGTAAAATATACATAACATAGGATTTACCATTTGAACCATTTTAAGTGGACAATTCAAAGGCATTAAGTGTATTCACAATGTTGTACAACCATCAACATGATCAATTCCAGAAATTTTTCATCGTCCCAAACAGAAACTCTGTATCCATGAAACAATAACTCCCATTTCGCCCTCCCCTCAGTCCTTGGTAACCTGCATTCTACTTTCTGTCTTTATGAATTTGACTGCTCTACGTACTTCATAGAAGTGGAATCTATAATATTTGTCCTTTTGTGTCTGGCTTGTTTCACTTAGCATAATGTCCTCTAAGTTCATCCATGTTGTAGCATGTGTTCCTACTTCCTTTGTTTTCAAGGCTGAATAGTATTCCACTGTGAGTATATACCAGCTTTTGTTTATCCATTCATCCATCAATGGACACTTGGGTTGCTTCTACCTTTTGGCTGTTGTGAATAATACTATTGATACTATGAACAACGTATATAAATATGTTTCAGTTCCTGCTTTTAATTTTTTTGCGTATACACCCAGAAGTGGGATTGCTGGATCATATGATAACTCTATGTATAACTTTTTGAGAAGCTGCCATACTGTCTTCCACAGTGGCTCTGCCATTTTACATTCCCACCAGCAATGCACAGAAGTTCTGATTTGTCCACATTCTCACCTACACTTTTTATTTTCCATTTTTCTTTCTCTCTCTTTTTTTTTTTTTTGCCTGCGTTGGGTCTTCGTAGCTGTGCGTGGGCTTTCTCTAGTTGCAGCGAGCAGGGGCTACTCTTCGTTGCAATGCGCGGGCTTCTCAGTGCAGTGGCTTCTCTTGTTGCGGAGCATGGGCTCTAGGCGCGCGGGCTTCAGTAGTTGTGGCTCACGGACTCTAGAGCGCAGGCTCAGTAGTTGTGGAGCTTGGGCTTAGTTGCTCTGTGGCATGTGGGATCTTCCTGGACCAGGGCTCGAACCTGTGTCCCCTGCATTGGCAGGCAGATTCTTAACCACTGCACCACCCGGGAAGCCTTATTTTCCATTTAAAAAAATAATAACCACCCTAATGGGCGTGAAGTGGCATCTCATGTAGTTTTGACTTGTATTTCCCCCTGGGGTTTTAAATATTCAAGTCCCTCAAGAGGCGCTTACCTGTCTTAGTACCCAATGTTAGCAAGGCCTCAGAATTGGAAGCAACCAGAATCAATGCATAGGAGCCTCCCAGAGTCTCAGCTGCCAGGGATGTAAGCCAGGGATTTTCACTTCTCCATAAGAGGTTTAAGCACCAGATTATACTCTAGTTGGAATAGGGGAGAGAAGCCTTGGATTTGAGAATAAACAGATACAGCCCTCACCACTGTCCTGTCATTGGGTTGGTCTTGGGTTGGTCATTCAACCTCTCCAAGTATCCGTTTTTCATCGGTAAAATGAGGACACCTTCCTCTCAGATTAGTTATAGAGTGTTAAATAATATAACGATGTGGAAGTACCTGGCACCGTTTAGCACACATCAGGCCCTCAATAAGTAGGACCCACCTACAGAGCGGTTCATGATTGTGCCTTGGCTTCTATTAGGTTCATTTTGTCCAAAAGTGAACCTTAATAAATCCCATGAGGGCACACAGACTAAATCACGTATTCTTCTCAAATCCCCATAGGCTAGTACAGCCTCAGCTATACAGGACTCTCTGCTAATTGACAGGACTCATTACTTGGACCATAGCTCTCAACCTAAGACCAAAAGAGGTAAAATAACAGAAAGAAGGCCAGCCTCTCAGTCAGCAAGACGAGTTGTGAGGGACGGTGCAGGGCAAACAACCTCGACAATATCAACCAAACCCTAGATCTGAAGGGGAACAACGGTAGCTCACACGTGAAGAGCACTCCATAGTCCACACGGCATTTCTTAGATACGGTATTATTATCTCCCATAAGCCTCACAACAGCCCCCGAGAAAGGGGTCATTCCCATTCCCATTAGGCAGATGAGCACATCAAAGCTCAGGGATGTTTAGGGACTTGCCTGAGGTCCAGGATCCTGGAATCGGTGGGGTCTGGACTTGAACCTCGGTCCTCTGATGCAGGGGCCAGGACCAGTCGATGACAGTTCATTCTGAGCTCCTCACTCGAAACCCATTCCAGATTCCGGTCTGATGACAGGAAGACAAGCGACAGAGATCAAGAGCTACAAGAGCCTGTTCTTTCACCTTCCTCACATCCAGAACTTCGCTATCCAGGGATTTCCCTGGATGGTCTGTTACATTTATGTATGAAAGTTTGCTGAAGTGGAAATGAGGGTTCTCCCTGGTGCTGTCCTCCATCTTCTCCCAAACTTGTCAGAATCAAAGCTCAGGCCAATTTCTCTGGCTCAGCTGTGGAACGACCTCCTCCTTAATCAGCTTCTCTCTCCCTGCCCCCACCCCAGTGCCCTCGCTTCCTTGGTTTCATCCCACAGGAAGAAATCAGCAGCAGACAGAGCCCTGGATGGCTGACCCTTGTTTAGAAGATACTCTCAGTGGGAAGAACATCGCCACCAGACAACGATTGCTCGCTGCTAGATAAATGCCAGGGCTTGTCTCCTGATGGATGCTGTGCAAGAAAATAACAATCACTCACCCTAGCTTTGCTGTGGGCTCACCCTTGCCAAGGGGCACAGGCACCCTATTGGGACTGAGCCGCTGGGGACCAAGAGCAGCCTCCATTTGACACCCAGTGCCCAGACCAGGAGGCAGGAGATGCAAGTGTGTAATGGGGAGGGAAAGAGAGTCTCCATCTCCAAACTGCTGTGCAACTTTGGGGTGCTTTCCTGATCTGACAGTGCCTCAGTTTCTCCAGCCTGTACTATCATGGTTGTCACTTGCCATCCCAGTCTGTTTTAGGTGTTAGAGAAACACTTGAAACCAACATTAGGATGTCAAATGGCATTCCCAGCCCTGGTGAAGTACCTACATCAGCTCCATTTTCACAGCTGGCAGGAGGGTTGGAAGGAGAGACGATGGGGTGGGAGAGAGGCATGAAACGGGCCGGGAGATAACCTCCCCCCTCAACGTGGGAGGACATTGGCCAATGAAGGAACTCTCAGGACAACACAAAGCCCAGTTTTCCTTCCTGGGCAAAAGAACACTGGATTTGGAGTCAGATGGCTCTGGATTCAAATCCTAGCTCAGCCACTCATTAGCTGTGTGACTTGTGAGATAGACAGTCCTGTTGGGTTTCAATTTCCTGATTTTAAAATGGGAACATGATCCTGCCCAAGCCTGAATTATTGCAGTAGCCTCCTAACTGGCCTCCCGGTTTCCCCCGTACCTCTCTTCAATCAGTTTTTAAAAACTCAGATCAGATCATTACACTCTTGTATTTCACTCCCCCTGGGGTTATGGCTTCTGTTGTATAGAGAGTAAAATTTACAGTCTTCACGATGACTTAAAAGGCCTCCCAGGGCTTCCTGGTGGCGCAGTGGTTGAGAGTCCGCCTGCCGATGCAGGGGACGAGGGTTCGTGCCCCGGTCCGGGAAGATCCCACATACCGCGGAGCGGCTGGGCCCGTGAGCCATGGCTGCTGAGCCTGCGCGTCCGGAGCCTGTGCTCCGCAACGGGAGAGGCCACAACAGTAAGAGGCTCGCGTACCGCCAAAAAAAAAAAAAAAAAAAAAGGCCTCCCAAGACCGGGTCCCCTGTTCCCTCTCCGACCTCACCTCCTCCTACTCATTCAACGCAGCCTCCTTGGCCCCTCCCTGCAGTTCTGCGCCTTTGCACTGGCTGTTCCCTCTACTGGGAATGCTGTTTGCCCAGATATTTGTCTGACTCACTTCCCTCATCTTCCTCAAGTGCTTGCTCAGACCTTTCCTTCTTAAGGAAAGCTACCCTCATCATCCTTTTGAAAACTAGAAGCTCAACCCCCTCCGACTTTCCCAATTCGCCTTATCTCACTATATTTTTCTTTAGTATATACCACCTTCAACCATACTGTTAACTTCTTAGATTATAGGTTAGGTTTATAGGTCTTAGATTATTATTCATTAGGTTTATTGCCCGTCTCTTCTCACAGGAATGTTTGACTACAAAAGGTGCAGGGATTTTTGTCATTTTTATTCAATGCTGTAACTCCAGCATCTAGAAAAGTGCTTGGCACGTAGTAGATGATCAGTAAATATGTATTAAATAAAGTGAGTGTTGAATTATGCATGTTTTTCAGGGCTTTGTGGAGGATCAGAAATAATACATATAAGGCACCAAGCACAGGACTCAGTCCCCGGACAGTGTTCCATCAACGTTAGTACTAAATGTGCATGCAAGGGGTATGGAGCGGTGTGTATGATGTGGTGTGATGGGTAGTGTGTGTGATGCTTCAAACTCTGCCTGCTTCACTGATCGACACACAAGACTTCCTGGGACTCACATGAGAATATGTATATCAGCACAGAAGGACTTAACAAATGCTCACAAGGACTGTTTGCAGGATGTATTATTATCATAATTCTCATTGGAGATAAGAGCCTCATCTTGTCAAAATCACACAGTGGGGCTTCTAATGGAACCACTCCCCCCCACCCCCAGCTCCCAGTAAGGGGAATAATTGTACCTATTTTGCACAATTGGTGGCTCACATTTTAAAAAATGTGTCTTGTAGAAACATTTGAGAATAAGAGTGTAAAGAAAATTAAAATGTCCCAAATACCACAACCCAAAGCTAGGTATGATCAACATTTTAGTATGCATCCTTTCAGGCATTTGTTTTATATATAACTTAAAAGTGAATAGCTTTATTTAATAAAAGTGTGTTTGGGGCTTCCCTGGTGGCGCAGTGGTTGACAGTCTGCCTGCCGATGTAGGGGACACGGGTTCGTGCCCCGGTCCGGGAAGATCCCACATGCCGCGGAGCTGCTGGGCCCGTGAGCCATGGCCGCTGAGCCTGTGCTTCCACAGCCTGTGCTCCGCAACGGGAGAGGCCACAACAGGGAGAGGCCTGCATACGGCAAAAAAAAAAAAAAAAAAAAAAAGTGTGTTTGTATCAATACTATAAATATTACATATCAACTTGCTCTTTTTTAAAAAAACTACATCATGGATATTTTTTCATGCCTTTGCATTCAGATCAATTTCATTCTTTTCACTGGCTATGTAGTATTCCATAAACTTAACCAATCTTTTATTGATAGAATTTAGTTTTTCTCTAGTTTTTCCCCATTACACATAATGCTGCAATGATCATCCTTGTATATATTACTGTTCTGTGGGCTAGAACCTAGGTTCTGGATTGAAGGACATGCATATTTTAAATTTTGTGTAAGGGTCTCATCATCTACAGTGGTTCCTGAAAAGTACCTGGACCAACGAACAATGTTTCTGTCCAAACTCATCATTCATGTGGAATTTTTCCATACCACATCTCTCTCTTCCGTTTGAAGAGGAGGCAAACACTTCAGCCTGAGAACACGTGTTTAGGACATTTTCCTTGCATCCTCAAATAATAAACCAATAACTGCCCCATGGCCCACTAGGCTTCTACTGGAAAAGCTCCCTGCATAAGCAATAGACTATTGCTTAATAAGTATCCAATGTTCACAATTAAGTGTAATGAAAACCATAAGGTTTGCACCCATTTTTTTATTCAATTGAAGAAGTTCTTTCCCTAATTTACTGAGTATTTGCTGGGTATTATTGAATTTTCTCAAATTCTTTTTCAGCATCTGTTGAGATGATCATATTATTTTCCTCCTCTACTCTATTAATGTGATGAAATATACTGATTTTCAAATGTTGAAAAAACCTTGCATTCCTGGGATAAACTCCACTTAGTCAAGATGGATTATCTTTTTTTCTGGATGTGACTTGCTATATTTTGTCTATGATTTTTGTATCGTGTTCAAGAGGGCTATCATCTGTAGTTTTCTTTTTCATAAAAAATTCTGGCTTTGTCAGATTTTTGTATGAGGCATATGGTGACTTCATAAAATATAGTGGGGCATGTTCCTCCTCTATTTTCTGAAAGCATTTGTATAAGATTGTTGATAAAATTCAACAATAAAACCATCTGGATTTAGAGGGGTTTTTTTTGTGGGAAGGTTTTAGATAAATCTAATGTCTTTAATAGAGGGCTATTCAGATTTTCTAATTTGTTTGTGTCAGTTTTTGCAAATTTTGTTTTTCAAGGAATTTGTCCATTTCATCTAAGTTATCAAATTTATAGGCATAAACTTGTTTATAATATATCCTTATTATCATTTTAATGTCTGTGGGATCTGTAGTGATAACAGACCCCTAATATAGGTTATTTGTGTTTTCTCTTTTTTTTTCTTGATCAGTATTGCTAGGGGTTTTATTGATTGTATTAATCTTTTCAAAGGACCAAATTTTGGCTCTGTTAGTTTTCTTTATTGTTTGTTTTATAGATCATTAATTTCTGCTCAAATTTTACTATTTTCTTTCTTCTATCTACTTAGGGTTTAATTTGCTCATTTTTTAAATGGTAGAAATGTAGATAATTAATTTTAAACCTTTCTTCTTTTCTAATATAGATATTACAGCAATGAATTTTCCACTAAGTGCTGTTTTAGCTGTATCACAAGTTTTGATATATTGTATTCTTATTACTATTTAGTATGAAATATTTTCTAATTTTCCTGTGATTTCTTCATTGACTCATGAATTATTTAGAAACATATAGTTTAATTTCTAAATATTTAAGGCTTTAATACATATCTTATATTAGATTTCTAATTTAATTCTGCTGTCATCAGAGAACATACTCTAAAAGAGTTCAGTCTTTTGAAATGTATTGAGATTTATTTTGTGGCCCAGCATATGTTTTATCTTGGTGACTGTTCTGTGTGCACTTGAAAAGAATATGTTTGTTGTACTTGTTGAGTGTAGTATTCTATAAATGTCAATTTGATCAAAATGGTTTATAGAGTGGTTCAGATCTTCTGTGTCCTTGCTGACTTTTGTCTCCATTTTTATCAATTACTGAGAGGATGATATTGAATTTATCTAGTTCTCCCTTTAATTTAATTTTGGTATGTTGTATTTTTGTTCCATATACTTTGAAGATCTGTAATTACAAAAAGGTTCGGTATTTGTGCAAATTTATTATTGTTTTCTTGATGAATTAACCCTTTTATCATTATGAAATGTAATATTGCTTTACCCTAAACTCACTTTGTATGATATTAATAGAATGACTTCAATGTTCTTTGATTAGTAGTTGCATGCTGTACTTTTTCTGGACTTTTACTTACAACCTGTCTCTTTGTATTTAAAATGTGTCCTTTGGTGGACAGCATACAATTGGGTGTTGACTTTTATCCATTCTTATAACCACTTTTAATTGAAGTGTTAAACCATATAATTTAACATAAAAATTGATATTGTTGAATACGGACTACCATTTTGATATTTATTTTCTGTTGTTTCAATTAGTTTTTTGTTTTTCTGTTTCTTCTTTCATATCTACTTTTGGGTTAATTGAGTATTTCTTACTATTTCATTTTAATATCTCTATTGATTTTTCACCTGTATCTTTTGGCATTAATTTTCTAGGGATTACAATGGAATCTTTAACTTCTCACAGAAATTAGAGTAAATATTGTACCATTGCACACTGAATGTAAAGACTTTGCAGCAGTGGTTTTGTTTAGCACCCTCCCTCCCGTTCTTTGACTATATTTATCATATAGCATCCTGGCACTGGGACAGTCAGTTCAGACACCATAGGTATTTGGTTTGTTCCAAGATGCCAGCTCCTCCTGTTGAGAGGAAATCAGATAAGGCCTCTCCATGAACCAGGGTGTGCCCATAGGCCTGTGTTTCTTCAGGTAAAGAAAAAACATAGAGGGAACTGGAGATCATCTTGAGGATTCCCCAAAATATACAAATGGGGTAATGACCAAGTTCCTTAGGGTCTAACAATAACCTGTGCAGGGCTGAGGACACATGACATCCGAAAGCTCTGAAGAATGTGCACAGGCTTAGGACCAACCAGATCTAACTTATGAAAATTCAAAATTAAAAACTAAAGGATATGAATAAAATACCTAGGAATAAACCTACCTAAGGAGACAAAAGACCTGTATGCAGAAAACTATAAGACACTGATGAAAGCAATTAAGATGATACCAACAGATAGAGAGATATACCATGTTCTTGGATTGGAAGAATCAACATTGTGAAAATGACTATACTGTGCAAAGCAAACTACAGATTCAATGCAATCCCTATCAAACTACCAATGGCATTTTTCACAGAACTAGAACAAAAAATTTTACAATTTGTATGGAAACACAAAAGACCCCGAATAGCCAAAGCAATCTTGAGAAAGAAAAATGGAGCTGGAGGAATCAGGCTCCCGGACTTCAGACTATACTACAAAGCTATAGTAGTTAAGACAGTATGGTATTGGCACAAAAACAGAAACATAGATCAATGGAACAGGATAGAAAGCCCAGAGATAAACCCACATACATATGGTCACCTTATCTTTGATACAGGAGACAAGAATATACAATGGGGAAAAGACAGCCTCTTCCATAAGTGGTGCTGGCAAAACTGGACAGGTACATGTAAAAGAATGAAATTAGAACACTCCCTAACACCATACACAAAAATAAACTCAAAATGGATTAAAGACCTAAATGTAAGGCCAGACACTATAAAACTCTTAGAGGAAAACATAGACAGAACACTCTGTGATATAAATCACAGCAAGATCCTTTTTGACCCAC
>NC_041225.1:49150231-49176341 GCF_002837175.3 Physeter macrocephalus
ATAAACAAGACGAAAAGACAACCCTCAGAATGGGAGAAAACATTTGCAAACGAAGTAAGTGACTAAGGATTAATCTGCAAAATATACAAGAAGCTCATGCAGCTCAATATCAAAAATACAAACATTCCAATCCAAAAATGGGCAGAAGACTTAAACAGACATTTCTCCAAAGAAGATATATAGATTGCCAACAAACACATGAAAGAATGCTCAACATCACTAATCATTAGAGAAATGCAAATCAAAACTACAATGAGGTGTCACCTCATACCAGTCAGAATGGCCATCATCAAAACATCTAGAAACAATAATGCTGGAGAGGGTGTGGAGAAAAGGGAACCCTCTTGCACTGTTGGCGGGAATGTAAATTGATACAGCCACTCTGGAGAACAGTATGGAGGTTGCTTAAAAAACTAAAAATAGAACTACCATAAGACCCAGCAATCCGACTACTGGGCATATACCCTGAGAAAACCATGATTCAAAAAAAGTCATGTACCCCAATGTTCATTGCAGCACTATTTACTATAGCCAGGACATGGAAGCAACCTAAATGACCATCGACAGATGAATGGATAAAGAAGATGTGGCACATATATACAATGCAATATTACTCAGCCATAAAAAGAAACAAAACTGAGTTATTTGTAGTGAGTTGGATGGACCTAGAGTCTGTCATACAGAGTGAAGTAAGTCAGAAAAAGAAAAGCAAATACTGTATGCTAACGCATATATATGGAATCTAAAAAAAAAAAAAAAGGTTATGAAGAACCTAGGGGCAGGACAGGAATAACAATGCAGACATAGAGAATGGACTTGAGGACACGGGGAGTGGGAAGGGTAAGCTGGGATGAAGTGAGAGAGTGGCATGGACATATATACACTACCAAATGTAAAATAGCTAGTGGGAAGCAGCCACATAGCACAGGGATATCAGCTCGGTGCTTTGTGACCACCTAGGGGGGTGGGATAGGGAGGGTGGCGGGGAGACGCAAGAGGGAGGAGATATGGAGTATATGTATACGTATAGTTGATTCACTTTGTTATAAAGCAGAAACTAACACACCATTGTAAAGCAATTATACTCCAATGAAGATGTTAAAAAAAACAACAACTAAAGGATAAATAAGGGGGTGATTCTCTCTCTACACTAGGATTCCCCATAGGGTTCCTTTAAGCAGTGAGCTCTTCTACTGCCATTAAAATATTATTTGGGGCTTCCCTGGTGGCGCAGTGGTTGAGAGTCCGCCTCCCGATGCAGGGGACACAGGTTCGTGCTCAGGTCCGGGAAGATCCCACATGCCGCGGAGCGGCTGGGCCCATGAGCCATGGCCGCTGAGCCTCCGCGTCCGGAGCCTGTGCTCCGCAACGGGAGAGGCCACAACAGTGAGAGGCCCACGTACCGCAAAAAAAAAAAAAAAAAAAAAATTATTTGATGTGCAAAATTTTAATTAGACCTAACTTTTCCGGAACACATTTACTGTGCCCCTGGCTACCTTGGTTTGATGTAGATTTCACTTGCTCATATTTATTTGAGCATTTATTATCAGGTGCTGTGCTGGGCCTTGTGCTCAAGAACATTGAGGTAAGTAAGACTCAGTCCCTGACCTCTAGGAGATCAGTGTTTCATGGAGGAGCTGGCTGTGTGCACATCTAGCTGGAATGCAGCAACACAAATGTACACAAAGTGCTCTGAGGACACAGAGAATGAAGCAGTGACTTCTGTGGTGGCAATGGTGAGGACGTATACTGGGAGCCTTAACAGAGGAGGCAACACCTGAAAAGGAGTTTCATTCAACCATTCAGGTCACAAATATTTGAGTCCCTGCCTTGTGTCAGGTATCATGTAAGGGTCTGTCGTACCACAGGGATGACAGTCAGGGTTCCTGCCTTCATAGAGCTTACATTCTATCTGTGGAGATAATGAACAGGTAAACAAGATAATTATAGATTGTAAAACATGTTATGGAAGAGGTAAAGAGGATGGTATGTGGAGGAGGCCTATTTTAAATCCAGTGGGTTGGGAAGTATTCTAGGAGGGGGCACTTGAGCTGAGACTTGAAGGATGACAATAAATCTCTTACAAGAAGAGCTGTGGAAGCTCCAAATGGAGAAATCAGCAGGTGCAAAGGTCCTGAGGTGGGAAAGAGATCATTGTGTCCTGGGAACAGAAGGAAGATGCTGTGGCTAGAGTGTGCTGGGCAATGGGAGAGGCTGCACCCACAGGGTAAAGAGCTGCCTTGCTGCTTTGGGGAACAAGGGAGGTGTTTAAGCAGGAGGAGGAATTTCAGTTGGCTTTTATGGTTAGAAAGAGGTGCATCCCCTGCAAACAACCTCAGCACTTCCCAACTAGCTTGGGGCAACTCCACTGTCTGATTGATCCTGTTGATACTACCTTTACTTAAATTATAAATTTAAGTTCATTATAAATTTTTGCATTAGTTTTGATTTTTTAATAATATTGTATTAGAACATGATTTATCTTGATTACTGAATTCTTGGCACCCCCTACGTTTTGTGCCTGAGGTGGGTGACTCACTGTCATCATCCCAGTTGCAGCACTGCTTCCTAGGCTTTTACCCTCTTCCTCAGATGCAGCTCAAAGGGAAGGAAGTTGGCTCAGCTTTTGTTTCCTGCCAAGAATTTTAACACCTCCCGCCTCCACCCCTGCATCTTTCTCTGGCACATTTATCATGTGAGCACAGAGACATGGCTCTTCTCCACCATCTAATCTTTCTTGAATGCAGGGGAGCTGGAAAACCATCAGCCATCCTCAGAAACTGGTAACCAAGGAAGGTTTCAAAGCAGACAGACTCTCAGATGCTTGGGGGCAGAGCCCCACTCTGTGGACCCAAAGAATCTGGCTGTCCCACATGGGGACCACCAGTAGTCTTAAAGGGGGGCTTGCTTTCTACTTGGAAGAGACAAAGGAACCAACAGAGTCTGGGGATGGGTAGAGATCAATGAAAAATTTTAATAAAGGGCCTTTGGTAAGCTCTTAACTCCAGGCCAGGTAGCCACTGGCACGTGAGCCAGGTGCAGATTTTGATGTCTTTATCTGGCTTCCTCTGAAGCCCTGGCACACTTCCTGATGCTGGGCTAAGTAAGATGTCCTGTGAAATCAGAGCGTGTATTTGAGAGGCTTTGTGGGAGGAGCCCCGGGTAGGTAAGGGGATAGGGGCTCAGCTCTGTGTAACCTCCATTGCCACGTCTGTTTCATACCTCTGAGCCTCTGTGATAAAACCCCCGTAGGGACTTCCTAATTCCCTACTGGACACTGAATCCTCAATGGCTGGGATTTGTCTTAATGCATTTTTAAAAATCTTATTTGCAGTATGTAGTGTGTGCCTGGCACATAGTACACCCTTAATAAATTTTGGTTAAATGAAATAGTGAATGATGCCTAAGATTAAAAAAGAAAATTGGCAATGGTGACGTGAAGTCCTATGCCAAGGAAGGAGGGGCTGAAAGCACCCTGGAGCCTCCTTAAGTTTTCCTTAACTCATCGATCCTTGTCTTCTACTCTGCGTTCTCAACTGGATTTATTCTCCTAATAAAGTCTTCCTCTCATCAGAGGCTATATCGGAAAATTCTTCATTGTTCTTGAAGAACTTTGAATAATGTCTCAAGTATATTTAATATACTAGACGGAAGGTTGGATTTAAGGAAGAATATAGATTTTATGCATAACAGACCTAGGCTTAGAAATTTATTTTTTTTAAAAAATGATGTCTTAAGTATTATGTGAACTTTGAGTGCAAGGGATAGGCATTCACATAAATTCCTCAAACTCTTGCCATGGTCAATGGTGAGCTCTTTGTGGGAAATCCAGTGGGTAAGACTTTGTGTGAAATCTTTTTGTGCTACTGATTTTATGAGTCCTCTCTGCAGCATGTGGCATCACTAAATGCTCTTCCTGGAATTCTCTCCTCTCCTGGTTTCCATGATTATATCTCCTTTCTTTTCCCCTCTCAATCAGTCTTTGCTGTTTCCGTTCCCTCCTCCTGCCCCTTAAACGTTGGAATTCCCTGGGGTTCTCTCCCAGGATGGTCTCACTGCCCTCATGCACTGTGTCACTTACATGTCTATGGCTTCCACATCTTTCTCTCTGGCTCTCACCTCATCCTGGGGCTCCAGGTTCAAATACCCATCCTCCTTGGATAACTCCACTTGGGTTCTTATTGTGCCTGAAATTAAATTTGTCTGAGAAGAAACCATTTGCCTTTCCTCTCAACTCCCCTCACCTTCTCCCTGACCTGTATTCTTTGTCTCCATTAATGTCTTCACCACCCATTTAGATGTGCTGGAGCAACCTTCGAAGCTTCCTGCCTGCTCATCTCCCATACACATAAACGTAAATGCTATGGGTTGTCCTTGGGAATGTTTCTCATCTGCACCTTCCTCTCCATATCCATTAGCCCTGCTCTATTCAAACCCTCACTTTTTTTGTCTCTTGCACAAACATTGCAAAACCCCCTAATGGGTCTTCCTCCCCTTAGCCTCCTTTTCCAATCTGTCCTTCACCCCCTGGTCCATTTTATTGCTGTTTTACTGTCTGGAACCTGCTGCTAGGATCGTTGTCCTTCCCTTGGCCAAATGAATGGACCTGGGGAGCCACAGGACCGGAAGGTGGCTGGGACAATGCTCCCCCCATGCCCCTGTGACCTGCAGATTGCCCCTCCCTTACCCTGCCTGAGGAGGTGGGATGAGGGTGTATGTAGCCTTCATCCACAGTCCTGGTGTGGCAAGAGCTGACAATAAATCCTCCTTTGGTTTTTATCATTCCCTCTGTAAGCTCCCACTCAATGGGAAGCAGAAAGCCAGCTCTTGGATCCAGCTTCAGAACTAAGACTGAAGATTTCAAACATCTATGGAAATAGAAAAGTATAATAAATCCCAACGAACCATCATCCACCTTCAACCGTGTTTAGCTCATGGCCGATCTTGCTTCTTCTGTACTCCCTGCAACCCACCTCCCCGCCCCCAGCCTGGGTTATTCAGAAGCAAATCCAAACATTGTGTTTAAACAGAGGAGTAGCACCAGGGGTACTAGTCCTTCGGTGAGTCACAGCCTTGGTGCGTAGCAGCTCTTGAGGGCAGGGCTCTACCAGGGACTCTGGGACTCAGTCGCGGCCAATCAAGGCTCGTGACCCTCGCTCCGCTGTCATCCATGGGCGACACCATCCCATCTCCGAGGGAGCTGAGAGAACTCCTCGGGGCCTCATGCCAGAATTCCCTGCACTGTGGCCGGCTCCCCACCCAAGCCCTCCAAGCACTGCCCTCTGCTGGAGGGATCTGGGGCAGCCAGCAAAGCACTACTTTCCACCTCCCCAAGCGGAATGGCTCACCACCAGGGTGCTCAGCCGACTTCTCGGCAAAAGTTAGAATCCGTTCCTGAGCTTAATGAGGGGCTGAGGGGAAGCAGCAGCTTAACAAAGGGAAGGAATCCAGATTCTGGGGAATTAAGGCAGAAAAGACCATATTCAGGTTCCTAGGGACCCCTGGAGGGACCCAAGAGTATAGTCTGGGGCAGGAACAAGGGTGACCAAGCCACTGGTGCCCGGCAAGCCTGTTGGAAGAGAGGAGTGTCAGGCCAGAAACTGCAGTGGTGCGTTTCCCTGAGGCCTCAGCATAGCCTTTTATTTTATTTTATTTTTTTGTAATCAAAAACATTTGCAGGGCTCTGGGCTCAAGACACAAATTTGCATATTGCCTTACATAAGTCAGCATAGGGAGTTTGTTCACCCCTAACACCAAGAAAGAGAAATTAAATTCAATTAGATTAATTAGTGCAACTGATTGCAAATTGTTTTCAGGCCTTATATTAAGGGCTCTACATGCAGGAAATACAGAATGGATTATTTAATTGGGAGAGCGGGGAGGGTGGGCGGGAGCCAGCCTGGGCAGCCTAGCCAGGTTTGCTAGAGCAGACTGAGGGAGAGAAAGAGCCAGGGTGGGCGGAGGGCGCGTGCCTGTACTTCCATGGGACATTTTAGCACCCACCCCACCCCTGTAGACATCACTCCAGGTTGGGCAGAGGCTGACTGCCCTGGAAGATGAAACTTAGGCTTAGGGCCATTTTCTGGCACGACTGCTTCCAAAACCCAATGTTGCATTTTCATGTTTTAAGAGAACCCCCCACATTGTATGAGTTTTAGGTCCCTGAAAACCTGTATCTGTCCCTGGTACTTTCCTATTAATTCCCCTCCTCCTTCCTTCGTTGGTTTGCTTCTCTCCTTTCCTGCCTTGTTTCTTGGAATTCAGAGTGGGAGAAAAGGGCTCAAGGGAAGAGAGGTCTTGAGGGGTGGGTGCTGGAGGCCGCCCCTGCCTTGGCCAGCCCTGCAGATCTGCAGCCCTGTGAGCCGGTCCTGACTCTCAGCCAGGCTCACCCCAGCAGCCTCTAGCTCCCTCAGGGTTAGGAGGTAACTGGCCCACCCTTACCAGGTGTCTGCCTGGGACCAGTCTGTTTGGGGCTTGCCCCTCCCTGGCCTGCTGGGGTTGCCCAGTTCACGGGGGGGGGATGAGCAGGTGCTTTATGTCCTGGGCTGAGAGGGAACCTGTCAAGACGCCCAGCTCACATGGCTGGGGCGCTGACATCCTGTAAGCCCTTTCACCGCCCCCTGGACTGCCGGTGCTACCTGGCATCCTCCTGCTAATCTGGCAAATGACACAACTCTCCCCTTCCCTAGTGGCCTATGTTCCTGAGGTCCCAGCATGCCTAGGGCTGAGTCGGTCTCAGTTTTGATAAAAAGGAACTTCCTTCATTTTTGCTTTCCAGGCCTGGTCCCTTTGATGAAATACCAGAAGGCCAGGGCACTTCCCAGAGCCTCTGCCCTACTTCCTTTTCATTCACTTTCTTAACAAGATGCCATAGACGGGCTTTCTGCACGAGAAGTCACAGTTGGTGGCACAGGGACTCCTGGATGGCTAAGCAGTGTCCTGGAGACTCTTCCACATCATTCAGGTTGGAAAGGTTCGTTCGTTCATTGATTCATTCATTCACTCAACAAACACATATTGTTTTACATGTACAAACACCCTGCACTGGCGTGAGCCAGTTCAGAGGTAAACCCATACAGCCTAGTAAGGCGCGTTAAGACAAGTCCAGAAATAACCATGATTTGAGACAGAACAGGATACACCGTCAAGAGAGGCACAAACAGGTCCGAGTTTGTTTAGGTAAGGAGGGCATATCTGGGTCGGCAATCAAGAAAAACCTTGAAATGGAGACTGTGTAAAGTGGCCTTCCTGGTGGGGTAAGGTGACAACAGGTGGGGCTGGAGGGTAGGGTCCAACATGGAGGGAGCTGAAGCCGACACAGGAAGAAGTAGCAGGAGTCTCACCCCTGGAACAGCAGCCATTCAGCTTGGCCTTAGACTTTGGGTAGGGAAGACATTGACAAGTTTGGAGAGCTTTGTGGGCAAAAGGCAGCCTAAGGGGAAATGAGAAGGAGAAGCCCAGGAAAGAAGAGGGGGACGGTGGGCACATGGGGGTGGAGGCATCAAAGGCCTCTTGTTCCTTTTCACAAATGCCTTTCCTTTCCTGCTACTCCCGGCTGATGGCACAGAAGGAGGTTGGAAGACCTCGGCTCAAGGCCCCCAAAGCTTGGCTCTGCTTGGTCCGGGCTGAGGCCTCCATGCATATTTCATGCTGCAGCTGGGGGTTCCTGGGAGAGCCCCAGAGGTTCTGCACTGGGCCTCAGGCTTTCTGAACCCACTGCCTTGGGCATCTGACTGGGGGCAGCATTTCTCCACACCGACCTCCGCCTGTTCTGCGTAATGATGCGCTCCCCCGATACTGCTAACAGCTGGCTTCTAATAAACCCCATGCTGGTGGGTGCAGTGCACGAGGTAATGATCACTCTTTCCGGCTCCCTCAAAGTGTAGTCAGATTTATAAAGACGCATGAATCAGAGATGGCAGCCTGTAACAAAAGCTTTACCTCCAGCTGTTTTGTTCATTTTCTGAACAACAACAGAACATTCCCTCCGTCTCTACCCCTCCTGCCTGTTCATTTGTGATTGGGATCCATTATCAGCCAAATGAATTCGTCTAAAGCTCCAGGCTCACACAAGTGGAGGGAGGGAGGCCAGAAACAGCTGAATCACAGGAGCTGACCTGCGTCCCATGGTTTCTTGCTTTTGCCTCTCCTTGCTAACAACTTCCCACCTGGAAGGAGGATCCCAGGTTCCTCTGTGCCCAGTTAAACATAGTCCATCTCCCCTGCTGGCTCTGCCCTGACCGTCTTCCAGGGCTACACCTGCTTGGGGAGCCCTGGCCCTATATGCTGAGGCTTCGCACCAGACCCCCTGGCTAATAACTGGCCTACTGCCTTGTACTGAAGACTTGGTCCACATCATTGATACCCCTGTTCAAGTACCCGGGAAACTGCCTTGGTCCCTGCCTGGCACCAACGTTGTTCTAAGCTCCTGACTTATTGTTTTTAATTGAGGTTAACTTCACATGACATAAAATTCACCATTTTAAAGTGACCAGTTCCGCGGCATTGTACATTCATACATCTGTAATGTTGTGTAACCACTACTATCTTGTTCCAAAACATTTCATCACTCCAAAAAAACAAAAACAAAAACCCCACACCCATGAGGCAGTTACATTTCAGTTTCTTCTCCCCACCAGTCCCTGGAAAGCACCAATCTGCTGTCTTTATGGATTTACCTATTCTCGATATTGCATATAAATGGAATCACACAATATGGGACCTTTTGTGTCTGGCTTCTTTCACTTACTGTAATATTTTCGAGGTTCATCCCCATTGTAGCACATATTAGTACTTCATTCTTTTTATGTCGGAATAATATCCCATTGTATGTATACATCACAATTTGTTTATCCAGTCTACA
The DNA here is from genome assembly GCF_002837175.3 of Physeter macrocephalus. NCBI lineage: Eukaryota > Metazoa > Chordata > Mammalia > Artiodactyla > Physeteridae > Physeter > Physeter macrocephalus. The sequence continues at coordinate 49,159,095 of NC_041225.1, forward strand.
TTTGGTGAACATTTGTATTGTTTCCACTTTTGGCTATTATGAATAGTGCTGCTATGAATATGCATGTGCATGTATTTGTTTGAGTAGCTGTTTTCATTTCTTTGGGGTATATATTTAGGAGTAAAATGGCTGGTGCATGTGATAAACTCTTTGCTTAACTTTTTCAGGAACCACCGACCTGTTTTCCATAGTGGCCAAACCATTTACATTTCCCATGTGTTATATTTATATAACACAATGTACAAGTTTTCAATTTCTCCACATCCTTGTCTACACTTGTATTCTTTTTTTTTTTGTATTGTTATTATTATAGCCATCCTAGTGGGTATTAAGTGGTATCTCATTGTGGTTTTGATTTGAATTTTTCTAATGACTAATGACATTGGGCATCTTTTCATGTGCTTGCTGGTCATTTGTATGTCTCCTTTGGAGAAATGTCTACTTTATTCCTTCATTCATTTTTTAGTTAGGTTGTTTGTCCTTTTACTGTTGAGTTGTAAGAGTTCTTTATATATTCCAGATACTAGACTCTTATTAGATATATGATTTTCAAATATTTTCTCCCATTCTATAGGCTGTCTTCTCACTTGCTTGATAATGTCCTTTGATGTACAAAAGTTTTTAATTCTCAAGAAGTATTATTTATCCACTTTTTTCTTGTGTTGCCTGTGCTTTTGGTGTCATATTCAAGAAATCACTGCCAAATCTGAGGTCATAAAGATTTACCCCTATGTTTTCTTCTAAGAGTTTTATGGTTTTAGCTCTTATATTTAGGTCATTGATTCATTTTGAGTGAATTTTTTTATATGATGTGAGATAGGGATTACTAACTCTTAATTCCTGCTCCTGAGCCCACCTCAGCTTGGGGTCCAACCTGGGTCCCATAGCCTGCTGGCCGTTACCCCTGATGCCTGCCCTGCAGAGTGTTTCTTGCCTGAATTAACTGTTGGTCTGGGACACCCCTCCATCCTATGTCAGCTTCCATGAGGTGCATTGCTTGTCTGGACTGTTACTCTTGCCTTCGATTGGATTCCATCAGACAGGACTTCGTCTCAGCTGACCAGCTAGGTCTGTTCCTCCAGCTCTAGCCCATCCCTGTCATTGGTCTAACCCAGTCTCTCTCTCTCCCCTGAGACTGAGCTATCCTGCTATTGCATCAAGCCACTCCAGCAATATCTTGTGACAAAGTCAAGTTTCATCAATAGAGTGCAACTGTTAAGGGCATGGACTCTGGAACTGGGGACCAAATTCCAGCCCTGCCACTTACTACATGGGTGACTACAGAGAGAGCTGTTTGCCATTTTTGTGCCTCAGTTCCCTCATCTACAAAATGGGGATACTGATTACACCTACCTCACAGGGTTGATGTAGCAGTTACGTGAGTTAATACATAAAAAGGGTTAAGAAGAGTGTCCAGCATACTGTAAGTCCTCCATGGGTGTCGGCTCTTGTTAAGAATTTCTGAAAAGACCACCGGTCCCCTGGGAAGAGTATTACAACTGACCAGAACAACATTTTAGTTTGAATGAGCTCATCCTTTTCCTAGGTCTAAGGTTGGAAGGGGTGACCTACCAGACCAAGGAGGACAATAAACCTACTCATGCCAATGGCCAGGGCGAGCAACTAGACACAAGGAGGGAAGGAAAGGAGGGAGAGGTGCAGGACCCCAAACCAATCTTCCTGGTTGCAAAATTCTGTTGGTACCTCTAGGTTAGATAAATCTACAGCAAATTCAGTGGCATGATACCTGTGATCTAATAAAAGTGGCAGAAAGAAGGAACAGATTTTGCCGAGTTGTCCTTGGTTGTTCTATCCCCGCCCCCCCCCCCCCCCCCCGCATTTGCTATTGAGCTCTGAGGTAATCTTGTTATATCTGATGTAATCACAACCGGCAGGTTTGTGTCCCAGGGCCAGAATCACAAAGGTCCCCCAGAGTCACCTATAAAGAAGCCTGGGAGGAGGCCCCCTCCCTGTCGCCACCCCTGTGGCTGTGTCCTTTGCAGAGTTTCGGATGATTCATCCTCTGAAGGGAGGTTAGCCACCAGATTTATTGTCTGTCTGAATAGGCTGTGTGCAGCACGACCAAAATAAAAGGGAAAAAAGAGAGCTGTCTCAGCAAAATCCGCTGAATCAGAATTAACAAGACAATCTCGTAACTAATGATCAGAAATTGAAATGTACTCAGGAGTTGCGGTGTTTAAGTGAATAGCAGGGCTGCAGGGCGATGATGAGGATAATGGGACTTGGAACAGCTCATATCCTGCAGTGGCAACTGAGGGTAGCCTGCTCACAAGCTAATCCAGGTGGGAGGCTGGTCTCCTAGCAACCTGGGGTACCCCCCACCCCGACAGGATTGCCTTCTTCCCTCACCCCAGCCCTCTACTCCTCTCATCAAAGGGGCCTCATCTTTCTAAAGCACATCTTGGTTTACAATCTATAGCCCACTAGATTCTCATGACAGCCTCATGGGACAGCTTAGTCTGACATCTCTCCATTTTACAGATGAACACTGAGGTGCAGAGAGGCTATGCCAGTAAGTGGTAGGGCCTGACCTAGGATTCAGGTTTTCGAATTATTGGAATTCCTGTACAAAGGCATCCTGGTAAACAAATGAATAATCTCCTCTAGTTTAACTTTTTGGGTAAAGTTAGATTTTCATGGATTGTGTACTTACAGGGCCATGCATGCTGGCAAATATTGGTGTCTGAAATGCAAAAGTGGGGTTGTTTTCTATGTTTTAAATGTTAAAAATTGCTTTCGTTAGAACAAAAGTCAAATATTTTCTTGCTTGACTAACTCTAAAAGCACTTAACAAGTTTTACAAAGTAATTCAGATCTGGGGCTGCATTGATCCATGAATGTCTTTAGTCTCTGAGTAAATGTCTCAGAAAGCTATCGGGAATGAAAAAGAAGGGTGCAGAGGAGAACAGGTTTGCAGCCTGGCTGTGCCAGCCCACCCTGCAGACAACTCTCTCGGCTGCCGAATTACCAAGATCACGGCCGGCCACACTTCACCTACCACCATAATGGACGCCTGTGCGGGAGGAACCTGCTGATCTACATGCTGGTGGGGAGACACAGTGTGATTTGATTTGAGTTTCATTTGCAGATGTCTCCCTGCAAAGAAAGAGAGGAGGCTGCTGCTCCCAGAGGGGAGAGCCGCTTTCTTTAATTACAGGGAAGCAGCAGTAGCAAACCGCAAGGAGAAAAGAAACCAGTCAGCAGACTGGGCTGCCAGTCTTCCTCTTAGCACTTAGTATTCTTGAGGTCTTGAGAGAACAATTCTCCTCTGTGCCTCATTTTCCACATCTCTAAAATGGGGATAACCATGCTTCCCTTGAGGGTTGTTGAAAGTCTCAAATGATATATATATATATATAAAATATATATACACACACACATATGCAGTGCTTATCCTAGAGTAGGGATTCAATGATAATATATATGAATATTAGTAGGAGGCATTTGGTTAAGTATTTCCTAGACTTCACTTCACCCTCCTCTATGAATATGCAAAAATACTCTTCCACTAAAAGTCCAGCTGAAATCCCATTTCAGTGTGACACCCCCCTGAGATGCCAGCCCGAGGTCATCACTTCCTTCTCAGTGTTCTTTGTCTGCATTGCTCATTAGACCAAACATCATAACACCCAGTAGCATCCTTTCTAGTTATGGGACTCACAGCACAGGCAGATCCAGATGGGTCAGGGCAGAATGGGGCAAGATATCAGACTTGGGGGTGTGGTGGGGGGGCGTGGGGGGTGGCAGGTGATGGGGCAGGGAGGACATGAGTTCTGGCAAGGGCAAGTAAGCCCTCCTGAGTCCAGGAGGCCAGTGTGAGGACAGAGAGGAGCCACGTGGGAGGACCATAGCTGAGTGAGGATGCAAAGTTTAAGGTCTGGGGTTTAGGCCCTGTCCAACCAGGGCAGTGGGTGGGCAGAGACTGGAGTGGGCAGGTAGTCTGACCCAGGGACATGTGGTCCAGGACATCAGAGCTCCAAATTCAGGCATTAGGCATGAAAGGCAAGGGTGTGGCAGACCCCTGTCAACTAGGAGGTGACCAGAATCACTTAGGTGATTTTCTCCAAATACAGATTCCCAGGCTCTAAAGCCAGTGAGATTCTGATAGAGTAAATCAGACGCACTGTCGGAAGAGACGATGGGCTTTCCTGCTCCGTGACTGAACGAGCTTACACAGGGATGACTAATGAAGGCCTTCTCACAGCTGTGACCTTGAAACTCAAAGACTTGAAGAAGGTTTACCAAGAGGCAGGAGAACTTCAAGGCACATGAACCATATGCTCAGAAAATGAGTGTGATGAGCTTACAAACACTCCGTGAAGAAAAGTTTTAAAAAAGAAGGGTCCCAAGAAACCAGGATCAAATTACGTAAAGAGAAATAGGAAAGCAGTCATTTTTCTGAAGAAAGCTCCATGAGGAAATATCACCACCTGGACCCCAGGTTCTCTCTTTAGGACGTCCTACATCAGATGTCCCCCTTCAAACAGACCCATAAAGGAATGACAATGTCTGCACGAGAGAGCACAGTATGAATCAGGAAGTATTTGAATCACATATCCTGTTGATTGGATCAATTTGTAGGTAATTTGCTCTACAAGAGAAGAGGAGTCTCAGGTTCTAAGCTAGGGCCCACCCACTCGGAGGCTGGGGATGAGGGCAGGACCACCAGGAGGATAACTGGGTCAAGTGCATGGGTTAACCAAATGTATTTATTTCTTCTCCTTCATAAAAACGTGCTTGGTGAAGTGTGGCAGCCTCAGCTCTCTTCCCTTGCCTTATTTCCAGAAAGCCAAGCCTGGCATAAATCTCCCAGGTAGGAAACCAATAGTTTTCTGGAGGAACTAGAAGAGCCAAGAGCCAACACCTACTGATTTTGACAACTGGGAGCTCCCACCCCAACAATGAAAAGGCCAAATCACGCTTGATCACCCTATGGCTCAGCTTACCAGGTGGCATGCCCTGGCCAAACACACAGAACTTCCAGCTGTTTTAGTCTCTCATTCTCTTTTAAAATTTTTTTATTTATTTATTTTTGGCTGCATTGGGTCTTCATTGCTGTGCACGGGCTTCCTCTAGTTGCGGGGAGCGGGGGCTACTCTGTTGCGGTGCATGGGCTTCTCAGTGCGGTGGCTTCTCTTGTTGCGGAGCATAGGCTCTAGGCACACGGGCTTCAGTAGTTGTGGCACATGGGCTCAGTAGTTCTGGCTCGTGGGCTGTAGAGGACAGGCTCAGTAGTTGTGGTGCACGGGCTTAGTTGCTCCACGGCATGTGGGATCTTCCCAGACCAGGACTCAAACCCATGTCTCTCCTGCATTGGCAGGTGGATTCTTAACCACTGTGCCACCAGGGAAGCCCTAGTCTCTCATTCATAAATGTACTCTGACAACCATAGGTAATGGGAAACGAGGAAAATCCTCCAACCTGAATGACAAAGCAAATAAATCTAAAGAAAACTAGAGAATTCCATGAGGGGGTACAAGGGAGAAAGAGACCATCTAATAATCAAAGAAACGGTGTAAGAAAATTCTCTAGAAATGCAGGATATAAGAGTCTCCAAGTTGATATATGGAAATTTCAGAAGACCAGGTATAAAGAGATGGTCCAAAGGCTTTCAAGGGAGGAAAAAAAGGCAACAAACTACAGAAAACAGCTGCACAGACATCAGTGGAAGCTCAGGAGCAGTGGGGGAAGTTAGGAGGCAAGGAGACACTTTTTGGCAGACTCTCTGCCATAAGTCTCTTGCATTTCTGAGTGTCTTACAAGAGAGGCCCTGACTACCTTTTGGTTTGGATGGACTATACTTTCAAGCATGTTCATAGAGTGAACAGCTTTGGAAGACAGAGATAGTGTTGCCGTCCAGAGCAAAAGGCAGGCATGCCCATTATAAAAGATTTGGGTTCCCTAAGCACAGGGTTCCTCTCTTGTAACACAACCCATTGTGTGTGTGCAGGTGGCATTTGGTCCTCTTTACGTCCTCTATGAGAACTGGGGTTAGGGGCATAGGTACAAAGAATGCTGATATTCTGGCTTCTCCCACAGCTGTGAGTAATAAGGTGTCCTATGTCTGACCCAGGAGCCTCAGGCCTTCTGTCTCCGTGAAGCTGGCAGCCAGTTGGTTAGCTTGCAAGGAGGGTAAAACCTGACCCTTCATAGTTGCGGACAGCAATGCACTCAGAATTCTGAAGGAAAGTGACTTTCACCTTAGGATTTCTTTGTTTCTTTTGTTTAAAAAATTTATTTATTTATTTATTTTTGGCTGCATTGGGTCTTCGTTGCTGCGCACGGGCTTCCTCTAGCTGCGGTGAGCGGGGTCTACTCTTCGTTGCGGCGCACAGGCTTCTCATTGCAGTGGCTTCTCTTGTTGCGGAGCACGGGCTCTAGGTGTGCGGGCTTCAGTAGTTGCGGTGTGTGGGCTCAGTAGTTGTGGCTCTCAGGCTCTAGAGCGCAGGCTCAGTAGTTGTGGTGCATGGGCTTCGTTGCTCCGTGGCATGTGGGATCCTCCCGGACCAGGGCTCGAACCCGTGTCCCCTGCATTGGCAGGCAGATTCTTAACCACTGAGCCACCAGGGAAGTCCCCACCTTAGGATTTCTTATACAACCAGAGTAGAAAACAAATGTGGAGTAGAATAAAGACATTTTCGCAATTCAAAAATTTTGCTTGTACAAATTCAAGTTCAAAAAAGACAATGTGCTCATTCTTAGGAATGCACTCTAAGATGTTGTTCAGCAAAAAAAAAAAAAAAAAAAAAAAAAAAAAGTAAATAAGAAATAGGAAGATATCTGATTCAGGAAAGAGGGGAACCAAAATTAGAGACTGGAGGAAAAAGTTCCCAGCATGTCTGCTATGCAGCATGCACTGAAAACAACCAATAGCGTTGGGACATAGGGACATTTGAAAAGAGAGCCTCTTGTGTGAGGACTCAAGGAAAACAAAATAAAACACAACAAAAAAGGAAATGAGGATTTGTTTGAAATTATGGAAAGTATTATTATGACATAGAAAAATTTGGAGAGAAGTGTGAAAGAGTCACAGAAAACGAGGTAAATTTAAAAAAAAGGAAGCAATTATTAATTCTTGGAAAAACAAAAGATTATACGAGAAAAGAGGTTTGGTTGTATTTCACCATTTGACTCAGTGTGTCAGTGCTGATTATTGATTTTTGCCAAAAATTATTTTATAAATATGTCACAGGGATAAAAGGAGAGAAATGTGGCCAGTGGTATGAAAAAAGGAAATCCTTATCTACCATGGCCCAAAGTGAATAGATAATGTCTAAAGTTGATATTTCAAGAAATAGCAGTATGATTTTAGAGGACAGAGGTAAATGCTAGGGGGAAGCCCTGGAAATGTGAGGGGTATTCTCTCTGGGGAGAGGGAGATGTGTGGAACGGGGGATTTCTGTACGTAAATATTACTTCAAACAAGTATTACTTTTATAAAAATAATTAACAAATATAAATTTGAGTTTTAAAAAATGACATAGACAGCTGCCACAGCCTTTTAGTGCCCTGGATCTTTTTTCAACCAAACTAGTCATCAAACCGCAGCTCTTCTCACCGTGAACAAAAAAGACAACTTTTAAAACGTGTTACATTTTGAACTCCTTAGTTACACTATATACAATATCAGTTTCATGTTTCTCTTGATTAGACTTTTAAAGTTAGACTTTCTTGAAAGAAAAGGAAAGAGGACAGGAGCCTGGGATCTGGAGCTGAAAGAAGTGGGTTCCAGCTCTGCCTGTCCCCCGCGCCCCCTTACTTGCTGTGTGTCCTCGGAGAAGTTACTGCACTGCTCTGAAACACAGTTTCCTACTCTGCAGATGAGGCAAACACTACCTTCCTCACAGGGCAGTTACAGGTGGGGCAAGGGCACTTCATTTCACTGTAGCCTCAGCAGACTCTGACTGCTTACACAGAGTAGGCGTTGCCAAGTATTGATCTGATTTGAGCAAATTAAGAGTGATTTCTAAAGGCACTTAAAAATAGAAGCAAATGGCTGCTATGATTTGGGGACAGGTCTGCCAAGAAGCTGGAGTTGGGCTAGAAATGCTCTTTCAAAGTTCTCTTTGTGCTCACTATTCTAGATTTTTCTTTCATTCTACCATAGGTATACAGAATCCAAGGCAATGCAGGCGCGCTGTTACAATTAGAGAGACTGGGTAGAGCAGAGGCAGAGGTAATCGAGCCTGTTTTCCCCGGAATGACTTTGCTTCATACTGGGGAATTCCTGTTGGGCCGTGCTGGGTGCCCAGCAGATGCTTCCACATGGGACCTTCTGGTTCTAGAATCTGGACTATGGAGCATGACTGCTGGTACCTGCCTTGTCTTCCTACAGGTCCCCCTCCCCAGGCACCACTTCACAGGCTAGCTGTTACCCTGAAGCTGACTGAGTCTGGATGTCCCAAACCCAGCTGCGGCAGGGGAGGGCGGTCAGCGGTCAGCCCTCTGGGCTCTTGGCCTACTGCCCTGCCATCCTCGGAAGGGCCGGTCCTGCTCAGGACGGCTGAGTAGCCCCCGAGGACAACGGGAGCTCCTTAAGGCAGTTCTGAATATTGCAAAGTCCCTGTTAAGTTTGTGTTGTCAGTCCCCAGGGCCGCAGGCAGAGGCACCTGACTATCCATCAGCAGAGGTCAGGTTTGAGAGGTTTTCATCACTTTTATGATCCAACAGAAGGAACTCTTGGCAGTTAGAATGAACTATGGCCTGTCTGTGCTGCTTAAGTTGCAAGGGCCTGTTCTGGACAGAAATATGTCTATGACCCTGGCCTGGCTGGTTGGATGTGGGACCAAAGCAGGGAGCAGCTTCACCTGGAAAATCTGGTTCGGTCCACGCAGGGTGGTTTAGTTCAACATGCACCCTCTGAGGGCCAGACGCTACCAGATGCAGGTGGGTCCCCTCCTGTGAGGTGCGTCCAAACAAATGAGGGTGGGCGGACAGACACATGAACAGAGGAGGTACAGGCCACGGAGTAAGTGCTCCGTTAGCTGTGCAGAGGGTGCTGTTCCCACAGAAGGACCCAGAGACAGAGCCTTCCATGGGGACACAGGTTACCACGGGGATACAGGGGGGAAAGCCAGCCTCCACACCCTTCCTCCGGGGGGGCCCAGAAAGGGGTTCCTAGGAGATGGCTCAGCCTTCCTCCAACCTCTCGATGAATCGTCGCAAGTGCATAAAGAAAATGCCACCCTTACATTATCGCCAGGGTTGAGCCAGGAGCTCCAAGACAGTTTGGAGACGCAAACTTGGGTTCCCGTGTCTGGAATTCTGCCTTCTCTTCCTCTAGTCCTGTCAGCCTTACAACTCAGCCATCCCATCCTCTGCGAAGCCTGCCCATCCCTCCTCTGTGCCCCTTGCATTCAAGTGACCTCTTACAGCTGTGGTCACGCTGAGCACCCCCTTCCCCCCCCTGCTCTTCACACCCGCCCCCGGCCCCCACTCTCTTTAAAATAGAACCCAGTTCTCTCCTCCGCTCGTTTTCCTTGAGGGCACGGTCAGTGGTCAGATCCTGGCATAGTGCCTGTCATATGACAGGTGCCCAGTAAATATTTATGGCTTAGTGATGGCCATATGCATTTGGGGGCTGAATTCCCATATGCTCGTGAGGCAGCGTGGTCACCAAGAAGAGGCAGATGGCTCTGCCATATATCAGCTGGGTAACCTTTACCGGTTCTTTCATTTCTCTGAGACTCAAGTCCCTCATCTGTAAAATCCGAAGGATAACCTACCTCATGGGATGCTGTCAGCATTCCACAAAATAGTGACTGCAGAGCCCATAAGCACACAGTTGGCACATAACTATAGCTCCCTAAATGCTAATTCCCTTCGCCCTTCCTACCTCATGCAGGACGACTGATGGATGGGTGAATGGAGGCTCAGCATGGCTCACCATTGTTAAAGATGTAGAACTACTTAATTTGACAGGGGAGCCCCCTAGGGAGCTGTGCAGGAGGGACTTCCCTGCATTTGCAGCCTTTTCTTTCTGGTGAGGACACGAGCATCTGTTATTCTGTCCTCCGAGTGAGAAGCAGCAGAGCCTAGTGGTTAGGAACCCAGCACTCTGGAGTGGACTTCTTGAACTTGAATCTTACTTCTACAACTTATTAACCTTCTTGGCTCTCAAGCTACTCACCTGTAAGATGGAGATAGTAATAGCTGTTATTATATTATATCGCTACTATTTTCAAGCGGACTGACTAAGTTAAATTCTTTAAAGCTCTTAGAACAATGCCGAGCACAGAGGAAGCACTGTGTAAGCAGTTGCTATGCTACCAGTCTTCTTCTGTGTGTTGGCAATGTATTATAATTAAATAATTAAGCCTGGTTATCAGATACTCAGTGAAATGTAGGCCCACGAAGGCACTTGCTCAGCCGCAGAGCAGAATCCATCCGACATTAAGGCCCTTCTACTGCTTTGCTCCATCTCCTCTTCCTCCTCCTCCCCTCCCATGTCCGCCGCCAGGACCTCCCATGACTGTTGTCTGTTTTCCCCTCTGACTGATGGTGACATAGCGCAGGCCTCATACTACTTCTGGAGTCTCCATCAGGCCCCTCTTCACGGAATCTCACCCCCAAACCACCTTACTCTCTGCTACCCCATCCTTCTTCCTCCTCTTCCTCCCTGGCCAGTGTTACTCCCTTGCTCCAACACCTTCAGTAGCTCAAAAGTACTTACCCAATTAAGTTCAGCATCTTCTGCCTGGCATTCGAGGCCCCCCCTCTTGCCTTACCTGACCCCCCTACCCCCACCACAGCCGCTCTCTTCCATGTCTTCTACACCTGCAGCTAGCTGAGCTGCTCTACATTCTCTGAAAAAGGTCCATCCTTTCCTGCTTCTGTGCCTTTGTTCAGGCTGTTCTTATCCCCTAGCATGTGTCTCTGTGTCCACCTTTTTTGAAGTCTCATGTATGTTTCAAGTTCATCTCACTTGGGGTCTTTTCTTTCTTTGGACCTCATAGTTCTTTACTGGAATCTCTCTTCTGGTGCAACATTCTGTCTGCACTTCTTTGGGCCCTTAACATCCTATCTGCCTGCTCAGGACCAAGTGTCCTGTAAAGCCGGTTTGGTGAGATAGATCAGACCCTACTCCCGGAGCAGGGGACCCCACCGGAAGGCAGGCGGAAGCCTGGGGCACTGAGCGCCGGCACCCGAGCCGGACCCGGTGTCCAACAGCATCTGGGGGTAACACCAAAACTGAAAAATCACGCGGGGGCCAGGCTGATGAGGGAACAGAGGCAGAGTTCAGGTGTGAGAGCTGAACTCTTAGGTTAGACTGAAGAGCCAGAGGGTCGGAAGCAGAGCTGGAGACGTTTCCTGGGTGTTGGGGTGTGGTGTGACCACCGTGCGAGAGTGGAGGGGGGTTCTGGGGGTGCGGGGCCGGGCTGGACTTCTCTGCCAGGCCTTACTCGCATGCCTGTCCTCTGTCCTTGTCTATGACACCATTGGCGCTGTGCACGACGTGGCCTCCCACGGGGCTCTGCACGGATCATGGCACACACGGGGCCTAGCACACAGGTGACAGACCCGTCAGTGTGAACCCACGAGCAATGAACACACAGGCTGAGGCAGCACCAGGAAAGGCAAATGGTGAATTGCAGGCAACAAAGGGCCAAGGCCAGCGAGGGGCACTGCCATTCCCTCACTGTCGTCAATTTCCCTCTTTGCTTCCTCCCCTCCTGGCCCAACACCAGTTCAGAATCAAAGAGCAGGGCTGCTGGGGCTTCTCCTGGCAACCCCACAGAGCGTCTCAGGCCCCAGCCTGACCTCTAAGTGACTGCTGAGGATTGAGGATTGAGGCTCAGCCCTCCCCACTCCCAGGTCCTGCCCTCTGCTCTGGAAACGGATGTTTAATTCTCACAATAAACCTATAACAATGGCCAACATTTTTAGACATAATACATGCCTGGCACTGTGCTGAGAACATCACCTGAGTCATGTCATTTAATTTCACAATAAACATATGAGATACGTACAATTATTAGTTCTATTTAGAGAGGAGAAAATTGAGTTCAGAGAAGTTAAGTAATTTGCCCCTAGTCACACAGCTAGGAACTGGAAGAGCCAGGATCTGGACTTAAGTCCATGGGAGCAGCTACTGTGCTTTAGAGGAGCGTGTTGGTCAAAGAAAAAGGGGAGACCAGGTTCAAGGGAAGGCTTTTTTCTTTATGTCAGGGTAGGAGAAACCGGGACACTGTTCAGTTAATGGGGAGGGGGTAGCAGAGGGGGACTCATCACTACAGGAGCAAGAAGGGAGGAAGATGAAGGCGCAGGTGAGGGGTCAAGAATGAGGAGGGGGAGGGGAAAGAAGGGGAGGGGAAGGAGGTGGTGATTACTAGGGGAAAGAGGAGGGAGCTTGTTCTTCAAGGCCCCAAACCCCTCCACTAACCGAGGAGAAAGTTATTTTCAGTACAAGGCAAGGCAGCAACTTGGGCCTGGGTGCAATGGAGTTCAGTCTCCTGGCTGTGGGGAGAGGCCTGGGGCATTGCCTCAAGCTCTGGACAGGTATGCAGAATGGAATAAAAGGCCCAGCTGAGCTGGCCGCCCCCCCCCCGCCCCACCCCCCCCCCCAATCTTACACCCCCGTGCCGTAAAAGAGAAAAGCCTTGGAAAAGTTCAGTCTCCTGGCTGTGGGGAGAGGCCTGGGGCATTGCCTCAAGCTCTGGACAGGTATGCAGAATGGAATAAAAGGCCCAGCTGAGCTGGCCGCCCCCCCCCCGCCCAACCCCCGCTCCAAATCTTACACCTCAGTGCTGTAAATGAGAACAGCTTTGGAAAGAGCTTTGTCTCTCCGTTGACTCCTATTTAGCCCCTGGCTTTCAGCTCCTACGGAGGAAGGGACCTATTCTTTCCTCCAACCTGGGGATGAATGAAGGCCCACTGGTGAAGCCACTGTGTCTTCTGGAGGGAAGGGAGGTGCAGTGCACACCAACACCCCAAGACCTTGCCCGGTCATCACCAATGGCAGCCCTTTGCCCCAGCGCTGTGGCCAGCCCAGGGAGGGCCAAGCTCTTGGAAGCTGGAATTTCTCGGAAGGCCATCCAGTGAGCCTTTTGCAGGGGTGCTCAGGGCTCCTTGCTGTGCTGGGCAGTGAGTTATTGCAGCCTGTTAGCTTCAGCAGCAGGTGGAGGCATCCTAGGCTGCGCTCCTTCCTGAGAGCGAAGCCAGGTAATATCTACTGGCTCCAACGAATAAGGTAACCAGCCCTTTCACGGCACAGAGGATGCATCTCTCACCCAAGGTTTTTTTTTTTTTTTTTCCCCTCCTTTCTTTCTTCATTATGTTTGTAATTTTGTTTTATTATTTCCCATTGGAAAGCTGTGAAATGAAAATGATGCAATCTACTGCTGTGAAATAATGTCGTGCTCGAGTCCTTTTCCAATAAGCCCTGAGGTTTGCTCTGTGACGGCTTCATTAAATTAGTCGACTCCGTGGCAAATGGAAAAGCGCTCGGAGCTTTGGATTTTTCTAATCCGAATTGGGCTGCCTGAGACCTTAGACCACCAGGGAGCTCGAGAGGTTGGCTCTGCATGCTGGGCAGAAGAGGCTCCCGCCTACAGTGGGTGACGTCCCAGAGGCCACCACATGTGCACGGCTGCCAGACCTCTCATGCAACCCTTCGCCGTGCTCCTCTGCGTGCCAGATGCCGCCCCAGGTGCTGTCATGTGCCAAGGGACCCGATAGGTCGGGGCACTGTCTCTCCAGGAGCACAACGTGTGGGGTGGGGGAATGGAGGAGGCGTAACTGCGCTGCAGGTAAACTATGATGGAGCACAGGTAAAAGGTGAGCCTCTCCTTGAAGGCTGGCCAGGACTCAGATGACCAGATGCCGGTGAATATGCCTGAGATACTTGCAGAGGAGATGTGAGTGTTCCCCACTTACCCTCCCATCTCCATCCCCCAGAGTTTATGAGAACAGACTCTCTCTTGCCAGGCTCTATTGTAGTATTAAAGATTTCCATTACTGATAGTTCTTTCTAGTTAGTGCTTTCAGTATTAATCTCTGTCATTATGAAGTAAAATATGCATGATCCCTAAATCTTTGTGTATTATAACGAGATTTCATTGTTATCAATTTGTCTTCTCGGTCCTCCATTTTTGCCTTTGCTATCTTTTAAAAACGCTAATGTCTGGTAGCTATAGCCAGGAGGTAATTAGGAAGTAGTACTAAAGAATCACAGGCTTATTCTCTCACTCACTCACAGAAATTTATTGAGGGTCTACACTAAGATATGGTCCCAGAGCCAGTGGGAAAGACAGTGGTGACAGCTAATTATAGCACTAAGGAATTTTGGTCTGAGCTGACACAGGAAAGCCCCCTTCCACAAACACCTATAAATATTGGATAAAATACAATAAAACAATTTGAAATCACAGCTGCATTAGAAAGGAAGAAAAGAGAAATTCCAGATTCCAAAAATGAGTGGGAATTCAAAGCCAGCATGGTGAATGAGAGCTGAAAGGGAGTGGAAGCCAGATATCTGTGCAATCAGGACTGGGGTTTCAACACCCCAGTGGAGGCAGATATGAAGACCACAGCTTCATGAGTGGCTGGGGCCAGAAATGGGACCCTACACTTAAGCGGGTGCTCGGAAGGGCTAAACAAACCCCACCTACCAGCTGGCATGGGAGCAGGACAACAATTGGGGTAGAGGAAAGATAATCTGCAAAGGATCAAAATCCAAGATTGTGCCAAGCACAGATGTGGGGTCCAAATTCACTGAACTTTCACAGTGTGGTAACTACAATTGGAAAAATCAGCGTACATACTGGTTTGAACTCAATGGAACCCAACAGAGGCAAACTTGAACCTTCCCTGAGGCATGCTTCCACAGCCCAGAGGAAATAACTCCTGCTGAAGATGAGCTCACACAGAGAAATTACACAGTACATAAGAAAAGAAACTGCCAAGAGAGTGAGTCTCAGATTCAATATGGCACCCAGCATGGCCACCTATGCTGACTCCAGAACTACTGAAAAAAACTCGTTTCTGCCCATCCACTCCACACCATCATCCCTCCAACTCTAATCCAGGTACTGGAGAGCGCCTGAAGCCCCTGTCTCTCTTCTTTCCAGTTCATAAATGTATACAACGTATGTATAAATTCCCTTTCGTTTAATTCGCACACCACACCATTTACATACTTAGGAGCCCATATTGCTCATGTCTGTTCGCACTAGCCAGAGGCAACCCCTGGTGAGGCGTTTCTGCCACACCTGGCCACCTTCTCGCCCGGCAGTGTGATGAGACTGCTCCAGAGTGGTGACTCCCCAGGCTGGATGTGGGGTCTCTCTCTTGCTAGCCCATAAGATATGAAGAGAGTAGGTCCTTTTCTGTTCTCATATGCTGATGTCATTGACAAACTTTCACTTTCACGCACAATACTGCTGGCCTACAAAGTGAGCCGTTCCAGGTTCCTGAAATCTGGCATTCAAACTCAACGATCAGAGTTGACCAAGGACTCTCATTCAGCCCCCACTAAAGGACCTTACTGCCCGGCAAAGCTTGGCCACACTTGCTCTGCTAATTGCAGGACACAGGAATCTCAGACTAGGGCAGGTTGCTGTCCCATCCAAGTATCATCAGCTTTGTCTTGAATCAGTGGAGCTTTGGAACTGCTGCTATTCTTGCTTTTAAATCACAAATTACTCTTGCTTTGGCTCCATCACCATCAGCTTAGTGAAGAGGGGGTATTTGGATAACGCTACACAGTTAGAGTGATCCCTGTTGGCATCAGTTTTTAAGCTCTGCTTTCCACTGAGGTCGTAAGATGCACACCCTGCAGCTCAAATGTGAACCTTTGGTGTCTCCATTAGCAAACTACCCCCACATCCTTCACAGAGTCTTTGTTACTGTCCCAAGTTCTTTCACTAGTAAGAGGGAGGTTCGTGGGATCCCCGAGCCTTAGCTTTTCTGCCACATCTAAGCAGCTGAGATTAAAAAATAAAATGTTTGGGCTTCCCTGGTGGCGCAGTGGTTGAGAGTCCGCCTGCCGATGCAGGGGACACGGGTTCGTGCCCCGGTTCGGGAAGATCCCACATGCCGCGGAGCGGCTGGGCCCGTGAGCCATGGCCGCTGAGCCTGCGCGTCCGGAGCCTGTGCTCGGCAACGGGAGGGGCCACAACAGTGAGAGGTCTGCGTACCGCAAAAAATAAATAAATAAATAAATAAATAAATAAATAAAATAAAAATAAAATAAAATGTTTGTCCCTCTGGGGCAGAGGCCTCCATTCCTGTTTCCCCATTTCCATGGGTATTCAACAGAGACCTATGGCCACCTACACTCTGTGACTTTACAGGGGGAGTAAAATAGGAGTAATGTCCCTTCCTCTTGGACAAGGAATAGTGTTTCCAATCACCCATGTAGGAAAATATTCACTGAGAACTTGATGTGCCTCACTCAGTGCCGGGGCTAAAGTAAGTCACGAGCCAGCTTTCCTGCCACTGGGGAACTCCCAGACAGGCACAGATACAGAGGGAGACAAGGACACAGATGGGGACAATACCAGCTCCTTTAGTT
The DNA here is from genome assembly GCF_002837175.3 of Physeter macrocephalus. Lineage (NCBI taxonomy): Eukaryota > Metazoa > Chordata > Mammalia > Artiodactyla > Physeteridae > Physeter > Physeter macrocephalus. Next base: position 49,175,629 of record NC_041225.1, read on the forward strand.
ATTTTAGTGCAGAATCTGTTTCCCCTATTTAGGGGAGAGGGCGCTGGTGAAACTGTCTGTTCTTTCTTCTCTGCAAAACTGGTTTAAACCCAGTGGCCCTGTAGCTTGAGGAGCAAACAACATCTTCTTCTATAGGCGTCTTTATCACGTGGCCTCCTCTCCTTTCCACAGTGGGGAGTGAGCCAGCCCCACAAAAGAGCCAAATCGTAACTAGAGAAGGCAATAGGAGGATTGCATAAACAAATCCAACCACCAGAGGACATGCTGGATCTGCACACTCAGCCCTTCACTTTCCATGTCTGCAGTAGTCCACAGTCATGGATTTTTTTAATGATGAGCTTGAACAACGGCCATCACGGAAGGCTTTCTGGATGAAGGGGAGACAGACACCTGTTCAGGGTATAAGATGGGAGATGGATTCCGAAGTGGATCCAAATGACCCCCACCTCCTGGTACCAGCTCTCTTGTGTAATCCTCTCCCCTTGAGTGTGGCTGGGCCTAGCGGCTCACTTCTCTCAAATAGAATGTGGCAAAAGTGATGGGAGGCGGGCTTCCCTGGTGGCGCAGTGGTTGCGCGTCCGCCTGCCGATGCAGGGGAACCGGGTTCGCGCCCCGGTCTGGGAGGATCCCACGTGCCGCGGAGCGGCTGGGCCCGTGAGCCGTGGCCGCTGAGCCTGCGCGTCCGGAGCCTGTGCTCCGCAACGGGAGAGGCC
>NC_041225.1:49176388-49203251 GCF_002837175.3 Physeter macrocephalus
CGCAACGGAAGAAGCCACAGCAGAGGAAGGCCCGCGTACCACAAAAAAAAAAAAAAAAAAAAAAAAAAAAAAAGTGATGGGAGGTAACTTGTGAGACGAGATTGGAAAGGACGGTGACTTCTGTCTTGCTGGTACCCTTGCCTTCCTGGCTTGCTTGGCTTGGTGGCTGGGTTAGAGAGGCCGACATGGCAAGGAACTGAAGGCAGCTTCTGGCCAACGGCAAAGAGCCAGATCCTACCAACAACCACTCAACACCTTGACTGCAACCTTTTAAGTCACCCTGAAGCAGGGGACCCAGGGAGGCTGTGCCCCATAGAAACTGTGTGCTCAGAGATGTGTGTTGCTTTAAGCTGCTAAGTTTTGGGGTCATTTGTTTCTCGGCGATAGATAGCTCGAACCATTACTAATCAGCACGTGGTGAACTTACCTCGGCCGAGAATGTACAGGCAATTCCGGGAACTTTTAAACAACATGGGTCGGTTCTTTGCTTAAAGCCTAGTTACTAAGAATGGACAACCACCATACCCAATTCCCAGAACACACTGGGTATTTGTTAGAGGAAGAAACTCCCACGCCGATGGCCACAGACTATAAAGCCCTCAGGGACCCCAGAGACGCCTAGAGCAGTGGTTCCAACCAGGGAGGAGCCTGGACCCTGCCCTGGACCTACTGCAGTGGGATCCCCACAGGTAGACCCTAGGGCTGCTGAATAGATGTAGTTTCCCCAGATGAGACAGACTGTGTGTCCCTAGGTAGGAAACACTGCTGTCCTTCGCCTCCCCGACTTGATGTAACAGGAGATGAAGGGCCAGAGAAGTTATGTGTCTTCTCCAGGCTGCACTGCCGGCCGGCGGCCGCTCGGGGTCAGAGGGCGGGTTTCCCATCTCCCCGTCCCTGTTGTCCACCCCCAACAGGGCCCCACCAACTGCCCACCCCGACTCGAAGGAGAACTCAGCCTAGCTCTGAGCTAACCTAAGTGGAAACAGAGGAGGAGAGACGCAGACAGAACTTCCACGGTTCCTTTATTTGTTTTGAAAAGCACCTCCGCCCTTCATCTCTCAGTCGAGTCCTGGCCTAGTGACGACGAAGGCTGTCCTCTCTGACCTCTTTCGTTAAGACAGGGAACAACATCAACACTTCCCTTCAGGTCTCTGCCTCCAGATACCGTGCAGGGGCAGACCCAGCCAGGACTGGAACTTAACGGCCTTGAGAACACGGGGATCTGTCTGTCTCTGAGTTGCTCTTGGCTTGCAATCTCTTCCTGCATCCTCCCTGACAGCCGCTCCTGTCCTGGGGGGCTCTGCCTTCGCCTCCCCATTCCGGGCTTCTGCAGTAGTTCGGGGCTGCCTGCAGCCTGGTTTCCAGTCCGATTCTCATCCGGGGAAGCGCCACCCCACGGCCCCTGCCGGTTCTGACATGGATCTTCAAGAGCTCACCAGGTCCCAGTGCTGGCTCATAAGTGAGGACTCGCACGGATTGACAACGATCTCCCTGCCGTTCTCAGTGCCATCGCCAAACATGTCCGTGTCTAGGCAGAGGTGGGATGCCACGTGCTCGATGCGGGAACCAGTCTTGGTCCATTGCTGGGAAGATGGAGAGGGGAGAGGATGAACCAGAATTCTCCGGCTAAGGTCCTGGGTCCTAGCAATAGTATTGGGAGTTCCAGCGTAATCAGAAATGTTGACACCACATGGCTAGGGTCATCCAGAGACTTGACTTCATGGTCTCATGGAGGAAGAAAACTGCAACTAATTGCCTTGCCAGGTATTGTTGTTGGTTTTCTTTTTTTTTTTTTTATCGGATTATAAAAAGTAAAAGCGAAATCAATATGTTTGCTAGGAAAACTCATTAGAAGGCAATAATTTTCCAAGCAATAGGCCAGAAAATGTGAAGCGAGTTAGTCACAGGAGCAGCTAAAGAAATGATCCACGCTCGGTATCTGCACCGTCATGAAGAAGTGGGTGAGGATGAGGAGGGCGGGTGGCGAGGCAGGAGGGGTGGAAGGGCTCCTGGGCAGCACCTGAAGCTGAACCTCTGCTCCTCCAAAGTGCTTCAGCACACGAGGGGCCCAAGTAGAGAGGGGGTCTCATGCTGCTGCTTCCCAGACTTCATCTCACTGGACGGGGGGGGGGGATGGACACGTATTGGGGAACTACCACTGACCAGGTATCATGGATCATCTCAGTGAATTGCTCTAAACAGCTACCCTGTGTGATGGACAACATCAACCTCATTTCATAGAGGAGGAAACGGAAGCTCAGAGAGGTCCAGTAACCTGCCAAGGGTCACACAGCCAGTGAGCCATAAAAACGGGTATTTGAATCTCGGTCTCTCTAACACCAGGACCCAGTTGGCAGGAAACTGAGTGGAGCCAACACCGTGCCGCCAGAGAAACTAGGCACAAGGTACATCCAGAGTGCTATGAACTTTGCTGGACGTCCTGCCAGAGCCCAAGGCCCCCGAAGGCAGAGGTTCGAGTCTTGTTCATCCTTGTGGCCCTGCAGGCTCTGTCCCAGTACGCTCCTGCTCTGGGATCCTGGGTGGGCGTCGGAGCAAGACAGGGCAGTACAAGATACACACGCAAGCTGAGGTCCAGCGCGGTCAATAGGCTATCACATGGCAGCTGATCGCTGCTGCGGGCACCATGGATGGTATCAGAGGTCCCTCCCTCCCTCTCCTAACCAGAAGGACCTCTTCCTTATCAACCATTCCTCCTCTGAAGCTTCTCTCTTTTCCTGCACACGAGACAGACCTACACCGGCGGCCACGTCCCAGGGCAGACGCGCTGAGCACTTACCTGTCTGTCATCTCCATTCTTGCAAAGGACAAGAACCACAGGGGCGCCAGGGAACAAGGTGATGACTGACAGGCACAGCTCCTCCTGGAGGATCTGCTGGGTGTATGTGAAGGCCCAGATCTGGAGGGGAAGAGGCCAGAAAGGGTCACCTCAGGATGCTTGGAAGCCACCCCTGCTGGGATACTACTGTGCCTACGTGTGACAATTAGCACAGCTTGGTACGAAGCACTGGGGGGGTCCCAGCGGGAATCGACTGTCAAAGGTCACCTGGGAAAATGCTACTCAAGAGCCAGAGATTCTTGGGTCACACCCTCGGTGAAGTCCCTGCCCCACTCCCAAGAAGGGGACTGGCCTGGGGCATGCAGGCTGCCTCTGAGAGGCAAGGACCAATTCTGGGCTTTGAGCAGGAGACTGAACGACACCCCGGCCGAGCTGCATGATCTCCAGTTTCTCCGTTTGGATTGGTGTCTGTTCCCCACACTTGACATTTCACGCAGCTACCCGGCAGGTCACCCCCACCCCGCCCCGTCCTCCCAGCTGTCTTTAGAATGCCCCTTCTTTGAAAAGGAGTCCAAATCAGTGCCCTGAGAACATGAGAGCTGTGAGAAGAGGCAGATGGAGGGGCAAAGGGAATGAGGAGGGGGTGGGAGAGGAGCAGGAGGGAGAGAAGGAAGTGGTGAGAAATAAAATCATTCCAAGAGGGCGCACGCACGCCAGCACTCCAGGAGAACAGAGCACTTGGCCCCGGAGCTCCTGCAGGAGGAGCAGCTAAGGAATCGGATGGACATGCAGAGTTCTGACGGAGGCGAAGGGAAAGGGGCATTTGGTGAGGTTCATCACTAGGAAGGAGGAAAGTTTCCTTCAAGTGCCAGAGACCAGAGAGCAACCAACTGCTGAAGCAGCCTGGGCCACCGCCCAGCTCTTCGATCAGGGGCGGAAATGCTGGCATAATAGTTGTCAACCGTGAACCTTCAAGAGGTTTTTCTTAGGTTGTAAAACAGGGATAACATCTGTCCTTTGCCTTCATCATGGGGCAGAGAAGACTTGTGAATCGGATGCCCCGAGGGGAGCTGCAGAGAGGACCCCTTTAAGGGCTGTACCCCTCCTGTTCCACAACACCCTTACCATCCAGTGGACCTTCTGTCCCTGCACCAGGCCACCTGGTGTCGAGAGATGACCTAGACCAGAAAGTGCTCCCTGGGGAGTGGAGGGAAATAGAGACAAACAAAGACTGGCTATGAGTTGAGAATTCCTGAAGCCTGGGGATGGGTACACGGGGGTTCTTCATACTCTTCCACTGAGCTCGATTTCTGTATCTATTCAGTTTTTTTTGTTTTTTTTTAAATAATAAAACATTAGGAGATGTACTCTTCTGGCCTTGTGAACGTCACCATGCTACACAAACCATTTGCCTTCCTCCAGGGTAAGCTGCAACGGGAAGACGCCTGTATGCATGGAGGTAACGTCAGAACCATGACAAGATGGCTAATAGCGGCTCACACTTCTTGAGCACCTACTATGTGCCAGGCACCGTTCTGGGAACCTTACACACGTTAACTTAATCACAAGACTCCAACTAGGTAGGTGTTGTCATTATTCCCCTTTTACAGATGAGGAAGGTAAGGCTCAGAGAGGTTATCCTAAGTCAGGTACAGTAAGTGGCCCCTGAACCCACTCTCCCCAACAGCTCTGCTTGAGCTACTGCTGCCGCTGGGGTCCTGGCTCGTTCCGGGCCCTTTGATTCAGTTTAATCTCGGGAGACCCCTCCTCCAGGTTGTAAATATTAAAATGATAGATCAGCTCCTCCTTGACAGGAGATAGCTGGCAGGAGCTTCCTCCTCTTGGCCAGTTCCCAGTGGCAGCCCCTGTGAGAAGGGAAACCAAGGTCACACCCCGTGTCGGGGGCCGGGGAGGGGGCAGACCAGAGAGTAGGCCCCTCCCCTGACAGTGATGGGAACCGGGCAAGAGTATGAACGGAGGCCCACCCGCCGCGGACGCCACACCAGACCAGGGGACACGCGTGGCGCTGGCTTCCAGCCTGGGCTGCCCCCCTTTACTTCCCACCCCACCTCTGTCCCCCACTGTGAACTCCCAGCCTGCATCTCCCTGCTTGGTCACTCCCCTCGCAAGGGTCCCCCTAGGGCCTGGGTGTGTGGACCTGGGACACAGTCCATCCTCTGGAACGGACCCAGGGGAGAGAGATCCACGCAAGTCCTGAAATCAGGCTCGGGTCATTGGGGTGGTGGATTCTGGGGTCCTACACATTTGGGGTGTAATGTAGAAGGTAGACACAGGTCCTAGGCGTGAGCCCTGAGAATTTCTTGGCCTGTGGTGCGGGGGGAGAGCAGGGCCCAGGTTCAAGGGCAGGGCTGCCAGGGGGCCATTTGCCCAGGCCCATCGTACCACTGGCCTCAATGTTAGACTTCTGCATTGTCTGGAAATGAGGATAAACCCACAGTCACCAACGTGGAAAGAAGATGAGAGGCTCATCGCTCCGTCCCACTACCCGACCACACGGCTTGCAGTGAACCATGAATTAGCATTTAAAAAATAAACCCTGTAATTATCTTATGATCACTACAATACACTGGCTTTGTGTTTTTTATGTTAAAAGCATTAATTGATTAAATATAAAAACTTAAAAAATGCCACAATTTCTGGTAGCCCATTTTGGCATTTCTTTTTGAATATCCTAGGGGCTTCCAAAACCAGAAGTGCTGAGGATGGCATGGGGTAGGGTGGGGAGTGGTGGTCCTTTTAACTCTGAGACACCCCATCCACAAATGCCTTTCGGGAAGGAATGTATATGGTGCCCTGGGGCCTCTGAGGAAACCACCTCGAGACGCCCGGGGAAGAACGTGCACAGGCACAGACAGGTATTGAAGCCCTCATACTAGGTGGACCTTCCATTAGCTGGTGCTTTACTGGCATCGAAATAATTCAGCCTTGCAATTCCCCAGAGGAACGCAGCTCTGTGGCCACATATGCACATATGTGCATATGCACATATGCCACATGTGCTTCCTTGCCGGAAGCAAGGAGAGGTTTTCCGATTCCTATTCTGCGGCTTGGCAGGCTTTGCAGAATGGTCGGTGATGAACGGGTTTATTAAATGAATCTCAGAGTCAGAAATGAATTCAAGAAGGCAGCACTGGTTGCTCAGGCTGGCCTGGCCTCCATCGGTGAGCACTGATGGCTCCGTTTCGGGGACTGGCAAAGTCACAGCTTTCAACCCAATGCACACAGACACGGCCATATCCATGGAAGCTAACCCAGAGGCCATCCTGGAGGTGGTGTGGGATGCCTCACCCCTCTGGGACGGGCTGGTAAGGGGCTGAGGAGGAGGCAGTCCATTCCTGGCCCTCCAGCCTCTTTGCTGCTGCCCTGGAAGAAGGGAACTGATGATGGGGAGGGGATGGCCCAGGCCGGACAGCCTGAAGGCCTTCTGTGCTCAGAGGAAGTCTCTGGGGCTGCCAGTGTGGGTGGGAGACAGGAGTGACCCGTCACTGGGGGAGGAGACTTCTCGCTAGTAAATGCTCACCTGGCCATGGCAGCCAGCCTGGGGCTTACTGTCCTGCACTGGCTGGAGAAGCAGAGAGGAAAGATTTTCTTCAGAGGAGATACCTGAAGGAGTAAAGTTCTGAAGGGAGCAGGCATGAAGCTAAGTTGGGGCCCAAGCCCAGGGGCTGATCTTAGAATGGTCCAGAGCCACCACTAGTAGGCAAGGGCACTGCTTTTCAGCTGGGGTGCTTTTGCCCCTAGCCACCTACCCAGGGGCCAGCTGGCAGTGTCTGGAGGCATTTTTTGACTATAACGACTCGGTCGGGGCTGTTACTGGCACCTAGTGGCTGTGGTCAGGGATGTTGCTAAACATTCTACAATGCACAGACAGTCCCTGCAACAAAGAATCACCTGGTACTAATGCCAACTGTGCTGAGGTTGAGAAACCCTAGCCTAGCCTTTTTTTTTTTAGTTTTTGTTGGATATAGTTGCTTTACAATGTTGTGTTAGTTTCTGCTGTACAGCAAAGTGAATCAGCTATCTGTATACACATATCCCCTCTTTTCTGGGTTTCCTTCCCACTTAGGTCACCACAGAGCACTGAGTAGAGCTCCCTGTGCTATGCAATAAATTTTCATTACCTAGCCTAGTCTTAAGAGCTTGGTATCTGGAGGCGGCAGGCCCGTGTCTGAACCCTGCTCTGGTGCTACTAGCATATGACCTGGGTAGCCTTGGTCAACTCCTCTAAGCCTCGCTTCCTCCATCTGTGAAATGGGGGTTATTGTGAAGATGAAACAAGCAGATGCACGTGGAGCACTCAGCCCGTTGCCCAGCCCCTGGGGGAGAGTCTCCGTGAACCATCTTTTTCCAACACATGGGAAGGAGGAGTGGTTGGATGAGGACAGAGAAACATTGCCATGTGGACAGACGTTAGGGGGCTGTGTTTTCCTTGAGGCAGAAGCACACATCATTTTCTGCTGGTGGTGAGTTCCCTGTTCAAAAATTCTCCCGTGTGGGGAAGAGTAAACAACGGAGAAGAAACAGTGGATGGGAGGCAGCCCTGCTGGCTGTGCTGTGGTTAGACGGCCAAAATAACTCGGTGCCGAGGGACGCTTCTGTTCTAGATTGTTCACCTTCCATTGTCTACGTGACCCTCACAGGAAGGCGCACTGAGGTCAGTGGTTGCTCTGGGCAATGCCAGGGGCAAACCCTGGGGTTGACGGTGAATGTGGGACCTCCCTGGTGAGACGGGATCTGAGCCAGTGCGTCCAGGGCCACGGGCTGGCCTCAAACCTCGTAGGCCACGCTGGGCATTGCCCTCGTCCATTGAACACGTCCTGAAGCCTGCTTCAGACAAGATGCTGGGAATGAACGAGTGGGTTCAAGCGAACCTTTAGTTCAGCCGACCTCTTGATGCACCTGTATGGCTGCGGGATCCCCCAGATGCACTGACTGGCTGTGCGGGGGGGACTTCATCCCCTGCAGGGACAGAGCTCAGCCGTGCCCTGGTGCAGGCCTTCTGACCAGGGGAAGCTCTGAGACACGTTCCTCTCCTTCAACTGGGACTAGACTCACTTTGGGGATCTTTGTTTCTAGTGCATCGTGTCCTTTCCTCCCAAGTTGTAAGAATACACCCAGTACGTATTGTGTTGGGCCAGGCTGTTGGACTCTGGAGTGACTGCCGGGGCTAAGACCCTGGCTCGCTTGTTTTTTAACCCCATAAACTTAGGTGAGTTACTTAACTCTGCGCCTCGGTCCCCTCAGCTGTGAAATGAAGATAACAGCAGCCCCGTACTCGGAGGGTAATATATATACGTGTCCAGAATGGTGCTGAACACGGAGCAAGTGCTCAGTTACTCTCCGCCTGTTGGCTGTGATGGTGGAGGATGCCAACAGGAGGAGAGACGGCCCTGGAGATCCTCCTTTGGAAAACTGCCTTTGCTTTTCCTCCCAGGACAGATGCTGGAGAGGCAGTCGTGATGGGGCTATTCCCAAGGGTGTGCTGAGAAAGCCAGGGAGGAAGGGTGGTATCAGGCAGGGCAGGTGACTGCTGGCAACCTGTCCCACTGGCAGACTCACCGAGAGCTTTGATCTTCATCTCACCCACCCAGGCTATCTAGTGGCCTGCATGCATCCTTCACAAGCCAGTAGCCTGAACTGCTGGGGATCCAGGTGGGAGGACACACTAAAAAGTTTTTCATTTATGTTTTTTCTCTTTCTTTAAATTGGGATACAGTGAGATTGGTGCATCTGTCTTCTTTCTATCTTTCACAAATATTTTTCTAGGGAATCCAATAAAATTGAGGAAACTTACTACCCAGAAGGCTTCTGGGGCTTCACACATTTACAAACTGATGATGTATTTCTCTTTCTACCCAAGGCATCAGGTTGCTGCCACCTTGAATACACACTCAGGTTAGATATTTTGTTCCCAAGGTTGACAAACCAGCCAAGAAAGGGAAGGGAGGGAGGGTGAGGGATGGATGGGCCTGCGGTAGAGGAGGGTCGTGAACTAGCATTGGAGCCAGAGGACAGCCATGGTCAGATGGTCTCCTTTCAACAATGAGGACATCCACGTGCACGGGGACACAGCACCTGGAGAGTCAGTGGCCAGCCGGAAGCAGAGCTCAGGGCCCCCAAGCCCCATCCTCTGCTGCTCTTTCACCCCACATGTTGAAGACCCTGGAATCCACCACCCAAATAACCTGAGCCTGATTTCAGGACTTGTGTGGATCTCTCTCCCCTGGGTCCGTTCCAGAGGATGGACTGTATCCCTGGTCCACACACCCAGGCCCTAGGGGGACCCTTGAGAGGGGAGTGACCAAGCAGGGAGATGCAGGCTGGGAGTTCACAGTGGGGGACAGAGGTGGGGTGGGAAGTAAAGGGGGGAAGCCCAGGCTGGAAGCCATACTCTTGCCCAGTTCCCATCACTGTCAGGCGAGGGGCCTACTCTGTGGTCTGCCCCCTCCCCGGCCCCCTGACACGGGGTGTGACCTTGGTTTCCCTTCTCACAGGGGCTGCCACTGGGAACTGGCCAGGAGGAGGAAGCTCCTGCCAGCTATCTCCTGTCAAGGAGGAGCTGATCTATCGTTTTAATATTTACGACCTGGAGGAGGGGTCTCCAGAGATTAAATTGAATCAAAGGGCCCGGAACGAGCCACGACCCCAGCGGCAGCAGTAGCTTGAGCAGAGCTGTGGAGCCAGGTTTCCAAATCCTGCCTTCCTCACTTACTAGTGTATGACCTTGGATAATTCTCTCCAGGTCTCAGGTTCATCATCTGCAAAACGAGGATAATAGTAACACCTACTTAATCGGCTTGATATGGCCTCTCAGAGACAGAGAGGTAGGGGCAGGAGAGAAGGTGAACGAGTCACATGAAGGGGTCTGAGGGGCAGATGCAACTTCTCTGGACAGGCCAAGAGGCAGGACACGCTGAGAGATGCAAGAGGGGAGAAGAGGCAAAGGAGGGTTATCACATTAGCAGAAGGCGCTGGGAAGCAGGACGACAGGAAGGGTAGTTTATGTAGGAAGGAGAAGCAGACACCGAAAGCATGAGAAAGGTAGTGTAAGTCAGTCCTGCAAGGGTATATACTCCACGAGCACACATCCAGAAACACATGCACACGCCCACATGCCCACACACTTGGGGGACGAGTCTAGCTGAAATTGCTATGCGGATTTCTATCAGTGGGTTCAACACCTTCAGAATACTTGGACAGGCATCCCAGGCCTGCTGTTGGCCGCGGGTCCCACTAGGAGGGGGCTGTGTCTAACCCGGCGTCCCAGCATGCAGCCCGGTGCCCGGGGCACCGTGCACACTCGGTGGGTGTCATCTGTTGAAGGGAACTGAACATTGTCCCATCTCCTGAGTTCTTCCCATATCCTGAATTTGCACTGCTGCCACGCACACCCAACCGTTCTCTCCAAAGCAGAGAGGAGTGACAGCTTGGCACGATTTTCTATAAAAGAACTCTGCTCACTTGAACACTGTTACTGTGCTATACCTTAGTTTCCCACAGTGACAGCTTTTTCCTCTCCCCTTTCACACTCCGCTGGAACATCAGCCAGAATAGGTGCCATTCTCCTCTAGTCAAATAAAGGCCTGGCAGCTTCTCCCTGGGCCAGGCTATTGGGTGGCCCCTCCCTGAGATCCAACGGCTCCCCCCACCACCTTCCTTATGCAGCCAAAGACAGTAAGTACCAGAAAAAACCCTACTTTGCTAGAAACAGATGAGGCAAACTTCTGTCTCAGGGAAAGGGGGATGGTAACATTTTGGCTGTTTGCGATCCCCCAGGAGCAGGGCCCACACATAGGTTCAGAAGAGAGGGATGTGCGTTATCTACTCACACATTCTACAAAATGCCACTGACAAGTGGTATCATTCTCAACCAGGCTGCCACACCTAAAGCAAAACTGACACCTCTATTTCCTTCCCCTTTTCCTGTCTGACTCAGGCAGCCCCTTTCCGTGTCTTGCCGGAGCAGAGAATATTTTTGGAAAAAATCTCAGCAAGCTGGAGGCTGGTGGTGCAATGCCTCAAATGCCAGGCTGAGAGTGTGGGTTTTTGTGGTAGACAATGGGGAGCCATTGAAGGCTGTATGGAGATGGGGAACAATGGTTTGGTGATCACTGGTGTTACTGGAGGCTGTGGCCATAATCTAACACAGTGGTTCCCAAGCAGGGTGGTTTTGTCCCCCAGGGGCATTCGGTAAAGCCTGGAGACAGCTTTGACTGGCACGACTGATATGTATGGGGTGCTCCTGGCATCTGGTGGCCAGAGACCAGGGATGCTGCTAGACAGCCTACAGTACACAGGATGGTCCCTACCACAAAGAGTGATCCAGCCCCAAATGTCAATAGTGCCGAGGCTGAGGGCCGCTGATCTGGCATGAAGAAGTGAATGGTGGGGCCAAGAGCAGCTATTCTGAGGGGAGAAGGGACGGAATTTGCAGGAACGGGGGATGTGGGAGAAAGAGGAGCCATGGAAGATGGACAGGGCTGTAACCATCTAGAGAGAATTAGTGGGATGACGAGATGGCCGGGGGGCCTGACAGGTGCTTGGAGCCATCTGTTGGCTTGAGTTTCAGAGGCGTTTGTTATGGCTGTGGACTCACTAGATCACCCCGTGTTTGAGAGGGAGAGTCCGGCAGGGATGTCTAAGTGTAAAGCCGCCATCCTGGAGCCATCTCCTGGGCTCTCACAGCCTCCTACCCCTGAGGATAAAAGTCAATCTCCTCAGCTGGGAAAAGAGGCCATGACGTGCCTCTACCCTCCTCTCCAGTCTTACCTTTGCTGCTCCCTCACCTTTCTAGCCCTCTGACCACAATCTCCCTGCAGCCTCTCAAAGGCATCCTGGCTCCCAGCCCCGGGCCTTGGTACATGCTGGATTTGCCCACCTGCCCTTTCTTCCCTTCGTGACCTGGCCTATTTCTAGTCATCTCTCAGGATACAGCTCATTTTCAGGTCCTCTGGGAAGACTGCCCCAATCCTTGTGTAGAAGTTGCATATCATCTCTCTGCACTTCTATAGCACCGTGGACCAAACTCTCTCCAGGACAGAGATTAAATCAAAATGGCTGCTGACTTGCTTCTTTTTTGCATTAGATCCCTCGAGGGGCCATGGTGGCCTGCAACCTAGCCTTTCACCTGTGCATCTCCACAGTCAACAGAGGACATAGACGTTTGTTGAGTGAATGAACGAATAAATGAATGAATTCATGGATGGATGAAGATATAGAATTTGTGAAACAAGAAAACAGAGGAGGTTGCCAGAGCTGGAAGCATGGATAAAATCTCCAAGGAACCAGTTACAGAGAAAAGAACAGTGAATTGAGAACTTGGGTGATTACTCAACATAAGGGTAAGAGAGTGGGGAGAGGAGCCAGCCAAGAAAAAAACAAAGGGGTGGAAAGAACAGGAATGCAGGCCAATCAGGATCATGCAGTGTCTCCAGAGCCAGGAGGGAAGTTATAAGATGGATGTGCTTTCATGCATCCAGCAGGCCAAGTGTTACAGAGGTTGAGACAGGCTGTGAATTTGTCAGTGACTTTTTAAAAGAGTTCTCTCCTCAGGGGGGAGTACACTGACCCACAGCGTTGATGAAACAGCTAAGGCACAAGGAAACCTTTCTGAGAAGGGGCGACGATGGTCCCTCCAGACCCGGGGGAAGCAGGAGACAGCAGAGGTGGAGCCACAGGCCTGCTGAGGGCAGAAAGGGGCTGATCGACAGCCCTGCCCAGAGATGGGGGCGGTGGATGATGGGGAAGGCTGTACCACATCTGTCGTGACTGTCTGGAAGTCAGGGTTAAATCAGCGGGAGACTCACAGAGCAGGCATTTCACCTGGAGACAGCGTCACCCAGCAGGATGCTTTTCTGTCTGCATCTCATATTTTTGAGGTAGCTGTGCTGCCCACCCTGCCTGATCCAGCCCACATTTACTGCCAGCAGCTTGGACACCAATGACATCCTCATTAAACTCCTGCTAATTTAATGGTTAATTCCTATAGGCGCTAAGTTGCCTGGTGAGGCGTCTTTCAGAGAAAGTCTGTGCATTTGGAAACCAAGCGGAGTGAACCCAGTCCCAGAGTGAGGGGGACCGGGCTTCTTGCTCTGCTGTTGAGCTCCGGGTATAACTAGACGCCTGATTCATGTAAAAGCAGGAAATAGAGGCCAAGTCCATTCACATGTTCAAGTATCCCCAGCCAGTTACTTTACCTGGGACTTTGCATCCTTGTCTTCAGTCTTGACACAGGAGCTTAACTTGAGGTTGGAGATCTCTTGGTCTTTCTGCTTTTGAGACTCTAGGCACTTCTGCCTCTGTCGGATGCTGCCCTTCTGGATGGAGGAGTCCTTGGGTACTCTAGAGGGAAAGCCACGGGAGGGATGAGAAACCACTACTCTTTGGATTAGTAGTAACACCAGCAGTTGGAGAGGACGGGCAGTGTTTGGAGAATGGCAGGGGCATTTCGCCCAGCTGTGCTCCAATGACTGGCGCTGCTCGGGGCCTGGGGATGGGGGAGGTGCCACTAGGAGCAAGGCAGCAGGGGACAACCCAGGAGACTGGAGCCTGGAATGGAATCAGTGAGTCCATGCCCTGAGGTCACACCCCAGAGTTCAAACCCCAGCAGTTGAGAAATACTGCTACAGCTAACCTCAATCCCTCATGCTATTGATTAATAGAATTCTCTTTCTGGTTTCAGGGATAAGCGGAAGCCAACTGGCCTTCTCAGACCTCCATAGACTTAAAAACCCTCATCCAGATGGCCACAGGTGGTCCCTTCTCCGGACTGAGTCAGCGGAGGGTCTCTCCCTGCAGCTAGCAAAGGCTCAAACCACAGGGCGGATACCTGAGTTCTGGATAGACGTTCTCCAGGTACCACTTGAAGCTCCGGCACTGCAGGTTCTTCCTCAGGTTCAATCTGCTCTCAATGCTGGGGGAGAAGGGGGAGGGCAGACACAGAGACAAAATACAGCTGTGTCAGAGACGGGTACCAGCAACATGGGCCCAGGAGGTAGCAGCCCTCCAGGCTGGGAGGCGTACAGCACTACCCGTGCCCATGCTCTGCACCCACGTCTCCCTGGAGGGTGCTGGAGAAAATAACTGAGAGAGATTTTGAGAGCTCCAGACAGAGCTATGGAAACACTTAGCAATATCTCACAGTGGAGCGGTCATGACACCAAAGATTTGTGCTTTACTTGAAAACAGAATTTGGGGGTGTTTTTACCTTTCATTAAAAACGAGGCTATGAGAACATTCAGCGTGTTGTTAATAATTCACCGCCAGGGCTCTGGGTCTACTTACAAATCTCCCTTTGGATTCTGCTGTTGGACTGCCATCCCCCAACGCCCTGCCTCAACCAGCCCAGCCTCAAAGAATCCTCTTCGTTAGCTGGTTCTGGGCTTTGGTCATGTATTTGTTCATCACATATTTCCTGAGTACCTAGTATGTGCCATCGTGCCCAATGTGGGACGTGACGGTGAACTTTCGAGCACGAGAGAGACAGGTAACGAACCGGGGGCTCACAGCCCGATGTGGATGGGGGGTGGGAGCACCTGAGAGGTGGCCCCATGCTTGTCGGGTCAGTGGTGGTCGAGTGGTCATGTGGAAGCTGGTATCTGGAAGGAAAGTGGACGTTGTCCAGACAAACCAGAAAGTGGGTGAGGTGGGGGCCCCTGGTAGTGCCAGGGGAGTAGCAAAGAGAGATGAGTGCACATGGAGAGGGAAGGTGTCTGTTGGCAGGAACAGCGGTGCGGGTTAGGATATGTGTGCGTGAACGGATGTATGTGGGGGGATGGGAGAGGGGAGGTGGGTGGGAGGAGAGATGAAGATGCAGACCATAAAAGGTCCTGTGGGGCTTCCCTGGTGGCGCAGTGGTTGAGAGTCCGTCTGCCGATGCAGGGGACACGGGTTCGTGCCCCGGTCCGGGAAGATCCCACGTGCCGCGGAGCGGCTGGGCCCGTGAGCCATGGCCGCTGAGCCTGCGCGTCCGGAGCCTGCGTTTCGCGGCGGGAGAGGCCACAACAGTGAGAGGCCCGCGTATCGCAAAAAAAAAAAAAAAAAAAAAAAAAAAAAAAAGGTCCTGTGAAATACTGTGGAGGAGCTTGGACTTCATTTTCAGGACAATGGGATGCCATGGATGGGTTCGAAGCAGAGAACGATGTGGCGGTGTTAGCCCTTTAAGAGCATCTTACTGACGGTGAATGCGTCTGATGTGCAAAGCTGGGAGAGCAGTTAGGAGGCAGCTGAAGAAACCCAGGTGCTGCTCATGATTGCTGGCAGGGAAGTGGGGTGGGAACGGAGAGAAGGGACAGGTTTAATTCTCTCCACTGCACCACCGGCACCCACCCGACTTCCACGTACACCTTGTCTCTCCTGGGTGACCACACAGAACTGGCCCCGCTCTCTCCAGCCCTGCCTCCTTCCACCCCAAAGACTGGACCGGGCGCCCTCACGGCACTGGCACTTCTTAAACAGCACTAACCACCATTCCTCACCAGCCTCTAGGCAACATGAGGACAGGAATGACATTGTTTGAAAAGGGCTAAATGTTCAGTATTTGCAAGAACCCAGATGTTCAGTGCATGAGTGAGGCAGGATCTCTGGGACTCGGTGATTGTCTAGGTGTGGGAGGAGAGGGGGAGGAAACAGTCAAGGTTGACACTCAGATTTCTGGTTTGGCAACAGAATGCAAGGAAGAGCGTTCACTGAGATGGGGAACGTGGGGTAAGGAGCAAGTTTAGGAGTGAAGAGGATGAGTTCAGTTAGGACTGGTGGAGTTGGAGGAGCCTGGGAGGCATCCAGGCAGAGAGGTCCAGTTGCTACTTGGACATAAGGGATGGAGCTCAGAGGAAAGGTGCAAGACAGGGATGGAAACCTGAGTATCAGCAGCAGACTGGTGGTGGATGCCAGGGAAAATGGGGAGTAAGAGGGCTTATGACAGATCCTCGGGGAACACCAACATATAAGGGTGGGGAGAGGAGCCCTGAGCCTGCAAAGGGGGCTGAGAGGGTGCAGCCTGCACCGCAGAACAAGAGCCAAGGCTGCAGTTCTGGGAACCGAGATCAGAAGTGTGCCTGAAGGGGGCTGGGTGGGAGAAGTCTCATACCAATGGGGTAACACAGAGAAAGGTAAGGGGTCCCAGGGAGTCACGGGTGGGCCAGGTGGGAGTGATCGCAGGGGACGGGGGCACGGCCTCAGGTCACAGTCAGGAGAAGGGGGAGGGGGAGCCGCAGACAGCGATGCAGGCAGCTCTTTCATGAAGCTTGGCTCTGAAGGATCAGAAGACCGGGTGTAGGTGATGAGCAAAGCTGGACTGACGGAGAGTTCTTATAGTTTGTTTTCCTTCCTTCTCTTGCTTTTCTGTCTTTAAAAACTATGTAAGATACCGAATAAATTTAAATGCCAATGGGGACCATGCAATAGAGAAGAGAGATGGGTGATCAGGGAGAGTGAAGGCACACAGAGGGCAAAGTCCCCTAGAACAGGGGCTCCCACACTGTGCATGAGAATCACCTGATGGTGGGGGGATGGTTCTTTTACAAATTCTACAGCCCAGGCCACAGCCCAGGGGAAATCCACTCTCTGGGGGTGGAGTAGAGGCAGCAGAGTTTTTGAAGCTCCCCAGGTGACTGCGATGTACAGACAGTTTGGCAACCATCACCTTGAAACCTCGCTCCCTCACTTGAGGTCCTCAGACCAGCAGCACGGCCCCACCTGGGGCTTACAGAACTGCAGACCTACCGAACCAAAATCCACACTTTAACAAGATCCCCGGGAGATCTGTGTGCACATTAAAGTGCGAGAAGCCGACAGGCAGGAGAAGATGAATCCAGGCAGTGGGCCCTCGATCAATGATGATTTATGAATGAATGCAGGGGGGAAGAGTGTGTCCGGAGAACAGGAGGCACACCTTATCCTTCAAGATGAAAGAGACAGAAGGATGGTGCAGATACAGGTTCGTCTGTCTTGGGAAGTTGGTGCTATTTCTTCTACAAAACAGAGGTGTCATCTTCTGTGAGTGAAAGGAGTGGGGAGGACTCAGCAGCTGGGGAGAGTGGAAAAGGTACAAATGGAGATTGAGGGAGAACGCTGGCCAGGCAAGATGGCAGGATCAAGAGGTCCACCAAGGGCCTCCCTGAGCCCGATGGCCACGGAGTGGTAGCAGCACCAGCTGATAGCCCCAGAACTGTTCAGCAGCCTATGAAGAGGGGAGGAAAAGGTACAAAGTCGGGTTCATCCAGGGTTAAGACAACTTCACCAGGGAGGGTTGACAGATGGCCAACAGAGGAAGAGATCTGAGGGCAACATCTTTTAAGCATTCTCTTTAAGCAAGAAGGTGGAACCCAAGTTGGAGAGGGGAGGGCAATGGAGAAAGGAGGGGTGGACCCACATGGCCAAAAGACCGGAAGTTGGCTGAGGACTCAGAATAAACGCCGTGGGAGGCTCTGAGTAGGAGAAGTGGAGAACAGGGTGGGTTTATGGTTTCAGAAATACAAATCACTTTAGCAGCCTCTGATTTAATCCTCCTGGCCAGTGATGGGCTCGACCTATGGAGAGTAGGCTGCAAAAATCCCATCTGTCAACAGCCTTAGAATGACTGAGGGACATTAGATGACAAAAGCCACCGGCTGCCCCCCGCAAAAGACGAATGATAACATCAATGAAGTTGCCATTTTTCTCTACTCAAATCAACCCTGGGTTAGGGAATGCAACATCACAGAGTTTTGGAATATGACAGGTGTGATTTGAGCCTTCTCCCCCTCCTGTAATGGTGTGATCCAGGGCAAGTACCTGAACCTGTAGAAGACTCAGTCTCCTCATGTGTAAAACAGGGGTAATTATACCCATTTCTCAGTTTGCGGAGGCCTAATGGGATATCTCATGTAATGGTATCTGGCCCTTAATTTCTCTCTCTATCCTCTTCGACCCCCATGAAGCTGGAGCCTGGCTCTAGAGGAGATCTGCATGGTACCATTCCTCCTAGGAAGGCAGAAGATTTAGGCTTGGGCAGCTGAGGACGAGGAGGAAGGAACTCCGACCCGGAGGGACCAGGGCTGCTTAGCCCAGCACCCCACCTATCTATAAAAAGCTGGAAACACCAGTCCACTGCACAAGGCACAGCTCTGCCCACTGAGCAGATGGCCCAGGTTGCCCGGTGGTCATCCCACAAGAGCTGTCCAAGGCCCTGCAGCCAGAACTAGGCAGGGGCAAGAAGGCACATGAAGGGAGAAGAGCCCCGGCCTGGGCCCTGGAGGGGCCTGGGGGCTCGGGAGACCAGCTGAGCACACAGGCCTGTTGGGACCCGCTCTCCTCAGGCCTGTGAGCTGGGGCTCTTGGCCCTTTGCACAAATAAAGCAGGAGGGACACTTACTTTCCAAAGGGTCTCTCCAGGGCGAATGGCCGGGAAGCATAATAGTACTGCTTGTATTCATCCATCCACACTTCAGCGGTCCGCTTGGTGTTCCTGAGGAGACAGGGGGTGTCGGGGAGGGTCAGAGAGGACCTGGGACGTGTCCAGGTAAAATATACACAAGCGGCAAGCTGGCAGCATCACCCCCGTGGGGCCCACCATGGTCCAGTAACATTACTCTCCCCACATTGCTAAGCCCAGCCACTAGCACCAATCTCCAAAGGGACACAGGATTTTAGTAGTCACTACATACTCTTTTCCCAAAAGGCACAGGCCAGAGAAATTACACCAGAAACTGAACTTCTGTCACCCTCAAAAAAGAAAAAAATCAGGGAGAAAAGAGCCAGGAGAATCTGGTACATCCCTTTGGTGCCAGTACAAGAGGAGCAAGTGCTGACCATCTCACCTCTGGCCGTCGGCGGGCTCCTGCTCCAGAACTCTCCCCTTCAGCCCGGGGCCCAGCTCTCCAAGGGGAGAGCCAGTCACGCACGGGTTTCCCACAGGCCACGTGATTAGCTTGGTGCAGGTGTAAAGAATTAAGTAATCGCGCCATCTCGGTCAAACGTTTGCCAGGACGCTGACGTTTTTAAAAAAAATCAGCTATTCGCTCTGAGTTTGACATCCAAGGTCACAGAAAAAGAGACAGCCACGGAGGATGTCATTGCTCAGCTGTCCAGGAGGCAGGGGTACCAGGAAGAGAGGATGTGGGTAAACAATCAGAAGCCGGGAGCAGGGCTGGAGCCCCTCCCGATTTCTGGTTCTGTGCGGAACAGACGCATTCAACAGCGGAGCGAGGCGCGCCCTTCAAGCCCGTGAACCTGGAAGGAGTTACGCACACGCAGCCCAGCGCTTGGTGCTCAGAAGGCAGCTAACAGAGCCTTGCCGCCTCCCTTCACTGGCCTAACCACCGGCAAACTGGAAGTTGCAGAGGAGACACCGCCCCACATTTCCCTCCCCTCCAGTGACCCGCTGGTGGCACGCAGGATGCCCGCTGGCCAGGGCCCAGTCTCAAACACAAGGAACTTTCTGGAGCCCAAGGCTCTGCCCCCTCACTCCCAGGCTGGCCCCTTTCCCCATCACAGCTCCATCGCTTTCCTGTGCCAGGCGCCCCCAGATCACCTTTCCCTGTAAAAGCCCGGAGCCCAGGCAGCCCTGCCTTTGTTCCTGTCCCTGCTGACTGGGTTCTCACTGCCCCGCCCTGCCCAGCATGGGGTCAGCTTTCTCCCTGTTCAAGCCCATCACGCCTCCACACCTGTCCACACTCACAGCTGTCCATACGTGTGAGAAACCGAGGACGGGAGAACCCAGACGAGGAGAACAATACCGCAGGGGAAGCAAAACAGCAAAAGAGGCGCTTCCCCCAAATGGACCAAATGAGAGGAAAAAAAGGGCAAAGTGGAAATCAGTGGGGAGTGAGCTGTCAAGTGACAAGGGGAGACGAAGCTGGAGGACCAGAAGAACAAAAGGAGAAAGAGGTGTAAGGAATTATTTTTAAAGAAAAGGAGAAAGGTTGAAGAAAAAAATCACGGAAAGCAGAAGGGCGTATGGAAGGAGGGAGCAGGAATAGGTAAGTGGGCACCACTGGGTCACTGAGACGCCGGGATCTTCATCCTGTCCCCAGGCAGGAGATGACAAGTCCCAGGAAAGGAGCCCAGGGCCGCAGGGCCTACGCCAGCCTGGCAGCTTCTGTGCACCCTCGAGGCCCTGGAGCAGTCAGGTGGGTTGTATCTACTTGTGCCTCCCCGTTCCCGAATCTTCCCAAGGGCGTTTCCCCTGGTGACCCAGCCTGAAGGTGGGAGCAGCGGATCTTCTAGAACTCAGGGGCAAAACGGTCACCCTTCCCCCACCTCAAACAACCCAAAATACCCAGGGCCCTGAGCCGTGCAGCATGGCGCTGCTCAGTGACTTGAAGCCCCCAAGGCTACATGTGGGGCCTTGCCAAGCCTGGGGAAAGCCAACAGTGGAGAACAGCCTTGGGGCTTCCAGTCTGAAGCTGGATGGGCAGGGCTGACCTCTCCTGCTCAGGCAGCAGCCCAGCGAGCAGGACCCGCAGCCCCTGTCCATCCAGAACACTCGGGCGACCTACCAGAGAACCCAGGGCAGCAGCAACCCATCACCAGAAAAGCCCTCGGCCACTGCAGCACACACTTACTTTATATACGTGTTGGCGTTTCCATCTGGGAAAACATACGGGTGCTTCTTCCGGAAGACGTGGCCCACTCGGCTGCAGGGGACGATCTCTAGGCTGCCCCCGCACATCCACACCCTGAAGGAGATTTCTGCAAGACAGCCACGCCCCCCATCACTGCTCTGCCTCCTGGACGGAGGGGCACAGGATGGCAGCGTTGAGACTCCAGGCGCCAGGGAATCCCAGGTCCCAGGGAGCGGGGAGGGCCGGCTGCACCCAGCCTCGGGTGCGGCGGTTACCAGCGTGCTCCACTGCCCCGGCAACCTCGGCTTCCCGGCCCACAACAAGGATGGTAACAGCTCACACCTGGGAGGGTGGTTTGAGTTAACAGGGAAACAGTGGCCAGCAGGGAGGAGCACACAAAAATCAACCCCTGTTCCCTGCCCTCATGGAGGCCTCTGGAACACACTCAGGGGCCTGCACGGCGGGGGCCACTGTTGTGATGTTTAGCCTGGAAAGAGAAGCCTGGGGGCTATGAGAGCTGCTTTTGAGCACGTGGAAGATGGATTAGACGAGCTCATATGATCCCAGAGGGTTAGAGCCAGGACCGAGGAGAAAGAATTTCCATTCGAGACTATAGAAGAATTTTCTGATGGTCAAGGTCCAGATAGAAGGGGCTGTCATGGAGTAAGTGTGTTTGCCACTCTGACAGGCTAGCAAGCCACATGGCCTGGAGGCGACAGAGAGGACCAGTTCCCAGGAGGCACCTGGACAAGGTGTCCAGGACGAGAGCCTCCCAACCCTGAGACGGCAATTCTACCCGCTGCAAGACCCCTGAATCTTAGCCCGGAGGAGGAAATCTGAGCCGTAGTGGAGAGCTGGGAGCAGCCATAGAAAGTGCTGGAAACCTCGAAGCTCTTGTTGGAGGTGCTCCCCTGGGTGGGGATTTGCACACAAACCCCTTTTTCCCCATTGGCTGCTGCTGCAGGGACCTCCAGGAGGGGGGAGGGGTGGAGTTAGCAGAGGCGCTGAGACTAGGCTGGCGGGTGCATTTCTCCCCGGGGGCTGCTTCCTGCAGGCTTGGAGCAGAGGTTCTACCCCAGAAGGAAGCAGCGGAATTCAGGGGTGGTGGGGGAGTATCTCTCATCACTGCCCTGGTTTGGAATTGCTGAACACTGTGAGGGGTTTTATTATCTCTGTTAACTCCTCTACAGATGGTGCATCCCCTTACGGACTGCACCCACCCAGGGCAGCCTCCTCGCTGCACGCCACTGGCTTCCCATCTGAAATGCTTGCCTGGCCCATGCTTCTGCAGTCGAGCTCAAGCAAGAGGAGGACAGGATGGCTCAGGAAAATCCCGTGCCCATGGGCAACTGCCCCTGAAAGCGGCCCGGGTGTCCGTGAGCAGGAAATGAGGAGGCGGGTATTCCAGTGCTGCCCCACCATGTATGATGTGCCCTGCACCCTCCAGCACCTTGGGCCCCACTTCCCTGGGTTTCTTCACCACGGGGTCCTCTCCTTTATCCTCTGTCCCTCCCATGTCCTGCTCTCCTTCTCCGTTCTTTCCAACTCCCCAAGCAGGTGCTTGGACACAAATTCTTCACCCTGATCCTTACCTGCTCTCATACTCGCCTGTCCTCAGTCACCCTTTACCTGTCCCCTCCTGCCTCCTGCCCTGTGTCCCTGGAAAAGGTGCAGGCCAGGCTGCCTTGACAACTGTCGCCCCCTGCCCAGGTACCCTCCCTGACAGGCTACAGCTCATTTCCAGCAAGCTCGGATTTCCCTCAGTGTGGGGGGAACGTGGACACTAGGATGAAGAAAGGACGTCTCAAGATTGCTGTCAAATGACGGCAAGAACACAGGGTCGGGGAGAGACGGGAAGAACTTGGCTTTGGGGTCAGTGGCCCCAGGTCTGCAGTAACCCACTAGCCGTGTCCCTGGGAAACCTGCTTGACCTCGCTGAGGCCGGGTTTCCTCACACGTAAAATGAAGATCATCAAAGTACTCCACAGGACTGCCGTTGACATCAAATGAAATGGAATTTCAAGAATAACTGTGAAAACTCTTAAGTGTGCTGGAAAGCTCAGTAACAGTTACAAGACATTCCTCTGCAGGCCGTCTCTTTAAGACGTGGACGCCAATGGCATCGCCCACCTGTGCCCACTTCCAACTTCCTAGATGATTTACAGCTTTCTGCTTCTGCCACAGGAGGCAGTTGAAATCTGTGGTACTTAACACCTGAGATTTTGACTCTCCATAGACATCCATGATACACGGCGCCCTGGCGTTTGCCTGGTTGGAATCGGGGGCACCAGCCTGGCGTTTGCGGGGGATGATGAGTGAGCTTAGCTGACGGCCAACATCCCGCTCTCCATGTTGCAGTGACGCACAAAGGCGCGGAGGGCTCGGTGCAGGGAATTGTGATGGTACACGTGTGAATTTAGCCTCCATGGCTAAGGTCTACTGGGCTCCAATCAGCTCCTCTCCAGGATCTCAAAACAGGGTTTCCAGTTCCCAAAAAGGAAAACCCTCTCATCCCTCAAAACCAGAGATGGAGGCCTTGCTTACTGGATATAACCTACCAATTCTGTGCCAGCTTTCTTCCAAAAATATGTATACGTTTCAGCTATGGTCTCTTCCTCACATGTATTCAAATGAGACATACGTCCCTCCTCATTTGCAAAGCAAATCCCTCCAACCTGTGCCACAGACCCACCCACCCTCCCCGCCCCTGAAGGCTGTTCCTCTCCCTGTGCTTCCTTCACCCAGCATTCTGCTTCTCTCTGAATCTATTGGCCCCCCTTCCTCTGCCACCATCATGCACAGACCCCACCTCAGACAGTACCGTTCCCCTCTCCACCTTCCTTTTGGGCTTCTGGCATTCTCCACCCCAAGGCCCTGTCTCTGAGTGCCTTGCTGACACTGCTTCCTCATCTGACCCCAACATTCGCGTGACGCTGAGGACTCACCCCTATCCCACCAGCCCAGCTCTACTCCGGGCTCCAGCACTGACCTCCGTGGCTGCCCGACGCTCTGTCGAGGTGCACTGGATGCCCTCAGATGCAGTACGTCTTCTACCCCATCAACATCCTCTAACAGCCCTCTGCAGGCTGCCTCCTCTCCTCCGCCTCTAAAACCATCCTTCCTCCTCGTTTTCCTGTATCTGTGCTTCTTTAAAACATCAGAGTATCTCAGTTCTGCATGGGAGGAAAGGACTCTTCCATTTATTCCTGGGCTGGGCTTTGTTTGGTCCTCCTTCAGGCAGTAACTTATCAGGCATCCTAACAACCCCACACGCGGTTGTGGATGTTATTTTACGATGCAGAAGCAGTCCTGATAGGACAACTGACAGCGGGTAGCTGGCATCTGAAGCCCATCTCCCCAGCTCCAAAACTCCTGCCCTCGCCCTGACCCCATCTCCCTCAGTGTGAACACGTACCATCAGCCAATGCGGCTGTGGACACGAAGATCCTGACTTCAGGGCACTCACAGACGAACCAGAGAGACCAATCTATAACCAGCTACCTTAACCACTCCTTCATCCAGTCCTGACACCTGCCTGTCTCAGCTCTGCTTCCGGCCAGCTGATGTTGCCCACAGAAGCTGCAGCCTGAGATGCAGTAAGAGCTTCTCTGCTCTGGAGTCCAGACTGCCGTAACCAAGATGACCTGAGACACATGCCTTGCTGTGCCTCGGCCAGAGTCAAGGCAGTCTGGGTGATGAAGCTTGGAGTGTTCAGATCAGTGTAATGACTTTCAGGTACCACAGTGTGGAGTATTTAAAACCTAGGACATATAGTCGTCCTACCCTTAACTACACCACTGACTTCAGGATAACAATGTGTATCCTCCCAGGACTGCAAGCCAGGTCCGGGGATTCACAGATTTGTGCTGAAGCCTCTGGGAAAGGCTTGTGATCCTGAGGTCCAAGCAGTGGGGCCGTAGACCGAGGTGTAAAGCAGTGGGCCTTCCAGGTATAGCCCAGACCCTCCACTTGCCATGTCTGCAGTTCCTGCAAAGTCATCACTTTCTTAAGTGAAGGAGCCAAAAGATGACGTAGGGAGTTTGTGGGGAGTTCTCACTGAGTCAGCACCCGCATAATCTCCCTGGTGATGGATGTCACGCAGCCCCCAATCTGCTCTGAATTCCAGGCAGGGAGATGTGTAATTATTCCATCCTCGTTGGGGGCGCTGTTGCCTTCTTCTTTTCTTTAAACTTCAGATTAATATTTGGGAATAAACTGCCCTCCCCCAGCCTCTGTTCTCAGCTCTTTCCTTCTATCTCCTCATCAACTCATCAGTAGTTTTACCAGCGCTCATAAGCCCCCGACCCTTAACCAGAGCCAGCGTCTACCTGACGAGCTGTGATGGTGGACAGGAATTCAGGGGAAAGGGGTCAGCTTCCTCCCCAGGAACCGAATCACAGCTATTCCTATGCCACTCCTGGGCCATATAGGTCAAGTTGGAATCTCCTCTGATAGCCCGGTTTCTAGACAAAGGCAAAGGCAGCATTAGACACGGGCTCCCCTGAAGGCAGTGGGCCTGTTTTAAATGGAACCTCATGGCCTGTATACAGACACATTTATTGTCTACACAGCATTATCCACTCTCCCTCTGGCCGAGTTGAAATCTAGTGAGGACAAAGGGATTGGAGTAGAGACAGTGATGAGCAGTAAGGGACAGCCACTCATCAGTCCACACAGATAAATGTGGTGACAGGGACATTTCCTTTCAAGAATCTTCACGTTCTCAGGGCCACCTGGGCTAGAAAGCTCTGTTCCTATTTTTTAATGGGTACACGGACTCGAGTAGAGGCAATCTGACTGGGCCACAAAGGATAACCTTGAACCTATGAGCAAAATTATGCTTCACACCATCCGGGACAATCAAGGTTGCATCCAGGTCCCTGACTGCTGAACAAGCAGTAACCACAGGCCCACCCTGGTCACCACGGGCTGTCCAGCTGCGGATGTCATGGCGGCATCCTTTACCTCTCCACAGTCCCTCTGGAAAAGCATGGCCTTGAGGGACCGCACCTGGGCCTGGGGCTTAGCAAGCAGCCCCAGCTTGGGGGGTAAAGATGACTTTACATCAGACTTGGATGCTCTTCTCAGATGAGGCCACTTCTCTCATCTTGAGCCCCTGAACCTGGAAAGGGTGAGGCCGAAAGAGAAAGAGACAGATACCCACTGTTCCCGCGGGTGTGACACGGGGCTCCTCTGACAAACCTGCTGGCCCGCAGCCCGAAGGCGAGGCAAGGCCACCGCTCGGGGCCTCATTTGTCTTCACAGTGGCCCTGGGAGGGTGTTTCTACTGCTGCCGTAACAAATTACCACACCGACCTAGCGTGGGTTTGGTTGGGCCCTCTGCTGAGGGTCTCCCCAGGCTGCGATCAAGATGTCAGCAGGATCAGGTTCCTTTCTGGGGGCTCTGAAGCTTTCGAGTTGATTCAGGTTGTTGGCAGAAGCCAGTTCCTCGCTGTCACAGGGCTGCGGTTCCCTTCTCCTCGCTGGCTGTAGGTCAGGGGGCCCTGCTACATCCATGCTGCCCCTCCCTCTTCACACCAGTGGCAGCCAGGCCAGTTCCTCCCAGGCTGCGAACCTCTCAGACTGCTTCCACTCCATCTCCTCTGACTCCAGCCAGAGAAAGTTCTCTGCTGCAAAGGGCCCACGTGATTGGACTGGGCCCACCTGGACACTCCAGGCTACTCTCCCAGCTTCAGATTCAGAAGCCTTAATCACATCTGCAAACTCCCTTTGGCCGTGTAAGGTAACCTCCTGACAGGTTCTAGGCGAGGAGATGCTCTCCGTGACCAAACTTTACTCGGGCTCGCCCTCTCTCTGACTAGGCGTGAACTGTTGTTGTTCTCTACCCTCGTTAGGCCTGCAACCCGTTTTAGCAAGAATCCTGCTAAGCCGGTTTAGAGAATCCATCCCCCCAGCCTGCCCCGGCCCCCATATCTGATTACCATGGTAAGAAAGCTTAGGTCAATGTAGCAGAATTCCCCCCACTTTGTTTTTAAATTCAACTTTTAATGTTGAGATAATTGTACATTCACAAACAATTATAAGAAATAAAATAGAGATCCTGTGTACGCTTCATGGTTTTCTCTAATGGCACGGTCTTTCAAAATTATAGTACATGAATTTAACAAAGATATTCACATTGATACAATCCATCAATCATATGCAGGTTTCCAAGTTTCATGTATATGAATTTCCGTGTGTGCATTTACCTCATGCAATTTTATCACATGCATATGTCCATGTATTCACCAGTAAAGACACAGAAGAGTTTCATTACCACAAAGATCCCTCATGCTGCTCTTTTAATCACACCACCTCTCTCCTCTCCCGTCAACCTCGCCTTTAACCCGTGTTAACCATTACTATTTCTTTCATAATGTTGTCACTTCAAGAATATTATCCCCCCCACTTTTGATGTTCCCTCTTAGTAATTTCCATCCACCCCCCCCCCCCCCCCCCCCCCCCCCCCCCCCCCCCCCACGCCCCCCCCCCCCTCCACCAC
>NC_041225.1:49203415-49217383 GCF_002837175.3 Physeter macrocephalus
CCCCCCGCCCCGGCTCCTTGGATCCAAATCCCCACCTGTTCTTGTTGTATTTGGAGCTGAGCCCCATACCCCCCAGCCCTGCCATTGCGATAGCCTTGACACCCATTGTGAGAGTCCCGAATAAAGTCTTTCTTACCCTTTTAACAAGTGTCAGAATGATTTTTTCTCTAACACGGGGATTAGGGCGGGGATGTATTTTGGCCGAGGCCCTTCCCCTACCATGGGGATCACTGTCTCCACTTTAAAGACTTAGAAACAGTGAGGTAAAGCGACTTTCCCAAGGACACACAGCTAGTGATGACTGCAGGACTCAAACGCAGGCCTGTCTGATTCCACAGCCCATGTTGACACATAGGAGCGTGCCTGCCAAACCTGACACAGCCTGACGTCCTTGACTGTGTTCTGGGGATGGGGGAGCTGGTGGTGGCAGCTCCTCTCTGGGACCCTCATCTCTCTCCTCAGCGTTGTCTTTTGTATCTGCTATGCTTTAGAAACCCTCCATTTTAAATCCAGAAATCCCATACTCTCCCTTCATATATGTGCCAAGGCCTCCATTTTGGAAAGGCACACCTCCTACCCCACCACTTACACACACACACACACACACACACACACACACACACACACACACTTTTACTGGGCAACAGGTTCCTTTCACCTCTAAAGACCAAAAGCTAAAGTGAGTAGATGTATTAGATATTTTCCATGTATCCTGTGTTATGAAAATTGGAGTTTAAACATCCAATTTTAATGCAAAACAACTTCTGAAAAATAAAAGGCTAAAAGCCACATTTCCCTAAAGCCTGTTCCTGTGCTGAATGGCGGATGTAATTATCGACACTTCAGCTCCTCTTAGAAACGCTTTGTGGGAAAGATTGCACCAGGGTCGGGCTGCTCGAGTGCATAGCAGGGGTTGGCTTTCAAGTGGCCGCTTGGGGCCGCTCCCAGCAGATGAAAGTGAGATGGGCAGGCCAGGCAGCGTGCCACTGAGGACGGTCCCCGTCACCCTGGCCAGAGCCTCGTCCAGTGACCTCACGGACTTCTGTGCTGTGAAATCAAGTCAATGCAACAAAGGCAACTACGTCTGGAACACACAGAAATCCCACGTCTTGGGAAAGGAAAGACATCTTTACCTGCCATTGTTATTCTCCATAGGCTCTGTTTAATGCATGGAGACTGGTTTTAAATGGAGCCTCAGAGTTGTGTACATGTGGTCTTTCCCACCCTGAACCCCCTTCCTGGTCAGTCTCCCGCTTTGAACACACATTCAGCAAGCAGTTTCCACCGCTCCAGGCATCGAGGTCGAGAAGTTGGGTGAATGTTCTTGTAGGTAGAGGGCACAGAAGAAAAAACGGACAAATACACGAGAGGGCCCAGTACCAGAGTGGAGAGGAGAGCAGGGTGCTGAGGGGAGTGGGCAGAGGGTGGGCAGGGAGGGTGTCCTAGTCCTGGGGGAGGCCAGGCAGCCCCGGAGCTGTGATCTGTGGCCATCTGGCACTTGGTGGAGGGTGGAGGCTGGGTCTCTGGAGATGGCTGGGCGTGTCCGGGCAGTGCAGGAGGGTCTGTCAGTGCCTCTGGACTGAAGGCTGGGGAGGTGGGCAAGGTCAAGGAATGGTGTGGGCCTTGTCTTTAGGACAAGAAGGCGCTACAGGGGGTGCCAAACCCGGGAGGGTGGGAGAGATTGGCATTTCCAAGAGCACTTTGGCGGGAGTGTGTGGGGATGGCTTTGAGGGGAGCAGACTGGAGGTGGAGAATCATTTAAGAGAGTAAGAGGGGGATGGACATGAGTGATGCTGAGGGGAGAGGATCTTCAGGACTTGGAAGCAAGGGGCCCTCTTGCCATACACTGGAGCTGGGATTTTTTACTCTGACATGCAGATTCCTTTACCCCTCTTCACCATCTGTCCTTTGCAGGTGGACAAATGGGACCTAATCAGACTTATAAGCTTTTGCACAGCAAAGGAAACCATAATAAGATGAGAAGACAACCTATGGACTGGGAGAAATATTTGCAAATGATGCGACTGACAAGGGCTTAATTTCCAAAACATACAAAAAGCTCATACAGCTCAATATCAAAAAAACCCCAAACAACCAATCAAAAGAGGGGCAGAAGACCTTAATAGACATTTCTCCAAAGAAGACATACAGATGGCCAAGAAGCACATGAAAAGCTGCTCAAGATCGCTAATTATTAGAGAAATGCAAATCAAAACTACAACGAGGTACCACCTCACACTGGTCAGAATGGCCATCATCAAAAAGTCTACAAATAATAAATGCTGGAGAGGGTGTGGAGAAAGGGAACCCTCCTGCACTGTTGGTGGGATTGTAAGTTGGTGCAGCCACTGTGGAGAACAGTATGGAGGCTTCTTAAGAAACTAAAAATAGAACTACCACACCACCCAGTAATCCCACTCTTGGGCATATATCTGAAAAAGACGAAAACTCTAATTCAAAAAGACACATGCACCCCAGTGTTCATAGCAGCACTATTCACAATATCCAAGACATGGAAACAACCTAAATGTCCATCAACAGATGAATGGATAAAGATGTGGTATATATATATACGATGCAGTATTACTCAGCCATAAAAAAGAATGAAATAATGCCATTTGCAGCAACATGAATGGACCTAGAGATGATCATACTAGGCGAAGTAAGTCAGACAGAGAAAGACAAATATCATATGATATCACTTATTTGTGGAATCTAAAAAACATATATAAATGAACTTATTTACGAAACAGAAATTGATTCACTGACATAGAAAACAAACTTATGGTTACCAAAGAGGAAAGCAGAGGGTGGGGGAGGGATAAATTAGGAGTTTGGGATTAACATCTACACATTACTATGTATGAAATAGATAACCAACAAGGACCTACTGTATAGCACAGGGAACTATATTCAATATCTTGTAATAACCTATAATGGAAAAGAATCTGAAAAAGAATATGTATGTACATGTACAACTGAACCACTTTGCTGTACACCTGAAACTAACACAGCATTGTAAATCAACTATACTTCAATTTTTGAAAAAAGCACTGCATGTTCTGGCATGTAAAATGCTAAAGAAAAATCCAGAGATGACTTTTAAAGTGCTGGGAGTTGGTTATAGTATAATGGAATGTTGGAATTGGAGAAAACAGTGTTTCCTGTGTTAGCTGTCTGCAGTGCTTTTTTTGTGATTTAAAAACTTTTGTGATGGATTGTAAAATGTCTCTCCCACACCTCTCCCAAAGCCCCTCCCTACTTCCCTGGTCCAGTCAGCACTTGGTGATGTCAAACCACTGGGAAACCAACAAGAGGAGATCACCCTGGACGTGAACAGATGTGTGTCAACATTGCTATAAAGAGAAGGTACTGGTAGGTTGGACCAGGATGTGACATCATTGAAAATAACATGCTGCCTGCATCCACACGTGGCTGCCATGGAAAGGAAGGATCACACATACTTTGTGTGGGTCAAGAGGGCAGACAAGGCCTGACTGATGGAAGCTGGGCTTCGACGTAGAAGAATTTTCTAACAATTCAACACAAAACTTCTCAACAACAGAACTTACCATAGTGTGAAGCAGCAAACACATCATCATCAGTAGCATTCGAGCAGAGATTGGATGACTGCTGTCTATCAAAAGGGCTGCAGAAAGGATTCAATGTACAGGAATAAAGGCTAGAGCACATCAGGAAGAATCATGAGAGGTACTGTGAACGTTAAGACATCTGATGGGCTCTGCCCAGAAGGAGAGGGATCTTGTCCCCATTGAGACCGCCAAGGGTGTACCCGGCTCCAAGTTCTCCCGGGCTGGTGCAGGCAGATCCCCCCTCAAACCCCACCCCAAAGACCCCCATGGCATCCGAGGACTGAGTCCTAGTCAGGGGATTTGGTTTGGTTTGTGGCAACTGGGATTTTCTGCTTTGTTTGCCGAGCTTCCAACCTGGCCCCCACGTGGCAGGACACGGACTTTTCTGATAGATTTCTCTACACTGCCCAGTTTAGGAGAACAGATGCTGTGGGTCAGGCCAAAAGCCATAAATTTCCAGGAAATAACCTTTAATGACTGAGGAAGAAAGCCATAACGCATCCTGGAGACAGGGACAGGAGAAAACAGGGGCAGAGGATAATGCACAGGATTACCGCTAAATGCCAGGACGAGCCCCATGGATCCTTCTCCTAGCCTGCGCCACTGCTCGGGGAGCCGTGCCAAACACGCTCCCCGGTACCCAGAAAGGGGAAGGGGCCCTGACACCCCGGACTCTTCTTCTTCCTCCCTTGTGGTTTATTTTTTTATTTTTTAAACATCTTTATTGGAGTATAATTGCTTTACAATGGTTCTACTGTGGTTTATTCAACAAATAGTTACTGAAGCCTCCTTCGTGGCAGGCACCATACTGGGCAAGGGAGAGAGCCGTGAACAAACAGACCAAATCCCTGCCTTGTGCAGCTTATAGGCTGGTCATCTCTTAGGTCTCACCTGCTGGAGGGAAGAAATGGTAACTAACGTGTATTGTGTCCACATGGTGCCCAGAGGTTTTACAGACTTACCTGAATGGATTTCCACAGCAACCCCCAAAGCATCCCTGTGTTACACTTTTAACACACGAGGAAACTGGAGGGTCGGTCATTGTCATCATCTAGATGGGACGGGTCTCCGACTACTTTCTCCTGTATCTGCACATGGCAGCCCTACACCACTGTGGCCACACCTGGCCATCTGTTTACACAGCTCTGGAACACGTCACCCAGCCCCTCTCCCCACCCCCACTGCTTTCTCTGCGCGAAAAGATAAGGGCTTCTGTAGCATTCACCCAGACCCTCCTCATTAACCCAGTGCCGAGTGCTATACGCCTAGACCAGCCAACAGATGTGATCCAGATGTTAATGGCATTGCTGTCCATCCTCCTCCTCATCCTTTTTATCCCCAGTCTCCTTCCAACTCCAAATTCCCATGTTCAGTACTCCCAGCTCAAGCCTGCCTCTGGCCCTCAGACTTGGTGCTCTGCCTTGGTCTTTCCAGCTTTTGCATCTCAACTTCCCCCTAATGGTCCATCTGGGTGGGTTTCCCTGCTCCGCAGCATCCATGTGGCCCCATGGATAACCCCCCTCCTTCCCTCCGCCCTCCCAGCAGCCACTCTTCTGGCGCCCCATGTGGTCTCCCCGCAAAGGAGTGCCCTGCTCCCCGTCTCCCCGGCCCTCATCCCAGGCACAGGTGGTCCAGCGACACCGAGACCCGCACCCTAGCCCCTGGATGCAGAGACAGCGACTCACCGAAGTTCTCCCCGCCCCAGATGTCCATGTCCATGTCATATTTCCCCAGGTAGTCGAACCAGGATTTGTCCATCACGAAGAGCCCTCCAGCTATGATTGGAGTCCTGTGCATTTGGAAGGAAAAGGAGGGTCAGTCACGGGAGGGGGACCGCTGCCGTGTTCTTCTGTCCTGGTGGTCCTGATCTTGAGGCCATATTCTTCCCGTTTCTGCTCCTCTGCAGAAAGACCAACACACTGTCCACTTACCTCAAACAGGAACATGCTCCAGCTTTTTCCCTTTGACTGTAAATCTCCTGACCCTGCAGACAGGCTAATATGCTCGTCTGCACACCTCCTATGGGGCAGTCGGGATTTGCTCAGAACCCCGGCTGTTCGGAGGGCCTGGGGAGCCTCCCCCCGGCTTCTGCCACAGGCCCTGCCCAGCGGGGCTCTCCTGGGAGCTCCACTACAGGGAGCGGGGACCATGGGCCACTGACCAGGCAGAGAGGAGGGGCTGCGGCAGCACCTGTGAACAGCACACCCATTTCTTGAGACTGGACTCTCTCTTCTTTTTTTCCCTCTCTTTCCTTCTGCTACAGATTGAGTTATATCCCCCGAAAAACATGTTGAGGTCCTAACCCTGAGTACCTCAGAATGTGACCTTATTTAAAAAGAAGGTCTTTACAGAGGTGATCAAGTTAAAATGGGGTTATTAGAGTGGGTCCTAATCCAATAGGACTGGCGTCTTATAAAAGGGGACATGTAGTTGCAGAGACAGACATGCACAAAGAGAAGACAATGTGAGGAGACACAGAGAGAAGACGGCCCTCTGCAAGCCCAGGAGAGGGTCCGGCACAGCCCTCAGAAGGAAGCAACCCTGCCAACACCTCCGTCTTGGACTTCCAGCCTCCAGAGCTCAAGACAGTATGTTTCTGTGGTTTAAGCCACGCAGCCTGTGGTACTCTGCTGCAGCAGCCCTAGTAAACAAACACACCCTCATCTTCATTCTCTTTCCTTGGGGTCCTCTCCCAAGCTCCCCTCCCCTTGACCACTGAAAGAGATTCCAGAGAAGCCACTTGGAAAGGAAAGGGCTGCAGAGTCCAGCCAAGCAACCCGATATAAGCACAAGGACGTGGCTGCAAGAATCAACAGCTCGGGTGGGGTGCTGACAAGCCCTCCGGGGCCCGGCCCCTCATTCAGTGGGTCCAGAGGGCGAAGGGTGTTTTCTTCTATGTCAGACGGTTAGTTGATGGGGAGCAGGTCAGAAGCTCGGTCTCCCGATGCCACGACACCCTGCTATCCTCCGGGAAACACTTGTCCTCTGATGAGCAGAGATGTTCCCACAAGAAGAGAACCTTCCCCAAAAACCCTACCCCTGGGACAGAGAAGGGAAACCCAGAAGGCAGCTGCACCATCACCGCCTTGTCCTTGACTTTGTCCAGGTCCACTGCCACATCAGACACTCTGGCAGCAAGTAACCGAGGCACTGGTGTGTGCTGCATGGCCCTGAGGATGGTGAGAAGGTTCTGCTCTCCCTTTAGGAGCAAATGGCACTATCTGGCATGCCACGTGGCTCCAACCTCCCTCTCGGCATCACTCCAGATCATGAAAGCTGGAGGAGGGAGGAGGGGCTGGCAGGTAGACGCGACAGAGGCCCCACTGCAAAGTTCTCGCAATTCCCACCGTTTGTCTGAGTGTCACCACTCAGCTCTTCATAGCCCTTTGAGTCTCAGTTTGACTTAAGTTAGTTCAATGAAAATGATCAAGCATTTACTCTACGGCAGGCCCCGAGTTGCAGAGGTGCCCCTGAAGAGCCCAGAGCATCCCTGCGACCCGGGCAGGGGCAACCCCCGTCCCGTGGTCTTCTCTCCACATCCGCAAGCACTTGCTGGCCTCCTGACGTTCCACTGGAGGCAGGAAAGTTTTAGCTTGGAGGTTCCCAACAGGTCTGGGACACGTGCACCCTCCAGTCTTGGGAACACTGAAGCCACACACACGATGCAGACACCGCTGGGTGGACCCCTGGGCTCTACTCTATGTCGAGCCCTCAAATGGTCCTGAACCCCAGGCAGCCATCTGGCTACCGTGCTGTGGGTCACAACGGGGTCTGGAAGTGAGAATGTAGATGAGGACAAAGCCATCTTGCAGCACCGCAAAAGCAGCCCAGAGCTGACGCCCCTGTCGTGTTCTCACGTGGGACACAGCAGTCGTGTGTGTTAGTACATAGCAGTGGCCATGCCTTGACAGCAGCCTCCACTTACAGCAATGGCTGACTCGACCTACCTGGGCTGAATCCTGACATCCAGGACCTGAGGGCTAAGGAACCATCTTTTCCCTTGTCAGAGGCTCAAACGGGACCATCTGGGACCCTCCAACGTTTAGCTGGAAGCGTCAGTATTGCCATGGCATGTGCGCGGGTGGACAGCGCTGGGCAAGTCCTCAGCACAGGTCTCCACCGGCCCCCATCCCTTCAGCAGAAGTCTCCACGAGGATGGAAACCTCCTCAAATAAGGGCAAAGGCGGTGCTGGCCTGGCAAAGGGTCTCCTTGGTTTCTTCCCAATCGTTTGAGCACCTCACATGGATTGCTTCCCTATACCACGTGACAGTGGGAAGGGCCACAGGGTTATGAATCTGCCCACCCCTCACACTTGCCCTGGCTCACCTAATGGGCTCAGTGGGGTCCAGGCGCCCAGACTTCTGCTCTGGTGTGAGCTGCTCCCATCGGAAGTGGAGGCTCCAGTCAAACCCTGCAACACAGCATCCGCGTGGCTGACTTGGTCTCTCTGATGTACCTGCAGACCTTGTTCATTCTGTCCCTTTACTAGAAGCTCAAGAACGTACCCAGTTTCCCAGGTGGTCCCAGGGATAACAGGTCTCACCCAAGCTGGTCGGCAACAGAGCTGCCTGATTTCCCTTCCACGGCTTCCTTCTTTCTCTACCCCCTACTGCCTCTCTGAGCCTTCTCTGCTGGGTGGACTTAGGGAACAAAGGGCACAGGATAAAGAGTGGGAGTTGACAGATCCCAAGAGTGGGACCCAAGGGGGACACAATGGAAAGTTATGGAGTGTGGCCCTTGGCCAAGAGTCTCGGGAGCGGGGGGGTATAAGCAGGAGGTCTGTGAGGAGCTGAATCACCCCAAACCCCTCTTGAGGAGCCAGCACTCAGCCCTGGGCAGAACTGTGGTGGGCCTCGAAGAGAGGGAGGCACCCAATGCTGAGATGCTGGAACAATTCAGGCCCCACATTGGAGGGGGGCCCTTGCTTCCCTCGAATCCTCAGGCCCTGGAGTGACCCCGTGTTGGAGCTAGAGCTCAGGGGGCTACAGTGACCTGCCCCCTCCCCGGCCCTTCCTTTCACAGTCGCCATGGTGAGGGCCACCCTGGAGCTATTGACATTACAGGATGCAGGGCTGGAGGTTCCAGACAAGCCACTAGGAGATTTTTCTCACTTTCCCCCTTGGCAGCAACGACTAGGAGAAAAAGAAAGTCCTTACTGGGCAAGGATGTTAGCCCCACTCACCCCCTCTAAGTTCCGTGGCCGACTCGATGTAGTTGAAGGTGTCCAGGTGGATGATATCGATCACGGGGCAAACCACCCGCGTGTAGTCCTGTAAAACAGAAGGCCTGCACGCTCACATGGCGGCATAAGGGAGCCAGGCCGGGGCTCGGTAGGGCCTCGCCCTGGGAGGGCCGGAGACTGGGTTCAGGGCCTTGACTGAGAACTTTCCTCTCTGGATCTCAATGTTCTCATCTATAAAATGGGCCAACAGACACTGCGACCTCTCCAGTTACGATGCCTACAATGCTAAGAGCCTTTCCTTTACTCCGGGCGCCTTCTCATGGCCATGCAGTCATGGTGGAGACATGGGGAGGCTGGCTGGAGCGTGCTGCACACTGAGAAAAGGGACATCAGGAAGAAGGGGACCCCTGAAGTCCTTCAGTGCCACGGGGCTCTCAGGAGGCAGAGGACACAGTCAGCCAGCAAGGTGGCCTCAAGCCTGCAGCTCCAAGAAGCAAAGCCACACCTCCACAGTGGGAATTTCCCAACACTTACCTTCTATGCCTATGGTTCACGGGCAAGTTGATGCGTAGCATCTCCAGAGATTCCGAACTTCAGTTGTCACCTGTGATAATCAAGTCTGTACCTCCAGCCCTGACTTTGCTCCTCACTTCCAGACTCGGGTGGATCCAGTACACCGCCGGCCCCTCCATGTGGATGCACACAGCCTTTCAGTGGTGCCTTCACCATCCTCTCCCCACACACGCTCCTTCCCTTGGTTCCCTATTTCTGTCAACATATCCCCCCTTCCTCCCCAGCACTAATTTCAGAAGCTACATCTCTGCCCATCAACTGGATCGATCCCGCCGACTGTTAACTCTACAACTGCTTTTCTGAATGGATGCTGACTCTCCCTTATCCCCTCGAGCCTGGCGAACACGGACGGCAGTGGACTCCCAGCTCCTCCCCACCCTCACCCCACCCCTTTCCCTTTCATTCTGCAGGTGGCTGACAGAGTTGTCTTTCAAATCTCACTCTGTAGCTCAACAGCTAAAAACTTGAATTGCCTTGAAGATAAGGTTCAAACTCCTTAGCCTGGCATCCAAGACCATCAAAAACAGGCCTGTTTCTAGCTTTGCGGCCTCATTGCTTGCTACTTCCCCCAGGCTACCCCGCTGATAAGCATCAAAGTCATCCAGGGGATACTTTCAAAATCTGCAAGACAAACTCACCAGTTCTTGGGGGCCATCAAGGCACTGCATATGTTCTAAAAATGTCCCTTAATTCTGGATGAACACTCCCGTACTGGTATGCAGGAGGGGAAACTGGGCTCCCATGGGCAGGATAATTGAGCTGTGACCAGGAGATTCAGTGGCTGAATGGGAATCCAGCAGCTGGGAGGAGACAACAGGTCTGGGCCTACAGGGCAGGACCACTTTTCCAATCCTTCGCACCTACCACCCCCGGTCAGCACGGGCAGGAACTTCTGTTTCTCTTGCAGTCATTTAATTTCCTGATTCAATCTCTCCCATAAATAAGGCCGTCTTCTAATTTTAAGCTCAGATTCACCGAGCACCCGCCTTGACATTCACAGACTTAATTTGGCCCTTGGTCTCCACACACAACTCATCTCAACAGTGACAAGGTGCCTCTGAAGCCAACTGGCTCCCGTGGAAGGAAATGCTCATTTTCAATGCGTTGCTTCCCCCTCTGGGATGTGCACAGATGCTTCCTGTACAGCACCTGCCCAGCTGCCACAGTGCTCTGGGGCCACTGTCACCATCTGTCCGTGTGTATATACACACTGCATGCACGCACAGCCATCCACCACCCACACCAATATCTCCACAGAGACACACCCCAAAGACATTCTCCTGACTTGAATTCTGAAGTGTTCTCAGAAGTTCAGAGACTGATCTTCTTCTGTGGGTCTGACAAAGTCCTGTTTTTGCCTTTGTCTGCTGAGTTTGGGCCGCTACAGCTTCACTGAGTCTTTAGGTAAAAACCCTTGTGCCACAAAGGATTAACCTAAAGATACGTGTAGCCCTTGCCCAACTCCTGAGAGGTAACTTCTAAGCCCTTGGCATGTTCTGCCTATAAAAGTGTCTGTTTACCTGGGACCCTGGGGTTACATCAGATAGTCTATGCTAACGATGAGATTTGTGGTGACGGCCTTGGGTCACGGGGTGCCAACTCAACTTGACCTCTGGAGGGGCATGGAAACCATGGCGGTGATTAGCCACGTCTATGTGACTGACCTCCAATAAAAACCCTGGACACCAAGGCTGGGGTGGGCTCCCCTGTTTGGCAATACTCCATGCATGTTGGCACACATCCTGGCTGAGGGAAGCAAGTGCTGCCCGCACACCAGCACTGGGAGGGGACAACTGCACCATCGTGCCTGGAACTCCCCCCATGCACCTCTTCCCGCTGCTGATTTTAATCCAGATCCCTTTGCGGTAATAAACAGTAACCATGCGTGTAGCATCTTTGCTAAGTTCCCAGCCCTTCTAGTGAATTATTGAACCTGAGGGTGGTCTTGGGGACCCAAAACTGCAATACTGTTTTTTTTTTTTAATCTTTCCTCAATATTTGGAAACTGCAAGGCAAAATAAAATGCTGGTTGCTTACCCTGGCCACAGGCTTCCCCAGAAGCCACCCATGGGCTTTGCCTCCAGGGCTATGACAGACTCTGGGGTACTCTTCTGTAAGTTCTGAGGGTTTCTGTCCTTCCACAACTCGGCTGTGACAGCTGCTTGGCTCAGAGTCATGGAGGCCAGATAGGCAGAGAGGGATGTTTGGGGCTAAGTGCTGTGTGGAGCCAACCTTAAGAGGGGGCTGCAGGAGATGTTAGACATGACCCCTCGAAGACAGGACACAAACCTCCCTGAGTGACCCTGGGGGTCATATCTGCTCCACTTCTGTATCCCTCAGCCCCAGGCCAGAGCTGGCTGGGCAGCAGGTGTTCAGCTGGCATTGGCTAAAAGAGGGCAGCTATGAACTCTCTCTGAGGACACTGTCAATGGCTAGAGGCAAAGCAGGTGGATCAATTACAGCTGAGCAAGATGGCCTCTCCTCACACAGGCTCAGGGATGGATGGACTCTCCATAAAGATGCCCAGACCCACTGCAGGTCCCCACCTGCGTGCTCCAGTGGCTTTATCTTTAAGGCTAGGTCCACAGGTAAGCTCAAACAGCAGCTGGTGAAATCCCCGGCAGATCCAGAACAACACGCCCTCCCCCTCCCCGACACAAATCCAAGCCCAAGCCCCACTGAGAGCCAATGGCCATCAATCACAGTTCCAGTCATACCTCTCTTCTTTCTCCACTATCTCATATAATTAAAACCACATTGTAAACAGGCAATCAAAAAACTTCTAGAGACGACCATTCACTCATTGCATCCACCAGCATCACTGAGCACCTACTATGGTTTAGGGACTGTGGATGGTACAGAGATGAATAAGACCTTGCTGTCTAGGGAAGGTGGTGGACAGGAGAGCAGAGGAGTACAGTGTGGGGTTTCTGTTAGCCTGGAGGGAGGGATGGGGGAGCAGGAGGGGGGCCAGGGACCTGGGTTCCCATTCTGGTTCTGACATCTAGAATACGTTTGACCTTAAGCAAATCAGCACACTCTGAGGAGCTCTGTTTCTTCATCTATGAAGCAAAGGCAAATTATAATTTGCAAAACTATCCTGCCTTCCTAACAGGGCTTTTGGAAGGAACAAGAAAGGAAGCATGTGAAAGGGCTTTGAAGCATATGTAAGCCATTATTTATATCAATTTGCCAAATGCTACAGGGATTGAAATTTCTTAAAATCTTTTTTTCCTACTAAAGGAATATGTAGATAAGGGTGGCAGGGAAGAAGCCTCTGTTTAAAAAAACCTAACAACTTGGTGCTTGTTTCAAGTATCATCATGTAATTGAAGGGAAGGAAGGGAAATCAAGGAGATTTTCCATGTGGAAAACACCAGCTGAGGACAGCTTCTGACAGCTCGAGCCCAACCTCTTTCTTATCTCTTTCTATTTTTGAAAATCCCAAACTCCAATTACAGCTTAAAATTTCCACTTCCACTCACAAGATCAAATCACGTTTTACTCTGAGATGAGACACATACGAAGACACGTGGAAACAGAGGCTGACACACGCCCACACTCCCCATCCTGAAGGGGATGTCTCAGCAGAACCATCTCGTCATTAAGAGTCGGGGTCTGGTGAAAACCTCTGCAGGTGAGGGTGCGACCACAGTCTGGGGTCTGTCTGAGCAATCCTCTGCCATGGAAGCTTTAGGTCAGAAAGTGGTGGGGGGCTGGGAGCTTGGCCTGGGGGTGCTGAGCCCACTCTTGGGGCCGCATGACTCCTATAGGAGGATTGCTGTGCAGGGATACACAAGAGAGCATTTTTTCAAAGAGGGCTTCAGAGATGGACTCAGCGCCACGGGGAAGGAAAGGGCCTCCAGGTTCATTAAGGCTGCCCGAGGAAAGCATCCTGCAGGGAGACATCAGCCTGGAGGTCCTTATAGGTCAAACACCGAATTACCAGCAATTCCACTCCTTGGTATGTACCCCAAAGAATTGAAAGCAGGTACTCAGAGGAAAACCTGTACACAAATGTTTGCAGCAGCATTATTCATGATGGTAAAAAGGCAGAAACAACCCAAATGTCCATCAGTGGGTGAGTGGATAAACAAAATGTGGTATATACTGTGACGTTGTGATGTGAAAAGAAATCTGAATTTAGCCTTTGTTCCTCCCAAAACTCTTGGAACTTCCTGACTGATTGGGGGTGACAGGAGTATCTTTTGTTCTCATAATAAGCCTTTTTCACTATATCTGAGTTTATACTAATGAGGTGACTCTTGGAGGAGGGGGGGCTGGTTCTCAGAGGAACCAACCGTGTGATTAAAGGGCTGGAAATTGCAGCCCCACGCCCAACCCCCTCACATTCCCCTCCCCATTTGCCCCCCACCTCCAAGGAGAGGAGAGATGCTGGAGATTGAGCTCAACCACCAATGGCCAATGATTTCATCAACCATGCCTATGTAAAGAAACCTCCATGAAAACCCTAAACAACACGGTTTGAAGAGTTTCCGGGTTTACTAAGAATGGACTTGAGGACACGGGGAGGGGGAAGGGTAATCTGGGACAAAGTGAGAGAGTGGCATGGACATATATACACTACCAAATGTAAAATAGATAGCTAGTGGGAAGCA
>NC_041225.1:49217413-49252102 GCF_002837175.3 Physeter macrocephalus
AGATCAGCTCGGTGCTTTGTGACCACCTAGAGGGGTGGGATAGGGAGGGTGGGAGGGAGGGAGACACAAGAGGGAAGAGATGTGGGGATATATGTATATGTATAACTGATTCACTTTGTTATAAAGCAGAAACTAACACACCATTGTAAAGCAATTATACTCCAATAAAGACGTTAAAAAAAAAAAAGAGTTTCCGGGTTGGGGAAGAAAGCAGGGTGTGGATTCCTTTTCCATGGTCCATCCCAACTCTCCCTCGAAACTCTGCCCAAAATAGGTGTTCGACAAATGTCTGGTAGTTATCTTAGAGGCACGAAGCGAGCCCGTTTTCCTCCTACTCCAACCTTATCACCTCCCGTTGCATCTAGTTTCATATTATCATTTCCAAACACTGAGCACCTTACTCTGTGACCCCAATGAGATGATGGGTACCACCCTGGGTTTGTCATCTGTTAAGGGAGATAGAGAACTAAACCCAGAAAAGGAAATTGTAGGGCTAAGTGGGCAATTCTTGCTGGGAGTGATCCCAGCTGACCACGCAGTCAGGAAAGACTTCCTGGAGGAGGGGAGACGTGGGTGAGGCCCTGGAGAGCAAGGGGGTTGTGGTGAGGAGGGGAAGGGCATCCAGGGACAGGAAGGGATCAGAGGGAGATGAAGCAGTGGGCATGTCGGGCACGGTCAAGGAGGAGGAGCAGTCTAGCTTTGTAAGAGTGTTAGACTGGGGAGGCTTGCTGCATTTGTAGATGGAGCACAAAGGGAGGGGAGGACGTGGAAGGGCCTCCAGCGCCGGGCCAAGCCCCTCAACAGAATGGTCTGCTCATAACCGACTATGTCTCCATCCAGACCTCTTCACCTGGTTATGTCACACACTTAAACGAGCCCTCCCGATCTCAGAGAAAGTGGTCACGGGATGGATTTTAACATCTAGGCCCAGGTGTGGGAACTCTGTACACCCACCGAGGTTCTCTCAACGGATGAACAAAGTTGGTAAGGATTTCTTAGTACTCTGAGCAGTTCACACATCTCAATTCTTTTATCCTCTGAAAACCATCATTTTGCAATAGGAGTCAAGGAGCCACCTTGAAGAGTGAGAAGGAAATAACCACAGCACAGGGGGAGATGCTGTTGAGGCAACACTGAGGTCCCTGGTGTTGGCGGTACCAGCTAGGAAATATCAGCCCAAATTATATGATTCTCCCAGAGGCTGTATCCTCACCTGTGAAATGGGTATGTTAAAAACACCCGGCTTCCCACTTCACAGAGCAGCTGCAGGAGACAGTAACTCAGGGAGGAAATGGACAGCATAAATGCTAGTCACAGACACTGGCATCTAAGCCTGCAGTGCTTTCTGCAGATCAAGGCAGGGGAGGGGTGGATGGATTTTTGGGAATATAAAATAATGATGGGAACATTTAAAAAATATTTTTTTAAATTTCAAGAGGAATAACTGAGACCCAGAGAGAGAAAGCAGACAGAATTCTAGAGTAATTTAAGGGCAGACAGAGGCAAGGAATTCAGGCCTCTTAGCATCCACCCCCCCACCCCCGCTCCCACCTTGGCCTTTGGATGAGGGTGACACGTGGCTGGAGGTAAGTCAGAAGCCTCAGGATTTGCGTTATGAGGCCTGGTTAATTCCACTGCCTCCTTTTCACAAATGACACTCATCAGCACTCCCTTTCTGGAACTTTCTAACATCTGGGAGAAATCGTCCTGGGCAGTTCTCTTGGCCAGGAAGCTGCGTGTGTCATGTACCAGCCATAGGCAGCCCCACCTGCAGGCCTGCTTTGGGTGACAGTGTGATGCAAAGAAGAGGTCCTGGGCTTTGTTCCACCGCTGCCTGCTGGGTGACCCCGGGGAAGGCCACTCTCCCCCATTCTCTTCATCTATAAAATGGGGACAGCAATCTGTCCCACCCATCCCCCAAGGGATTGAGGACATACGTGAAGTCCTGAGCTTACGGAAGTAGGGGGCACGGAACCCACCTCGCTCACCTCTTTGACCCTGTGCAGCAGGGGCTGGAGCCAGTCCCTGTTCACCTCACAGTGGCTGTCGAGAAAAGTCAGGGTGGTGCCCTGGGCAACATCAGCAGCCCGGATCCGGGACCGCACCAGACCTGCAGGAGGGACAATCGGCCGAGTGGGCGCCAGCGTCGCTCCGTTGTCTGGGACCACACAGAACACACATCCAAACGCATCCCACCCCCACCCCCACCCCGGCCCCGCCCAGCAGCACAGACCCACCTTGCCGCTCGTTATTGCGTAAGCATTTCACCTTGGGTAGCTTGATGAGCTGTCTGCAGTCCTCGGCTGCAAAGACAAAAGGTCACGTGGATTGAGCGCCTTGGGGTGGAGGTTAGCGGGGGAGTAGGTGAGGCAGCCCTGCCTGCCGTCCCCGGCCCCAACCGCGGTGCCCTGTCTTGATGCCAGGGTGTCTCTGGGCTTTGGAAGGGGCTGACTGACCACAGCTAGCAAAATACAACGTGGCCCAGTCTGTGCAAAGTGGCCGCAAGGGGGCCACTTTGGAGCAGGTCAGTCACACAGTGGCACCTGCGTACTTGCTGGAACACTGCCAGATGGGAAATCTGGGCATGGTCACCTGGAGACATTTCTGCTTTTTTATAGATCATTCAAAGCATGATCAGAGTCCTATTCACTTACGTGGGGCCTGATAAAAAGCCGCTGGGAGGCCAGAGAATGGATGAGACAAATTTTGGAGTTTCCTTTCAGTTCATGGACTCACTACAGGAGACCCTATTTGTTAGGGGATCCGTCCGGTGTATCCCGTCACCCAGAGGTGGTCCAGCTCTCCACCATGCAGGGAAATGTGCTGGGATAGGCAAGAGACCCATCCTAGGCATTCACCCTGGGTCGCCCTGGCGTGCCCGCCTGCCCCAGCACTCCTGGGCTCTGAACGCCACATCATAAGTTTTGATTTTGCTTCACTGGTTGGCCAACCTCAGCCTCTCCGCTTGGGTCTGGACTCTACAGAGTGACCACAAAGACTTACAAGAGCTTCCTCGGAGCCAGGTGCTGTTCTAAGCACTTCAAATATGTTAACACGTTCATCCTTATATAAACCCTATATATCATTGTTATCCCCATTTTACAGGCAAGGAAACTGATGCACATAGAGGTCAATAATTTGCCCAAGGCACACAGCTAGTAAGTGAGTCAGTGACAGGTCTCGGATTTGAAGCCAGGCAGTTGGCTCCAGAGGCCATGCTCTAACCATTAAGCTATTCTGCTTCTAAGTGAATCCAGCAGCATTCCCGTCTCCAGCCTCAGTGCCAGCTACCTCCCGGCAGGACGAGTGTCTCCCCAGCTCCAACCCCTTTCTCACTGGGGACGGGAGATCAGATCACTGAGTTTCAGGACTCAAGTCCGA
Organism: Physeter macrocephalus; assembly: GCF_002837175.3. Classification (NCBI taxonomy): domain Eukaryota; kingdom Metazoa; phylum Chordata; class Mammalia; order Artiodactyla; family Physeteridae; genus Physeter; species Physeter macrocephalus. The sequence continues at coordinate 49,220,795 of NC_041225.1, forward strand.
TCTGATTACCCTGGATCTGGCGCACAACCCACTTGTGCGTGACTTCCAAGGTTCTGAGGCTGTGTGAGAGGTGTGGGTTTCCAGCCTTCCTACAGCAGACCCCAGTGTGGTAGTGGCTCCGATGCCCAGCTTCCAGCATCAGGGCTGGTGGGGAGAGACTCCACTCTTCTGGGACTCGGAGCTGTCCCCAGTGGCCATCACCTGCTTCCCCTGGTCTGTCACTGGGAAGAGGCGGTTCTGCCTGCAGCAGCAGTGGGGCTGGTGTGACAGTTCTCGGAAGAGGAGCCAGCACTATCCACACTTGAAGTGTAACAGTGCTTCTGCGAGGATCGTACCTGATCGTCAATCTGAACACACGGGTGTCTGAAACCTCCCACGTGCTTTTCTCGGGGAAAGTGGACTTGGACTGTGAATTTGGGTGGGACCCAGGTTCTTGGACAGGATGACTAGGGGATGGTAATGACCAGTGTTTGGAAGGCTGGAAGGCAGCTGCTCACTGTGTCATGGCCAAGTGATGGGATGTCCCAAAAACTGAAACCCCCCCTCCGCACGAGTCCTGCCGTGGGAATGAAAGGAAGAGGGTAGGTGGCCTCAGATCAGGCTGGCGGATTATCAGAGTATACGAGTGAGGAATCTCTAGTCATGGGCCCTGCTTCAGGGCTCGGGGTCTCTTTGAAGGTATGGGGTCTCTTCAAGTCCAGGAATGTAGGTTGGGGGCAGTGACACACATGCATACACACACCAACCCCATCAAGAATCTACTGAATTGATCTGGTTAGATCCTCAAAGACTCATGGCAGAGAACCCAAGACATTGTTTCTCAAATGTAAGGTTTATGTACTTCTTGAGCCCCGCCTGGACACTCAATGTCTTCCAACCTACTACAAACCCAGGCTTCTTCCGCCCCCAGGGAAGCGGTGGGCTCACCTCTGCTGGTTACACAGGGGCTGGGAACAGACATTTGTGTCCACAGCACAGGAGAGCGATGGTACTTACGGTCATTGCTGAAGTCATCGACTAATATGATTTCCTGGAGGAGATTCATAGGGGTGCGGTTTAATATGCTGTGAGATTGGAAGAGGAAAGATCATTATGACTTCCAGCGGCAAATACATGTATCAACCTGAGCTTTAAATAGACACCATTGCATTTGAAGAATAAAACTCAGAACAACCGAAAAGCTTTGTCCAGTCACCTGTGAGCCACTGGGATACAACTCTGCTGTGTCTTAGTGAATGTCACCACCACCCACCTAGCACCCAGAGATCCAGTGCCACCCTCAACGACCCTCCCTCTCCCCGAAATCCTGCATCGCATCAGTGACCAAGATGTGCTGGTTTTCCTTGAAAAATATCACTCAAATCACCTTCACCTCTTATACCTCCAACCTGATCCAACCTCTTTTGCCTGTTTTTTTTTTCAATAGCCTGACCTGTCAGGCCATCCTCCCGTGATCTCCAGAGTGAGCTTTCTGAAGCATAGATGTGATCTCCGGTCGTGTGACTTTCCTCACTAATGCAAGTACATAGGTTGACAAAAGACTCCCCACAATCTACACCCCAAACCCTCAGCATGCTCTTCAAGGCTTTTCCCGACCTGGAGCCAGCCCTCTTTCCAGCCTCCTCGTGCCCAGTGCCTTTATCTGCAGACATCCTGCTTGTCACAACTGAGGGCCATTCTCCTACCGCTGCCACAGCGTGAAATGCCCCTCCTGTGCCACAAGGATCCATTCAAATGTCACTTCCTCTCTAGCGCCTTTCCAAGCCACTTAGTGAGAATGAACTGCTTCCTCCCTGGGGTCCCTCAGCTGTTTGTATCTGAAGCTTCCTGCGGCTCTCACGCCAGCCTGACTCCAAGGGCTGGTTTTGTTGGCCCATCAAAATGGCCACCTCCCCGGCGGCAGGGGCCTTGTCAAGCTACTGTCTGTACTGCCAGAGTCCAGCTGTGCCTTGGCCCATGACCCCATTCACTCCATCTAGTGCACACCTACTATGTGCTGGGTGCTGGGTATATGATGAGGATCAAAGGAGACGTGAGCTCTGTGAGAAGCTTGTGGTCTAGGAGCTACTTACTATAGGCTGTGTAATCTTGGGCAGGTTACTTTACTGCTCTGTGCAGTAAAGTATTCCCATCTGTATAACAGGGATAATAATAGGACCTATCAATCACAGGGCTGTTGGGAGAATTAAAGGAGAATGTTTCTAAAACATTTAGCACAGTGTCTGCTGATAACAGTGATACCAAGTGTAGCAATTATTACTGTTTTTTGCATCAGTGGTGATTTTTGAATTGACTTCATTTCCTCTCCTGTGCTGTGGATCTGTACCCACAGGGCAAGGTTAGGTTTCTGTGTTCATTCTGGGTTTCAGGCCTGAGATGGCTGGATCCTGCTTCTCCTGAACACGCCAAACTGCATGGTTCCTCAGAAACATTCCTGGGCCACACCACCCACCGTGGGGCACCCAGCGCCCTGCGTGTATTGAGGACGGGGTTCAGATGGGTGCTGGCGGAGGCGTGTGTGCACCTGAGCCCTGTTTCTGGGGAGCTGTCCTTTCTAAGCAGGATGCAGAGACTTTCCAGGAGGAGAACTTCGCCTGGAGCTACCTTTATTTATGAAACCTTAGTTCTCACCATGGCAACTAGTGTGAAGGGGAGAGAGGAACCCCGACCCCAAGCCCTGAGCCCGCTGTTGGGAGGTGGGGACAGGGAGGGCAGGAGGGGGTGGGAGGGAACCCTCGCCACAATCATCCGAAAGGAAACACACCAAACCCAACAACCAGCCTTCTAATCAGAGAGGGATGGGGAGAGCGAGGCTGAGAGAGAAGGAAAAGTTGCTGGAAGAATACCCTCTAATGAGGTTTGATTACGACTGTAGCTTCTGCACGCGATCTCCCCAAATCCCTGCCGGCTCTTTGAAATTCAAGAGTTCTCTTCTGTGAACATCAAAAGGTAAATCGCGTGCAGCTCTGTGCTGGTTGAACTGAGAGATGATTAGCGAATAAAAAATGTCCAGGGTTTAAAAAAGAAAAAAAAAAAAGAATGAAATCGTCAGCGGTAAGTGCTAATTACACCATTTCCTGGTGACACCTGGCTGGTTTTTGCTCCTCTAAACAGAGCAATTGGAGTGATGGTAGGGGTCACCGAAAAAGTGACTCGGGGCTGGGAGGGCCTGAGATGGGCAGGTGCTCTGGGTGCCTGGGGTGGCTGGAGAAGGAGACAGGTCAAGTCCAGCCCAGGGGACCTGGCTCGGCCCAGATGGTCCCCCTGGGTCCTCTCTTCTGCTGCACACCCCACCCTCATCCCCTGGACCCTGGTGGCTTCCATCTCCCTCCTTTGGTCTCACCAGTTCTCTGCCAGGAAAGCTCACCAGTCCCTCCACAGCCAAGCCGACCCTCCCTTTCCTCCAGGGCCCAGCTTTTTCCTTGCTTCACCCCCACTGCACTGTTCCGCGCCCTTTCCTTTCACAGCCTCGCAGGGGAGTGAGCGCTCGCCTCATGGGCGCATCGGGGGTCACACTCGTCCTGGGAATTATCCTAGAACTGAGTCTCCTATCCACAGCTCGCTCTCTGCCAGAGGGCAGCTTCCAGCAGCGTCTACACCTTCTGCCCGCCGCGCCCTAACCATGGGGCCCCCCCGGAGGCCCCTGAGAGATGGCAGGTACAGCAGCGTGGGAGGCCAGGCAGCCACTACCTTCTATTACTATGCGATCCTGAGCAAGACACCGGGCAGGTCCCAGCCTTCATTTCCATCTGTAATTACATCTTCCTTGCAAAGGCAGGTGATGTTAATACTTGACCTACTTCACAGGCTACTGTGTGTATGAAATGAGGAAATGTATCTGAAATTGCTTTGTGAACTGCACGGGGCTATGGGCAGGCAGCGTTTAACAGACGTTCCATAAATACCAGTTGAATGAAGACCTGGGGCCGGTTGACAGTTGAGTTTAGTCGTTCTGGAGTCAGACCGACTTGGGTTCGAGTGCTGTGTCTGCGTATCTGCCATTCACTCACCGGAGAGCTTCAGGAAGCACCGAACTGTCAGCACAACTGCCTCAGCCACAGAAAAGGAGCTTAGCACCCTGCCTGGTGCCCAGCAGCTGCTCCCGGAATCTGAGGATTGATCATGATGATGATACTGGTTCTCAGCGTGTGACCCCAGAACCAGCAGCATCAGTATCACCTGGGGACCTGTTAGAAATGCAAAGTCTTGGGCCCCACTCTAGACCTACTGAGTTGGAATATGTGGGGATGGGGCCCAAGAAACCATGTTTTAACGAGCCCTCCAGGGGATTCTGATGTCTGCTCAAGCTTGAGAGCCACAGCATCAGAACCCTGCTGCCTACCCGGGCTGGGGGTGCCTCATGACACCTGCTGTCACCTACCCAGGCTCACTCTGTGCCAGGCACTGTTCCAAGGCCTTTACCTACCTGAAGTGGTTCACTCCTCTCCACAATCATGTGAGGCAGTTATTACCAGTATTCCTTGTTTGGCAGAAAAGGAAACTGAGGCAGAGAGGTGAAGGAGGTGCCCGAGGTCACACAGCTGGTAAGGGCAGAGTGGGCAAATCTGGCCCCAGGGTCCAATTTCTTAACCATCTGAATCTGAGAGACTGCTCCTCTAAATCTAGGTTATTACCAAAAGCCACAGCAAGGAGATTCAAGATATAAACTGGCCAGTCAGCATGCTCCAGAGCCCCCCCTGGGAGGCAGGGGGCCGGAGGATGCTCCAGAAGAAGGGGGCGGCCCTGGGTCTCACATATACACAGCGTCTCGTGGCAACACCAGTCAAGATAAACCATTCTTCAGGGCTTTTCTCAGTCCTTAAGTGAGAAAAGCCCCCTAACTCGTCAAGGCCGTGATTCTCTCTCCCTCCCCGCATCACCCACTGCATCGTGCCTCTGCCTGGCTCTGAGTGCCCTCACGTGTGCCTTCCCCACCCCCCAGCCCCGGCTAACGCAGGTGCTGCATGGGAGGGACGAGAGGGCAACTCGCTCCTTCCCAGTTCCTCGAGCGTCCTTCCCTCGCCAGAGCCTGGCAGCAAACCCATGAGAATTCTAGAAAGTTAAAGATGAAAAGACGCCTTAGAAAAGATCCTTTCATCAACAACAAAAGTGAGATAGGAAGTGCTCTTCATTCAATTCTCTCTCAGTGGCTAGCGAATAATTTGTGCAACAGGATAGGGAGTAAAAGGGAGGTACGGCTTCCCAAGGCAAATGACACCCGGTCACGGAATTTCCTAGAAGTAATCTTCTTGCCTCCACCCCTAAGATTCACTTCCATGCTGCCTGCTAATGATGTTAATGCCCGTCTGGTCATACCTGGCTCTCGGGCCCTAATTCTGCTGTTTTCATGCATCACACTTGGGTCTGAGCCAGGGGCCTGGCTCACACTGAAGTTGCTGAGAGGCAGGAAAGAGGTCCTGAGCTCTCTCAGCAAAGCGCCCAGCAGAATGTGGGGTACAGTCTGGCACTTCATGGGGCCTTCTGAAGAGCATGGTGTTGATGGGCCCCAAGTCCCCTTCAGAGTGCAGGGCCCCAGGGCCTCGGGGGAAGCCCTCCATCAGGCTGGCAGACAGAGGCGCTGGGGCTGCACCCCTACTGCTCCCCACTTCCACCCAGGAAGTCAGAAACCCGAATCCTGGCTCCTGTGCTTCCCAGCTCTGCGGACTTGGCCTCCGTTCACTACGTTCACCTGGACTTCCCAAGGTTCGATGGGGCTCCAACTGAAGTGAGAGATAAAGTGTGTTCTGTGGACCATAAAACTCAGCATACATTTAACATGTTAATATTATTATCATAAAGTACCATTATGACTATTATAAAGAGACGGAGAAGCAGCAGGAAGAGAAGGGGAAATATGTCTTAGAGCTGAAAGGGATGAGTCTGAGGGCAGCAGCTGAAGTGCCCCCGAGAACATAAACATAGTGTAAGGAAAGCGCGGGGGACCTGGGGTCCCCACATTATAATGGCCCCCAAATGTCCCAGGGTAATGTCTTCTTGTGGGAAATGTGATAGAACTTGAAACATGAAAGACCTTTCTATCACCATCTTTACAGATGTGGCTAATGACCTGTCCAAGGTCACAAGGCAAGGAAGTGGTAGGGTGGGGACTTGACCCAGGTCTTCAGACTCCAAGTGTGGTGCCTTTTTAGGTACCCCAGAGCCTCTTTTCTTTTGAGAGCTCACTAGCTGTGCAGATACAGGGATGGCTGCTCTGTGCCAGCACAGTCTCAGTCCTTTACCTGAATTAACCAAAGCAGCTCTATGCCGTAGGACTAATTATTATGCCACAGGGAGGTTAGGTAAGACATGAATAAGATACAGGCCTTACCCGTCAGGAGTTCATTGAGGATTACATCTGGGAAAAATGCATTAAGTGCTAGAGTAGAGATGTGCAGAGAAGCAGCCCAGAAGAAGGCCCTGATGGGGTGTGTGTGTGTGTGTGTGTGTGCGTGTGCGTGTGCGTGTGTGTGTGTGTTGAGGGGGATGGAGGTGCGTGGCATCAGAAGACTCCTCCAAGGAGGAGAAGAGGTCAGCCTGGAAGGCAAGGAGTCTCTCTCGGATGATCTTGGCAGACCCGAGTTCTAATCCCAGACTGATGCTGGGGGTGGAGGATGTACTCAGCCACTCGGGGCCCCGGCTTCCTCATCAGCCGTGAAAATGAGAACTCATGTTCTAGAGGCAGTCTACGCAGTGGTTAAGGGCAAGTGCTCTGGGACCAAGTCCTCTATGACTTCCAGTGACCTTCTATAAGTAACCCGATGCCTCAGGCCTCTATCTTTCCTCCTATATAATGGGATAATAGCTGCCCTCATAGGAGCGTGAGGAGTGACTACTAGCGGATGCATGTGGAGCGTGCTGAACAGTGCCTGCAGGTACTCAGAAACACTTGAACTGGTGTCCCTCCCCGCGCGGACAGACATGCCCTCGCCAAGTGCCAGCCTGGAAGTCTGACGGACGGGAAGGCTCTTACCTGCGGATGGTTCTGAGCAGGGTGGAGCGGGCCTCGTTGTGGAAGGTGATGATGATGCTGGTAGGAGGAAGGTCCGTGCAGTACCCCAGCAGGGTGCATCTGGGGAAGGCAAGGCAGCGGGACAAGAAGACCTTTAGAGACAAAGCAGATCTCAAGGGCTGGAACCAAGGTCATCACTGGTGTGGACAGATGCCCGGTGTCTGGTGGGGCCCCCTCCAGCTGCACAGCACTGCGTAAGACCCCAGGGCCTCACCTGGCCCTACGGGGGAGCCCAGGAAGCTCCGAGAATGATTAGAGCTGAATCTCCCACCACCTCAGGGGAACTTGGGCTTGGAGTCGAATTAAGTTGACGTACAGAACATAAATGCGGGATTTCCCGCGTGCCTGGGTTACAGCACATAGTTCCTGGTAGCCACATAAGCCCACCCCTGAGCCTTGGGCTCTGCTGCCCAGTCTGTGTCCATCCCAGCCTGCCAAGGCCTCACTGTGTTCTGGGCCAGCAGCTCCAGCCGACCACACCATGCTGACCCCTGACTTCTGGCCACACACACCGAAATCCGGCATATTTAAAGAGGCAGAGCCCTAAAACCCAGCATTCGCAGGAAAACCCCATCTTGAAAAGCATTCATTTCCCCATGTCCAGGATCATTTTGTATGACAATTACATCTGGGGTAATATCAATTTAATACCTCACTGCAAGTGAAAATTGTAGCCCGCAGCCCGAAAATTACTATAATAATGGAAATAAACCCACCAAGTGAGGCTGGGGCCACCAGGGGCAATCCTGGGTAAATGCTGCCTCCTGTTTCTTGCTGTTACAGGGGTATTAAATGAGGAAGTAAATAACAGATGTTTGGTGAGTCAAACATTTCCTCTCCTCAATTTCTAATTTCTTCCTAGGCTTGGGGCTTTTAACTTGGGGTCCAGAGACCCAAGGATGGACTTCAAGCGGACTGTGGGCCCTCTGACATTGTTTGCAAATGTGTATACCCAAATGTGTCTTTATTCTCTTCCCTGGGAAGATGGTTCATAGCTTTCAGTAGATTCTCAAAGAAGTCTGTGGCCTGAAACACTTAAGAACCTCAATCCTAGGCCAAAGGGCATGACATCCCTTTGGCCTCCCTAATAATTCTGAACACTTCTTCCTAGAAGAGCAAACCCTGAATAAGAGGACTTACACAGACAAGGCAGGGCTGTTGTGCTCAGGACCTGAGCACAGACTGGGATGGGTCAGCCACAAGGAGCCAAGAATTGGGAAAGGAAGGCCCCAGGGGAAGAGACAGTGGAAAGGCTGGTCATGACCTTCAGGCCTGCCTGTGCTCCCCCCACAGAGACAACTTCTCACCACATCACGTCAGCTCCACCTACTAATAAATCCCCACCCCCTGAACCCACGTCTCCTTTCTAGTCCCCATGGGCCCGGCTCAGAGAGTCTTTACTCCTCTGGGGGATTCCTGCAGTAGTCTCCTGACCAGTCATCTTGCCTCCACCCTCTGCCCCTGCCAGTCATGTCCAGTCTCCACAAAGCTCTGCCCAGGTCTTCCTCTGGCTTGAAGCCTTCAGTGGCTCCTGATATAGAAAGTCCAAACTCCCTATCACAGCCTTCAAGACCTTCCACAATTGCAACTTCATATGCTGCCATAACTTTCTGTCACTGCTCTCACTATTACCTCTGCATGGAGCAGTGTCCTTTCTCTTTTCTCCACCAGATGAACTCCTACTCATCCTTCAAGACCCAGAGCAAATATCTCTTGTCTACAAAGGTGTTCCATACTGCCCCAGATAGGTAATGACCTGTCCTTTGTGCTCTCATAATTTTGTACATATCTCTCTCCTGGCACTTCTCAAGATGGACTGTCTCCCCCACTTGACTATGAGTTCCTCTAGGGAAGGACGCTTGTCTATCTCCATGTCCCTAGAACAAGAGATACGTATATCAGATGCCCATTCATGGAGAAAGAGAGAAAGAAATTCAGGAAATGCATTCCTAGGTCAGCTGATGACTTAGCCTTTTATGCTTTTAAAAGGGGAGGTAGCCAGCCTCCCAGATGGCTTCCGGGGATTCTCAACTACTGGTCCTAGTATAGTTCTGTCCCTCACTGAATCAGGGCTAGCTTATAGGACTAATAGAATATGATGGAAGTGACAGTGTGTGAGTTCTAAGGCTAAATCATAAAAGCACCGAAGACTCTGCCTTGGCCACTTGGAGGGAAGCCAGCTGCCATGCCGTGAGGACACTCAAGCAGCCCTGTGGAGTGATGCTGACGTGTGCTGGAACTGAAGTCTCCTGCCCACAGCCGGCACCAACTTGCCAGACACAGGAATGAGCTCCCCTGGAAGTGAGTCCACCAGCTCTAGTCAAGCCTTCAGATGACGGCAGCTCTAGCAGCTCCAAGCCTGAACCGCCCAGCCAAGATGCTCTGAATTCCTACTTCACAGAGACCACAAGGACAATCAATGATTCCTGTTGTTTTAAGCCACTGAAGTTTGGGGGTGATTTGTTGTGCATTAAATAACCTTTATAAAAGAGGAGGAAAATGCCTTGAAATGGCCCCTAGTGAGAAGAGGCCTTGGACTTGCCTACCTTTGGATTCAGACCTGAGTCTAAGCTGGGAGCAGTGGGGAGGGAGGAGGGCAGGGGGCTGGCAGAGGTGGACTTGGGGGGGGGGTCCCTCGATTGGTGTGCTGCAGGGTCCATGGGGGGCAAGGAGGGGCTGGGAGGGACCCAGGCAGAGGGGTAGGCGGCAGTGAGCACGGTGAGCACCAAAGGAATGAGGGGGGTGTCAGGGAGTGGAAGGGTAATCATCTGTCTCTTTATAGGAAGGTGATAAAGCAGAGAGCTTAGCAGAACCTCCCTGTCTCCATCAGAGACGGGGAGAGAAGAGAGACGAGCAGGATAACTGAGAAGACCGTGATGCCAGGGCTGCGCTGAGGGTCAGGCCTGGGCACTGCGCTGGAGACGGCGTCCCATTCCACACCCTGGGTGGCGATGGGATCCCAAATCCCAGCTTTTATGAGGTAAGTTATTCGGGGGCAAGTTGGTGCAGGAGGTACTGGGAGTTGCCCGCTTAGAGAGCTTTTGGGGACGGGGCTCCTTTTCCTGCCTTGGAGGCATCCAGCTGGGGGGGCAGGGGTATGGCCGCACAGTGACGCAGCGGCACGCATGTGGCGCTGGGAGAACAGAGGGAAGCGGACCTCCGCCCGGGGGGCGGGGGTGGGGGGTGGAGTGGGTGAAGAAGGCTTCATGGAGGAGGAGGTGCTGGATCTCACAACGTGAGATAGGGATGGATGGACACAAACAGGGTACAGCATCCCCGTCACAGCATGGTTCTGGACCCGCAGGCCGGATGCCCAGTGAGGCAGCTGGCAGAATACTGGCCCAGGGGTCTGGATACCACTGACCAGCTGCGAGACGGTGGGTGAACCACCCACCTCTGCAGGCTGCTGTCTGCTCGTCTGTAAAACAGAGCTTGGGCCCAATGCTCTCCTGCTAAAGGTTCCCAGAGCATCAGAAATCAGAAGCTTTGATCGTCGCTGACGTGTAATAAGCGTGGTTGATTTGAACGAAAGGCCGCGAAGGCCGTTCTGCAGCTGAGGCTCAACTGTGTGGCTGGTCATCCAAATTTACTTTTCTAAGACTCAGTATCTTCATCTGGAAAGTGGAGACAACAACTTTTAGCTTGTAGATTTTTCCCCCTAAATTATTAATATGTTAGGTAATAATAGATGCTTGACAAATAGTAACTATCATTATTATTATTATTATTTTTTGCGGTACGCGGGCCTCTCACTCTTGTGGCCTCTCCCGTTGCGGAGCACAGGCTCCGGACGCGCAGGCTCAGCGGCCATGGCTCACGGGCCCGGCCGCTCCGCGGCACGTGGGATCTTCCCGGGCCGGGGCACGAACCCGTGTCCCCTGCATCGGCAGGCGGACTCTCAACCGCTGCGCCACCAGGGAAGCCCCGGGAAGCCCCGCGAAGCCCCGCGAAGCCCCGCGAAGCCCCTATCATTATTTTTAACATCACGTTTAAATCTGCAGACGCCTCCTCCCGCTGGGTGGAGCCAGATCCTGCACAGGCTGGAAAGGCGGCCTTAGCGAGTGGTCCTGCCCTGTGTCTGAGAGGACAGGGCAGGAGGCGGCCAAGAGAGCAAAGAGAGCGTCGTGTTAGAGAAAGGGGCCCGGGCTGTGACGTCGCTGTGAATCCTGGATCTGCTGGAAGCTGGCTGTGTGCCCCTGGGCACGTCCTTTACCTTCTCTGAGCCTCAGTGCTGTCACCTGTAAAATGAGGACAAATACCTCCCTTTCAGGCTTGTTTGTGAAGATTGCAGAGAATACAGGCCAAACACGTGGTGTTTTGTTTCATAGCTGCTGAGTAAATGGTGGTGAGAATTATTATTGTCATAATAATATTGCCTCCAGGCAACGTTCAATGCTTTTGAACTAGAACTACAAACTCAGAGTTCAGCCGAGGAAGGAAGGGGCTTGGAGATGACCTAGTCCAACCTCCTACAGTGGGCAGAACTTGGCCCAACAGGCGTCCATTGGCGCCTGGGCTGCTTTGCTCCTGGGCCTCAGCCCCCTCCAGCCTCCTGCTCCTGCAGGATAAAGGACAGGGGCTCTTCCTCGAGGTTGGGCAGAAGTCCCATAAGCGCCTCCTGTGTGCACAGGCCCAAGGGAGGGCGGGCCGCCAGCAGGCAGTGCGTCACAGCCCCGAGGCACGGGCATCCCGGCTCCCGGCTCTGGCCCTCAGCTCTGTCTTCCTCCTGTCCCTGCTCTCAGCTCATGGTGCCTGGACACATCCTCCGTCTCCTCGGACCCTCACAACAGCCTCTGAGAACCTCTACTCCACAGACGAGAACAACTGAGGCGCAGGATCTCACTCAAGGTCACACGCCTGCTGAGAGGCCGAGATGAGCTGCGTCCAGGTTCCGTGACTTCTAATGTGGTAGTTGTCCCTAGCATCCACTGTGAACTCAACCTGGTTAAGGCACAGGAGCCCAAGGGGACAAGGCCCTGCGCATGAGCCACCTGCCCTTCAAAGCCCAGGGGGGCTGCAGTCCCGCTTGGAGGCGAGCCCTGGGCACTGGCAGCAACAAGGCCAAGGGGCCAGGAAAAATCCTTAAAACAGGCCACTGCGAGGAGTCAGAATGTGCGTGGGCTTCCTGTCAGAGGATCTAAAAGGTTCATCAAACAGCAAGATCTATTAGGGGCACCAGGGGAATGGAAAGAGCTGCCAACACTGAGATCTAGCGCCGGCAGATGGATGAGAAACATGTTTATAATTCATTAAAGATTCAGGGGTTTTACTGGAGAGAAGAGCTAGCGAGCAGGAAAGATGGGTGTGAGGGTGGAACCAGGAGGAAGGGCGGGACCACCGCTGTGTGCAGAGACAGATGCCAGCCCTGGGCTGCTGTCCTGATTACCACAGCAGCTCCCGAATAATGCGCGCTCCTCTGAGCTGGTTCTCCACCTGTAGTTTCTTTTTGGACTTTTCATTTTTTAAAGAAAGATTCAACTGACTTAATTTCTCCAAGTTCAGGTGGGTCTCACAGTGCTTCCTAACCATCCACCTCTTGAGTGTTCAGTGTCATTTATTGGCCGAGGATGCTTCCAGAGAGGTGTTCTGAGATGCTAACCCCTGGCACGGGGTCAGAGCTTCCTTTTCCAACTCTTTCCATCTCTCCACCAGCCAGTCACTGCTCTGCTGCCTACCCTGCCTCATCCCTGCACCTGAACAGGTGCCAAGCGGGGATGTTAGAAACACCCCACGTGAGGATGACTGTCAGTTATCACAGAACTGTAATGCTGTGCACATGCCTTTTATTTTATTGCACAAGCTCATTAAACTGGCAGCAGCCCGTAAACAGAGTGTTATGATCATGATGATCATCCCCATTTTAGCACTGGGCAGCAGGGAGAAAAGATGTGATCATATATTAGAAACATTTGGGATTTTATTCTCGAGTGTGAAAACAGGAGGGAGTGATGGAGAGGCAGACCCGGTAACTTTGAAGCAGAGAGTAGAGCATAATAATTATTATCACTAAAATGTCCAGAATTGACAATGGCTCTGTGTCTAGGAGGCAAACTCTCGAAGGGGGGGCTCTGGCACCCCAGAGGGGAGGCTGAGGGCAGTTAGAGAAAGGGGAAAGGTCACGCAAATATGCAGCATGACCCAGTGGAAATCAGGCCTGGGGTGGGACACACTGGGCCAACCCTTTGCCACTTGGGAGCTGGGCAGTGACTTCCTTGATGAAATTATCCACCTCAGGGAAGGGTTTTGTTTTGTTTTGTTTTGTTTTTTTAACATCTTTATTGGAGTATAATTGCTCCACAGTGGTGTGTTAGTTTCTGCTTTATAACAAAGTGAATCAGTTATACATATACACATGTTCCCACATCTCTTCCCTCTTGTGTCTCCCTCCCTCCCCCCGTCCCTATCCCACCCCTCTCGTGGTCACAAAGCACAGAGGTGATCTCCCTGTGCTATGCGGCAGCTTCCCACTAGCTATCTAATTTACATTTGGTAGTGCATATATGTCCCTGCCACTCTCTCACTTCGTCACAGCTTACCCTTCCCCCTCCCCATGTCCTCAAGTCCATGCTCTAGTAGGTCTGTGTTTTATTCCTGTCCTACCACTAATCTCTTCATGACATTTTTTTTTCTTAGATTCCATATATATGTGTTAGCATACGGTATTTGTTTTTCTCCTTCTGACTTACTTCACTCTGTATGACAGACTCCAGGTCTATCCACCTCATTACAAATAACTCAGTTTCATTTCTTTTTATGGCTGAGTAATATTCCATTGTATATATGTGCCACATCTTCTTTATCCATTCATCTGTTGATGGACACTTAGGTTGCTTCCATGTCCTGGCTATTGTAAATAGAGCTGCAATGAACATTGTGGTACATGACTCTCTTTGAATTGTGGTTTTCTCTGGGTATATGCCCAGTAGTGGGATTGCTGGGTCATACAGTAGTTCTATTTTTAGTTTTTTAAACTAAATCAAACCAAGATTTGACCTCCATACTGTTCTCCATAGTGGCTGTATCAATTTACATTCCCACCAACAGTGCAGGAGGGTTCCCTTTTCCCCACACCCTCTCCAGCATTTATTGTTTTTAAACAACTACTTAGTGACACCTGCTGCCAGGCGCTGTCCTGAGCACCTAACATATTTAATGTTCACAAATAGCCCTGTGGGAGGGGGCACTGTTTAATGGATTCACTCAGGAGGAGACTGAGGCGCAGGGAGGTTAAGTAACTCACTGCAGCTAGTGAGCGCAGGCCTGCTGCATATCCTTGTCACCAAGCCACCACCTCTCCGTGCCAGCACCATTCCAGGCATCAGGGTATCCATAGCTGCCGTCTGTCCCCTAGGTGTACTCTGGGCCCTGCACACCGTGTGGACCCCTGGGCTCACACTCAATCACCACCCCCAAGGAGCAGCTTCTACCAAGCTCTAGAACCCAGCAGGGAGGGACAGGCTGCCTGCCGTTCCCGGGTAGTGACAGGAAGACTGGGACACTGCTGGCTGAGCCACCACAGGAACATCCTAACAGGGGCTCCCACTTTTGCCCAGATGGAGCCTGAAAGGGTGGGCACAGGGTGATTTCAACGAGGTCCTGGGAGGCGCGTGAACCTGTTTTTAAGCAGAAAGCTGCAGTTTGTCCCTCCGATTCCCGCAGGTCCAGAGCACGCTCCAGAGGCCAGACCAGACATAGAAAACGAACGGGTTATCTTCTCCACATGTGCCATTTGCCTGAACCCTACAGCTGCAAAGGCCAAGGGAAGTAGGCATAAGCTGTAAAGCGGGGGTAGGGCTAGTTTCATGGGAGAACACTGTCCCCAAGGGAGTGACGATCTGGATTCCCTGCAGGTGGGTGGGGCACAGCCTTTCCTTGCTCCCCGCTTCCGTCTCTGTCCCCCTGTGTCCTCCACTATAGCCCAGAAGAGGTCCCAGGGAGACCACGTCTCTTCCCTATTCTCCTGCCACCAACACCCCCCCAAAGCTGACGTGTGTGAGGAAGAAAGGACGAGAGGGGAAAAGCTCTTGGCCCAGTGACCTTTCCAGAATGTCAGCTCCCTCAGGACAGGGACCAAGAACACCTAATACATTTCCCAGCTCAGTTCTATGCAAGGAAGCCTGCTCTCAGCTATGAGGAAAAGGAAGATGACCGAAAACTATAAAATGCCAAATCTGTAATTGACCTCTAGGTTCAAAACTTGACTCTTTAGAAGAGAAAAACACGAGCAGTATACAAAGTATGACAGCTGTTAAACCAGAAATTCCGTTTAATCTCATTTCATGGGCAACACTACACACTGTAAGGCATGAAATTTTTATTTCGTGTCAACTTCACTGGGATTTCACATGCAGATTAATTTGTTCATCCACATAAACATATACTGCTCCTACTTCTTGCCTCAAGTCACCCTCACTTACTGTTATGGAAATCCCGCGTCTCAAAAAAGACACTTAAGATAACAGTGAGATCTGCTATTCCATGACACTGCTACATTTTGAATTGCTGAGCATGTTATTATTTTTTTTAAAGATTGTTTTTTGATGTGGGCCATTTTTTAAAAGTCTTTATTGAATTTGTTACACTACTGCTTCTGTTTTATGTTTTGGTTTTTTGGCCGTGAGGCATGTGGGATCTTAGCTCCCCGACCAGGGATCGAACCCGCACCCCCTGCGCTGGAAGGTGAAGTCCTAACCACCGGACTGCCAGGGAAGTCCCTGCTGAGCATGTTATGAAATTCTAGTATCCTGGGAAGGGGATAAGTGGGCCAGGGCCCCTAGGGAATTGAACTGCTTAGGAACTTGGCTGTGCTCTTGGTGGGCAGATGAAGGCCCCCAGCACCTACCTCCTTGTGTAATCTCTTAGCCTTGAGTGTGGACTAAACCTGGTGTCTTGCTTCTAAGGAACAGACTACACCTAAAGTGATGGGATGTCACTTTTGTGATTAGGTCACAAAAGACAGTGACTTCCATCTTTTTTGCTTGTATGTTTTGCTGAAGCAAGCTGCCATGATGGGGAGCCCCACATGGCAAAGCACTGAATGTGGCCTCTGGTCCATAGCCTGTGAGGGACTGAATCCTGCCAACCATGTCAGTGAACTCGGAGGAGAGTCCCCCCCGAGACGTGTCCTGAGATGCCTGCAACTCTAGCTGACACCCTGAACACTGCCTGTGAGAGACCCTGAAGGAAAGGACCCACCTTGGTCATGCCTGAATTCCTGACCCACAGAAACTGTGAGATGATAACCATTATTTTAAGCCACTAAGTTTCATGGTAATTTGTTATGCAGCAACAGACAATGAATACAGGTACCCTTAGCTCCTGAAAACCCGAGTCCCCCAGGATTTCTCACTGCCCTGGGGTCAAAGGTAAATTCTCTCGGGTACTTGGTGGAAGAGCTATGCAAAGGCATCACGATTCTCCCAGCGCAGAGCTCCCGAGCTCCCACTGGACCCTTCATTCATGCTCTGTTGGCATCAAGATGTTGCTAGGTATAGGATTCCTATGGCCACAACATACAGAGGGAAGTTCTTCAGGGGTACCTTTGGGGTTTGTTCCAGTCTTCAAAGATTCAGCTCTCTTAGGGCTTCTTAATATGAAGCAAACACATAGAAAATTGTTGACTCTCTTCTCATTTCTCCCGTGGATGGTGCATAACTAGTACCCTTCCACACGCACAGAGGAGAAGTTAATTCATCTCATATAATGGATGTCATAGGGCTTTAAGGCTTGATTCACTTGCAGAAGTCCAGTAAAGAAAGGCTGACCTAGATGGTATCACAGACATCCCTCCATTCCATGAACACGAGGCCATTTGGCAGAGCCCTTGGTCTCCGGCTGGGCCTATTTAGGCCAACAAATGCATTCCCTGTACCAACGATCACCATGTTCTCGGTTGAATCTACCTGTCAGGCCAGCTCAGGGTCTGCAGTTCACTTCTTGCTCCTTGGAGAACCCTCTGGATTTCTTAGCCACCTACTTCCAGTAGCATCACATTTCTAAGAAAACCTACATCTTGACAATTCTAGGGCACTTCCACCATCGTTAATTGCAGGCTCCGCAAGCTCATTTTCCTGGCGATGTACCAATGCCCCAAGGGTTCTTTGCTGACACACTGCGAAGCTAACTGGAGAGGGGTACACTAGGATGTAAGGGGCCATGTTGTCTGGAGGGCCCCAAAGGCTCAGTCTCTGCCGCTATTTCGCAGCCCAGAGTAGCTGGAAGACCTTTCCCTCTCTGGCTCCATACAAACTCCTGGGCTGCTGCAATACTGGACTGGAATGGACCACAGAGCTCCTCTGGTTAGTCAGTCGCTACATTGTGAGCTGCTGGACTGCATCTCCAGGAGAAGCCTATGCATGCTCTGAATAAATTCTACAAGAGTCAAGTAAGTTTGGCACATGAGAAATACTGGAAAACTACTAGATTAACTTTTTGGTGATCCACCCATGTTAAAGGTTCTGGGACTTGCGCTAGCATCCTGTTTACCAAGATTTGACCTCAAACCCTGCCCTAAAATCCTTCACATATCACGGGAACTCACATATTCACAGGATATATATATTGTATCAAGCCTACCACTTAACATCCTACCAAAAACAGAAGTTTGTAACACACAGGTTTTAAAAGCATTGCTTCCAGCTCCCTCCTTTTTTAAAGATGTGCAACCTGAGGCCCAGAACAGTGAGCAAATTGACCTGCCACTTCACCCTGCTTGGCAGCGGCCAAGCTAAGATCGCCTAGTTCTTGGCTATTGAACTTGCTACTTGCTCAAAGCACTCAGGCTTGGGGGGCCCTGGCAGATGGTTTAGAGAAGCCCCAGGCCCCAGTCCACATAGGGTTACTGGCCACCTCTGCTTTCCAGTGCCCTTTTACCCCCTCAAAATATTCCCACCAAGGTCCCTATTACTTCTCTATGTTGCTAAATCTAATGGGAAATTTTCAGTCTTTTCCTTGCTTGTCATCTCTGTAGTAGTTAATATTGAGGGTCATACATTTCATTAAATGTTTGGATCTTTGCCCTTGGCTTTGGTAGAATCACCCTAGCATGGTTCTCCTCTTCTCAGGCTGTTTCTTGGTTTTCCTTTTCTTTCCCTCCTCTGAAATTCTGATGCTCCCCTCCAAAATTCTCTCCTAAGCCATTCTCTTCTCAGTCTTCCTTCCCTCTAGATTATTTTACTTGTTTCCAAGCCTTCCATTTCCCATCTGTTTGCTAATGATCCCAACCCTGACCTTAATCTGATGAGTATCTTCTCTTGGATGTCCCCACGAGATGACCTTTCAGCCACCCTCTGCTTCTCATACCTCGCCCAAGCCTGCCGATGATAAGCATCTTCTCTTGGATGTCCCCACATCCAAGAGAAAGGCTGAAAGGATGACCTTTCAGCCACCCTCTGCTTCTCATACCTCGCCCAAGCCTGCCGACCCTTCCGTGTTCCCCAGCTCACCATCTACCATGTGCCCAAACCCAAGAGATATTCTCGAATCCTGCCTCTCCGTCCCTGACACCAGTTTCACTAAACCTAGTCCTATCAATCCTTCTTACTTATCTCTCAATCTGGCTGTTTCTCTCTATTCCCATCACGTCTTTGCTGGATAACTGCAGCCACTTCCTAGCTGGCTTGATCCCCTTCCAATCTCTCCTGCATGCTGCAGCTAGAATGATCATTCCAAACTGCAAATTTTTAACATGTTTCAACACTGCCCAACTGCTCACAAAATAAAGTTGAAACCCCTAATCACTACTTACCATCCTTGGTGACCCGGCATCACCTGTGACTCCTCTCTTCACATCCTCCAACTTCCAGCCATGTTCTGCCTCACCTGCTCTTTCTTCCTCTGGACCTCAGCAGGCGCTGCCCTCTCTCCCACGTGTCTGAAAGGCACTCTCCTCTCTTCCAAGGCCTGGCTGTTTTTTCCTCTTCTAATCCTGGCCTGGAAGGTACTTCCCCTCGGAAGCATTTCTTGATCTCCAAGTCTTTTCTATTGTGCCCCCCTAGGACCCTGAACTCACCCCATCACTGTGGTTTATTACCAAGCATTGGGAACTCTCCGTCTCTTCTGCTGACTCTTAGCTGCAGTGAAGGCCAGGACTTATTCGTAGTTATAACCTCAGTCCCTGGCACGGCGACTAAACAATAAACATCTGAATAATGAGTGGATGAGTGAATGGGGGAGGAAGCAGGTGAGGCTTCCATGGGGGCAAAGCCAGAGGAGAAAACGTCCCTTGTCAAGTGACAGGTGGCACCAGCTCACGGAAGCTGCAGAGCTGTAAGCTGAGTGACGTGCCAAGGTCAGTCACACAGAGGAGTCCACACAAGTCACCAAAACTGAGAATGGTACCATGTGGGGAGAATGGGGAGCCTTGGGCTAAGGCTGTCCTAGGAGACTTCTGGGACAGTCATCTGGTGCCTGTGGACAGGTCTGATGCATTCTCTGTTGCACTGAAAATACTCAGCTATGTTTAAAAAGCTGGGATGTTCCCCTTGTTCACTGAAGTCCCAGCGATGAACAATGCTTCCTTACGTGGGAGGGGAGAGACTGAATCCTAGCTGATAGGACTGCCAGACTATGACTCAGATGCTCTTTTCTCCCAGACCTGTGCTGTCCCATACAGTAGCCACAAGCCATCTGTGGCTATTGAGCATTTGAGATGTATCAGAATAGAGATATGCTGTAAATGTGAAATACACACAAGATTTCAGACTGATAAAAAACGCAAGATACCTCATCAGTAATTTTTTTTACCTTATTTTATGTCAAAATGATAATTTTGGGTGTACTGGGTTAAATAATACATATTATTAAAACTGATTTCACTTAAAAAATTTTAATTTTTAGTGACTTCCCTGGAGATCCAGTGGTTAAGACTTCACCTTCCAATGCAGGGGGTATGGGTTCGATCCCTGGTTGGGGAGCTAGTATCCCACATGCCTCGTGGTCAAAAAACCAAAAAACCCATAAAAACAGAAGCAATATTGTAACAAATTCAATAAAGACTTTAAAAAACGGTCCACATAAAAAAAAAAAAGTCTTTAAAAAAATTCACTTTTTAAAATGTGACTATTAGAAAAATTTAAATTACATACATGGCTTACATCTATTTCTATGAGACATCGTTGTCCTAGGTCATTACTGAACCTAGCTTGTATATAATCTAATTTAAAATTTCAACATTAGTGTCAGACAATAGTTTCTAGATATTGGGTTCTTTCATATGAGTAAAATAAAATTTTAAAAAATTATAGAGAAGATTACGAGGTTTGCAACATTTTCTTTTGCAGCAAAATTATATTTTAAAACTCTCATCATCTAGCATCATTGTTATTTCATAAAAGAAAGGGTGTTTAAACACTGAAGAAGGCCACAACCTCAGAATCATCAAAAGCGTTACAAATTGTAAAATTAAACTTTAAGAAAATCTCCCTCAGCATCTCCCCTTTTCCCCAACTCCACAGATCAGATCTGCACCAATTCACCAAATGGCATCTGAAAGTACGGTTCAAGGGTTTGTCCCACTAAATTATGACGCACCTATGTCCACCCTCCACAGACAGCATGGATACTAAACGCAGAAGACAAGACATCTCCACGCTTTGCTCTGGAAGCAGCAGCTCCAGCTCTGTTCTTGGTGCTACTGAGCTATGACTTGGTGTGATTTTTCCAGTCTCTAGCCCCAATGTATCTCCTCACGCACTTCTGCCGTCCAAGCTGTCATGCTCAATCTGGGCTCAGAACGCACACCTAACTTGGCGAATGCAGACGCCTCTGGCCACATTTAGACCTCCTAGAAATGACCATGGCTCCGTTCTGCACCACTGTGTTTTTCCAGACAACTCAGCCCCTTTGAAGTGAGTGGGACACTGAGGTTTGGTGGAAACCACAGGGAAGTAGCAGCGCCTTTTCTCCAGAAAGATCAGCTGCTCTCAGGAAGCTGCAAAGAGGCTTCTCTTGGGATGCTGCCAGGACCTGGGTTAGTTGGTACCGAGCACTACCCAGATGGCAGCTGTGTGCCCGTGTGTGTGCATGTGTGTGTGCAGGGGAGAATGTTCTCAAAAGGCACATGCAGAGTCTAGCCAGGACCAGGAAGTGTGGAGGTGGGCCAAGGCTTATTTTTGAAATGTTTCCTGAAAAAGATTCCTCAGTGTCTGAGGCTAGGGCTCCTCCAAGTCTTATTTTAGTCCTGCTTGAATCACATTACACAATAGTAATAATAGATAACATTTATTGAACCCTATGTCTCAGGTATTCTTCCAAGAGCTATAAGTCTGCACAATCATTCCCTGAGGTAGGTGCTCTGAGACCTCCTCGCTCGTCGTGGAGAAGACTGTGAGGTCACAGTCAGTAAGCAGCAGAGTCTCGATGTCACACCAGATGGTCTGGTTCCCAACTCAGCTCTCACACTCCACTAGAATGACCCTTGATGGTCAGCCAACACAGTCGTTTGCAAAACTCTGTTTCATGTTGACCTTTCTCTCTGTCTTTGCTCTTGAAGTCTGCACACTGGAAGGTTCTGGAAAGACGGAAAATCACAAGTCTGGGTGTCCCTCGCCTGCTAAGGAAGGATGTCTCCCCTTGATCTTCCCTGAGCTGTGTCCTGATACTTCTCAGACTTTCCAGCTAAAGGATCAGAGAAGAGTCATTCCTTTACCTGAAGGGGGAAATGTTCCTCAAACTGAAGCAGCTGAGATAAGACCTGTAGCCTAGTGACTCCAGGCATGTGGTCAGACCCAGCACACTGAGCGCCAGAATGGTCTGGTTGAGGGCCAAGCATCCAATGTCTCTTCTTCTCTAGGGGACTCATAACGGTGGGCCCCTGTGGAAGGTCTGAGCTGGGGAGATAAAAAGCCGAGACCTCCCATGCCCGCCTGTACCCTTCTAGACTGTCGGCCCATCCCCGAGCCAGTCCTGTACCAAATGCCGCCTCCATCCCCTCTTTTTACCCTCACTTCCCTCTGTCCAAGCCTGGCCCACCCCCTTGATCTGTGGGACTACAATGGCCTTCTGACGGCTCCTCATCTCATTCGTCCCCCCACCTTCCACACTGATCTCCTTAACACCCTGCTTCACACATGTAACTCTCCCTACCTTCCGTAGTTACCTAAGCTAAATCTTGGCCACGTCCCAAGGCCCCCACCATCGTGTTAACCCTTCAGCTCTGCCCCACGGTTCTCTTGCCTGAACCTTCTAGCCCTGCTAACCAGTCCACGCCTCCTTGGTCATGCCTGAGCCACGACCTCCACACACCTCCCCATCCAGCCACCGTCCTTTCTAGGGCTGCCTCAGTGTAACTTTTGTGCAATGCTCAGCCCAGGTCAGCTCCTCCATTGCACTTCTCATGGGCTCCCTGGACTCCCTGCCCCTCCTGCATGGCTGTGCTATCTTCTCCGTGGGCAGCGGCCAGGCCTCTACTGCTTAATGTTCCCGTGGGCCAGTTACTCAACCGACTGCAGTCACTTTCCTCATCTCTAAACCCAGGATCACAGCAAAGCTGTCATGAGGCTTAACTCAGAGAACATACGTAAGGTGCCTACCACATGTCAGGGGACTAGTCTGATCAATAAATGTTGGCTGTTGATGGTCCTGGATTTATGTGGTAACACAGAGAATTCTTTGTTGAATGAAGGTCGTTTTACATTTCCCGTGATTTTTCTCCCTCTGTTCTGAGGATTCATTCCCACGCCTGCACTTGCAAACCCTGATGTTTTCAGTAGATTGTCTGAGAACGAATCCAGCGGGGTGCTCTTTGAATCCATCGGTCATCTGCTGATACTGATGAAGTGTCCGAGTGCCAGGCATTGTGCGGAGCTCTGGAGGGAGGTGCAAAAGTAAGTCAGCATCGCTGCGCATGCGCTCAAGGAGGGGAGAGGGAAAGCTTGAAACGCGGGGTAACGGGTGCTGCTCAGAGGTGAGCGAGTAGGAGGTGCTGCCCTACTTAGCCTGAGGGGGCAAAATGTCTTCCTGGAGTGGGGACCCAACCAACCCGCGTTCCTGAAAGGTGAAAGAGCATCCCAAGCAGAGAGAGCAGCGAAGACGAGAAGGCGTGAATGAACCCTTGTGCACATTCAGGCAGCTGCAAGCCTGGGCTTGGCTGCGGTGGGCTGGCAGCTTTGCAGGGTTTGGATGGGGAGCGAAGCACCGGCATTTGGCATGCTCTCCATGGAGGAGGTGTGGAGGGGGGACCGGTGCGGGGGCGGCTGAGGGCTGCTGCGGTCACCCAGGTAGAGGAGGGGAGAGCTGTGAGCAGGGAGCAAGGGCAGGGACCAGGAGCTATGTAGGAGGCAGACCCAACAAAGTGGGGGTGAGAGAAGAGGGGACGCCAAGGGTTTGGCTTGGGTCACAGGGTGAAGAGTGGGCTTGCCCTGAGATGGAGACAGGAGAGCAGACTGGGTACTTGATGTCTCGACAGGCAGGCTCGGCAAGGCCTAGAGTAAGGAAAAAATGATGTGTCCGTATGATGAATCAAGGAGAGACAGGGAGAAGTAGGAAAACAGGAAACAGAGATCACGATGCCTGGTCTGGCTGGCCGCAGGGTCACTGGGAGGGTGAGGTGAGGGCAGGAGGTGAGAGCTGTCAGACACGATATGCTTCAGTCCAGTGTAAGTGGCTCCTCTTGCTACATCCGGGACACTAAGGACCCCACAAGGGGCCTTTGCTGATCGTGCCCCTTGTCAGTCCAGATGGAAGCCCGGCTGCCACGTGACTCCACGGGTCCCCCAGCAGAGCCCTTCTTCTGTCACGTCACACATTCCTCAGTGAGTTTTCCTGCTGTCCTCGGTCCCCGGGGCTCACGTCGCTCCATCCCAGTCTGTCACCACAGCTGCACGGGCAGCCTCCTTCCCACGGCTTCTCCCACCCACAGCTGCCACCTCCTCTCTGCTCTTTTCATCTCTTGTCAAACACATTTTGTACTTCCTGGACCCCAGCCCTTAAATCACTCCCTCTCCTGGCCTTGGCGTCTATCCCCAGTATCTGAAAAATGCAAATTTCACCAGACACGGCATTGCAGTTGCCTCATGGCTTATTTGGCATTCCAGTTTCCAAAGTAAGTCTGACATTCAGGCACGTGAAGTGTTCAGTGCTGAGAGCCAAGGATGAGTCAGGATGCTCTCTGCACAACTTCCCTGCCCGCGCCCCTGCCACCCCTGCCCGCCTTGCTCTTGGAGCGCACCCCAACTCAGAGGTGTGGGACAAGGCGCCAAGCCAGGACCTCTCCAAGCTTACTCACATCACCCCTTCGTCCTGGTTTGAGTCACCCTCTCTGCCCGCCTCTTGGACCTGCTTTTATCCACAGCTGTGGAGCAGTGAAAAGGCCCCAGGGCCTGAGTGCTAATGCTGGTCCTCAGACTAATACAATTTGACAGCTCATGACCACAGCTAACAAACAGTCACCGAGTGCTTACTAGGGGTTAAAGACTGGGCTCAGCATTTGACATGGATTATGGATTTGCTCACCCTCACAGCAATCCTGGGTACCGTTATTATTCCCATTTTAAAGATGAGGAAACTGAGGCTCGGGAGTTGAGTAACTTGCCCAAGGACCAGCTGGTAAGTGGCAGAGATGACTTCTCTCAGGGCTCACACGGCGAGAAGACCTACTCTGCCACTTAGCCAGCCAGTTGCCTTGCCTGGACCTCTGTTTCCTCCGCTGTGAAATGACAATGGCCCCTTCACCCAAAGGGCTACTGAGGACATCATGGGTAAGGGATGTGAGAGTGCTTTGGAAAGTCTCCCGTAAATATAAGGTGTGATTATTCTCATTCTAGGCACTTACCACAAGGTTCAGCCTTTCACTAAGGAATTGCCAAAGGTGCCCTGAGACTCCTTGGGCCTCATCCAGCCAGTCCTACCAGCCCTGTTTCTCTCTGGCATTAGGGGCATCACACCACGCCAAGTGCACTAGGGGTTGGGGGATAATGGTAACTGAACATGACAGCATCCTGGGTTTTACAGGGAAAAAGTCCGTATGTTCCAACTCCCTATACTAGACTGAAAAACGTGGGCAGGTCACCAGTTTGCAGTCAAGCTGCCGCCCACGTGTCAATTCCAGGGGTAGATGGTTTTGTTGTCGTCGTGTTTAATAGATCCTGAGACCTTCGGATAAGTGCAAAGATTGTGTCAAATCAGCTTGCATTTGGATCTCCAGCTGGGAGGGAGTCTGGTGACCTCCACTGAGGGGAAGGCATGAGGGGGCAGGGGAGCCATACAAGGAAACGGCCACGGCAGCAGTAAAAAAGGACAGCTCTACTGGTTCTGTGGGGCCCTCGAGTCCTGTCAGGAAGGGAAGTGTGTGAGGAGAACGATTAAACCAGGGTCTTGGGGGCGGGCCATTGCTGCTGAGCTAGAAGGAGCCCTGCGTCTGGAAATAGCCTCCAATCTGAGTCAGTTCCTAAGTCACTTCCTGCACATTCTTACTGGCAGAGTATTTTCCACCAGCAGCAGGGCTAGAAGTGACCTTAATAACAATCTCTGAGCTACTTCTCTCTTCTTACAGGTGAAGAAATGGTCACCCAGGGAGCTGAAGAGTTGGGGAGCATCTTAGGACCCGGATCTTCTCACGCTCCATTCGGCTCTTCCCCCCTCAATTTATCATGCTGCCAAGATGTGGGACAAAATGCCAGAAACTAATCAGAAGAGGAGGAGAAAACTGAGGACGGACTGAAAGCCAGGCTTCATGCTTGGTTCTTGGGCAAAGAGCACAGAAAGATGAACAGGGAAGGGACAAGACCCTTGATCAAGGATTCAAGTGGCCGACACACTTAGGAAAAGGTGTTCCACTTCACTGATTCGCGGAGAAAGGCAGATTTAAACCACAATGAGACACCCCTACTCAGCCTCTAGAAAGGCTAAAATGAAAGAGACTGGTCTAACCGCTTCCTTAGATGTTTGACAAAATCTTAAAAAGCTGCCAGGGATACACCCTACAGAAACGCATATGCCTGTTCGCCAGAAGACAAATACAAGGTTACTCATAGGAGCTCTATTCAGAAGAAGCTCACACTGGAAAAACCCCAAATGAGCATTAAAAGTGGAACAGGGCTTCCCTGTTCGTGCCCCGGTCTGGGAAGATCCCGGGAGCGGCTGGGCCCGCTGAGCCTGTGCTCCGCAACGGGAGAGGCCACAACAGTGAGAGGCCCACGTACCGCTAAAAAAATAGTGGAACAGATATATAATTGTAATATATTGTAATATATTCCTCCAAAGGAATACTATACAGCAATGAGAATGAACAAACTGTCTTGCAAAATGTGGATTTCACACACTTAGCTTTTTTTTAAAATAGATTTTTATTGGAGAATAATTGCTTCACAATACTGTATTAGTTTCTGTTGCACAACAAAGTGAACCAGCCATATGGATACACATGTCTCCAGATCCCCTCCCTCTTGAGCCTCCCTCCCATCCTCCCTATCCCACCCCTCTAGGTCACCGTAAAGCACCGAGCTGATCTCCCTGTGCTATGCTGCCGCTTCCTACCAGCCAACTATTTTACATCCAGTAGTGTATGTAAGTCGATGCTACTCTCACTTTGCCCCAGCTTTCCCCTCCCACCCCAAGTCCTCAAGTCTATTCTCTATGTCTACCTCTTTATTCTTGCCCTGCAACTAGGTTCATCAGTACCTTTTTTTTTTTCTTAAGATTCCATATATACACGTTAGCATATGGTATTTTTTTTCTCCTTCTGACTTACTTCACTCTGTATGACAGACTCTAGGTCCATCCACCTCATTACAAATAACTAAATTTCATTTCTTTTATGGCTGAGTAATATTCCATTGTATAGATGTGCCACATCTTCTTTATCCATTTCTCTGTTGATAGACATTTAGGTTGGTTCCATGTCCTGGCTATTGTAAATAGTGCTGCAATGAACATTGCGGTACATGACTCTTTCTGAATTATGGTTTTCTCAGGGTATATGCCCAGTAGTGGGATTGCTGGGTCGTATGGTAGCTCTATTTTTAGTTTTTTAAGGAACCTCCATACTGCTTTCCATAGTGGTTGTATCAATTTACATTCCCACCAACAGTTCAGGAGGGTTCCCTTTCACCACACCCTTCCCAGCATTTATTGTTTCTAGATTTTTTGATAATGGCCATTCTGACCGTCGTGAGTGATACCTCATCGCAGTTTTCATTCGCATTTCTCTAATGATTAGTGATGTTGAGCATCTCTTCATGTGCCTCTTGGCCATCTGTATGTCCTCCTTGGTGAAGTGGCTATTTAGGTCTTCTGCCCATTTTTTAACTGGACTGTTTGTTTTTTTGCTATTGAGCTCCATGAGCTGTTTTTATATTTTGGAGATTAATCCTTTGTCTTTTGTTTCATTTGCAAATATTTTCTCCCATTCTGAGGGTTGTCTTTTCGTCTTGTTTGTGGTTTCCTTTGCTGTGCAAAAGCTTTGAAGTTTAATTAAGTCCCATTTGTTTATTTTTGTTTTTATTTCCATTACTCTAGGAGGTGGGTCAAATAAGATCTTGCTGTGGTTTATGTCTAAGAGTGTTTTTCCCATGTTCTCCTCTAATGGAGAAAAGACAGCCTCTTCACTAAGTGGTGCTGGAAAAACTGGACAGCTACATGTAAAAGAATGAAATTAGAATACCACCTAACACCATATACAAAAATAAACTCCAAGTGGATTAAACATACACATACCTTTGAGGGAAGGCAGACACACAAAGCACACACTGTGTAATTCTATTTATAAACAGTTCAAGAACAAGCAATGCTAGTCTATGGCATTTGAAGTCCAGACAGTGTTACTTACGGTGGGGAGAAGGAGTGGGGAACAAAGGTGGCTTCTGGCAAACTGAGGGTCTTGTCCTTGACCGAGGTGCTTGATATAGGAACATGGGTAACTTCTCTTAGGAAAAGTTCATCAGGCTATCTGTACATGTAGAAAGTGTGAACTTTCCTATATGCATGTGATACTTTGATAGAAAGTTTACTTAAGATGAAGAGGGATCCTCATCCATGGGTAGGTATATTTTGGTCTTGCAGGAATATTTCAAAAGCCACAGAACTGGAAGGATTCAAAATACAGCCCACGAGGGCTTCCCTGGTGGCGCAGTGGTTGAGAATCTGCCTGCCGATGCAGGGGACACGGGTTTGAGCCCTGGTCTGGGAGGATCCCACATGCCGCGGAGCAACTAGGCGCATGAGCCACAACTACTGAGCCTGCGCGTCTGGAGCCTGTGCCCCGCAACAAGAGAGGCCGCGACAGTGAAAGGCCCACGCGCCGCGATGAAGAGTGGCCCCCGCTTGCCGCAACTAGAGAAAGCCCTCACACGAAACGAAGACCCAACACAGCCAAGAATAAATAAATAAATAAATAAATAAAAAATCCTTCCCTAAAAAAAAAAAAATACAGCCCATGAAATAGGCAAGGACTGTAACGAAATAGGTAGCAAACTCATCAGTGCCTTGTCCCCTTCTTAGAACTCCAACCATCCTGGTGTCCTTCATAGTGCTAGAGAGAAGAACACCCTAGAACACAGAGCGCAAATCCAAGGTCCCCTCAGCCTTCTGCCTCTGACCTTTAAAAGTACACACCCCAAACCAAATTTTCAAGAAAAAGATAATTTAGAGGAGAGAGAAATGATACCGCGTTCCCCTTGGTGTTACTGGCCCTGAGCACCAGGGATGAGTTTCAAGGCCAGAGTAAGGGAACATTCTTCCCATGGGGAGTGAGCCTCAGGTGAGCAGGGACTGGTGGCCTGTAGGGGCACGAAGGGAGCCCCCAGTCATCCAGTGGGGGATTTGCTCACTTGGGGAATCTCAGCTCCATGAGAGCAAGTGCCAGGACTGCTCACTTACTGATGTGTCCCTGATAGCCTAATTACTCAATATGTATAAGTAATAAGTATTATGGGCTGTTTTTTTTCATGGCAAATATTAATTCCAAACCAGTTTCCTATTCTGGGCACTGAATATACCCCTCCGTCTCTTTCTACATCTCTTTCCATTGCCTCTTTCCTCAGGCATCATGTAATAAAGGGGACAAACCCAAGGAGGAGGAAGGGAAATCTGCCCCCAGAACCAAGGCCATTTAGTACCTTTCAAAGCCACACAGGGTTCTTCTTGTGGTACCTGCCCATTAGAATTTGGCCTCAGTGACAGAACACCAGAAGAAACTACTGACTCCATTAACCAACTGAAATATGTTATTTCTGTGTCTCTAAGCAAAACTAAAATAAAAATATCAAACTATCTTATCTGAAGCCCAGAATCCTCATGCATCATCTCTTCCGCTTGTTCCTACAAGCACAAGTCAAACACACACACACACACACACACACACACACACACACACACATACTCACTCACTCACTCAGTGAATCTGGCCATAATAGGGGTTTTATGTTTGTGACAGAATTATATATATATGTGTATATATCTATATACACACACACACACACATACACATACACACACACACACACACACACACACGCGCGCGCGCGCGCGCTTACCTAGAATCTAAAAGCTTGATTTTGAATTTCACCCAACCATTGACTAGCTGTGCGACTTTGGACAAGTCCCTTAACCTCTCTGAGCCTGGATCTCCTTACCAGGGTATGTGGTTAATCTGCTAGTCTTGCTGTTTTGCCCAAATCTCCACAGCCAGTACTGGTACTCAATCCTGAAGCCCAGCAGTTAGTTTGGGGGTCAAGGACAAACCCCCTTTTCCAGGTCCCCACCAGCTCCTTTTCCTGCCGGACCAGTTCTGTTTTCTCATCTCTCCCACCTCACCTCTGAGTAAACTCCCAGGTGTAAGACACAACACTCCCACCCTGAGGATGCCAGAGCCTCAGCGCCAAGATCCCACATTGCGCTCCACTGCCTTGGGCGGGCTTCAGGTTCAGGCTGGGCTTGGTCCCCTCCCCCAGGCAGGAGCTCCCAAAATATGGTGCTGCCCCAAGATGTGTTGTCTAGGGCAACTCTCAGGGTTGCTCTGATGGGGGGCCAGGTCAAGTATGAAAGTGAAAGCATTCCAGTGTTTACTGAATTAACTGTAAGGTCCTCACCCCAAATCCAAGGCTTTGCCCCAACATGACCCGAAGTATCCCTTCCAGAATTATCCTCCCCCACTCATCCTCTCCATTATCCCACCCTCCAAGGAAACTGGACTGACTCCCACAAAACACTGTGGCTCTTCCATCTCCTTGCCTTTGGGACACTGTTCCCTCAACTTGGAATGCCTCCCACCTGCAAAAATCCTACCTGTCTCCCCTAGTTCTTCCGGTCCAGATGCTGCCTCCTTCAAAAAGCCTCTGCTTCCCATTCCCAATGTAAATTCTTTCTCCTCCTTACGCCAGCCTAATGCTATTTTGTCTTTTTCCTACGGGAAAGCTCCTAACTCCTGTGTTCTGTTCCATGGTCAAGACAGAAATAGCTACACCCAACCAGAGACAGGGCAGGAAATGGGCGCTTGGAAATCAAGGGCGGGAAGGCTGTGCCTTAACTCCAGAAATAAGGACATGGCTTCAGGGAAATCCACAGTTGAGCATCAGGAACCCGTCGCGGTGCACTTCTCCCACTAGACCATGAGCTCCTGGGAGCGGAGACCAGTTCCTAGCACGGAGCTCGCCATGCAGTTAGTGTTCAGTCATGGGCTGAGTGGATGAATGGGGAAATGAGTGAATGGGTGAGATGCACAGTGGTGGGAAGTCAAGTTGGTGGGAATTAACTAGGAAACAAGGTGTGAGAGAACATTAGCTAAGGCGGTTTGTCCAGATGAGTTCTCATCAGTAGATTTTCTTGACTGGCCCCCTTTCAAAGGCTGAAGGGTCGTCCTTTTGTGAAATCTGTCCGAAACTCATAGAGCAGGCCAGGGGTTGAGGGAGGGACCTGCAGGGGCGGCACACAAGGAACAGGGGACCCGAGTGGAAGGAATCCTGGCCCAGAGACGCCTGCTCTCTCAGCCTTTGTGGTCTTTCTTCCTCCGCACCCTGGAGAGAACCCCTTCCCGGGGCCTGTAAGTGGTCCTGCAATCAGGGGTACCCAGGGCAGCAGACACAGTTCTCCTGCTGAGAGATTCCAGGCTGTTGGGAAACTCTTCCCACTATTCCCTTCCAACGCTCCCTGAAACTCTCAGATGCTCTGGAGTGAAGCACTCTCAGAACCACTGTCAACGGGCTTGCAAACTCCTTTATTGAAAAATGGCGCACAGGAGGGACCAGAATGCAGCAGATGGGAGAGCTTGTTTGCGAAGCTGACTGTTTGCGATGGGTTTCCCCTCCCCTCCCCTCCCCTCCCCTCCCCTCCCCTCCCCTCCCCTCCCCTCCCCTCCCCTCCCCTCC
>NC_041225.1:49258216-49258610 GCF_002837175.3 Physeter macrocephalus
ACACACACACACACACACACACACACACACACACACACACATACTCACTCACTCACTCAGTGAATCTGGCCATAATAGGGGTTTTATGTTTGTGACAGAATTATATATAATTTTGAAAAACACACACACCACACACACACACACATACACATACACACACACACACACACACACACACGCGCGCGCGCGCGCGCTTACCTAGAATCTAAAAGCTTGATTTTGAATTTCACCCAACCATTGACTAGCTGTGCGACTTTGGACAAGTCCCTTAACCTCTCTGAGCCTGGATCTCCTTACCAGGGTATGTGGTTAATCTGCTAGTCTTGCTGTTTTGCCCAAATCTCCACAGCCAGTACTGGTACTCAATCCTGAAGCCCAGCAGTTAGTTTGGGGG
>NC_041225.1:49260020-49314119 GCF_002837175.3 Physeter macrocephalus
CCTTGATGTGGAATCACCAAGTCTATGCTGAGCTAGTGGAATTGCCTTGACTCTGAGGGAATATGAACATTTTTTATGCTTAGCCATTCCAGCCATAAAGATTTTGATCCTATTACTGCTAAGTGGCGAGTACCAGGATAGAAATGATGATGATCTTTGGCAGCCATTCCAACCGAGTAAATTCAAGGAAGGATAAATGCGATCCTAGACTGGGCCACGGCCCCTTCATTTCCCAGGATGAAAAGAAGCGAAGGAAAAACATCTTCCCGGTGAGATGTATCGAAGTGTGGAATTTTCCCTCCAGGCAAGCGATGGGCATCCCACTGTTGGAATGATTTAGCACTGCACTGGACAGAGCCCAGGAGGATATGCCGCCTAGGGGAACAATCAAACCCAGCATGGCCGGGGGAGGTGACCTAATGAGGCTCTCCAGCTCTCACTCCTCCCAGCTCACAGCTCACGGGTGCATCCACCCTGCCACCTGCTCCCCTGCAATCAAAGCGACCCCATAATAAGCACTGCTAGGCAACAGCGAAAATATACATGTGCCTTATCAAAATATTTCCCCCCTTCTCGACGGGTGTGCCTCCACCTAAAGGCTTCCTGTCTGCCAGACGTTTTATGTGCTACTTGGATGATAGCAAATCCAGCTGTTGTCACCAGAATGTGGTGACAGGGGTGGGGGCAGCAGGACTGGAAAATGAGGACTATTTGTTGGACCAGTCAATGCTTTAGAAACAGCAGAACTCCCCTGGGAACTCTTCTCAGACTCACCCCCAGCTAGACGCTGTCTCTTCCTCACATTGAAATATTTATGGCACCCCACCTCCAGCCCCCAACACAGGCAGCCACATCCATTCATCCTCGCCACCCCACAGGACTTAGGTAGTGCCCTGGAAATTAAGGCTCTCATCCGAGTTAACGGAACAATGGGCCTTAGGGGGAAAATTCGGGACTAGGATGCCCCGATGAAGCACCCCGTGTTGTATTCACACGAGGCCGAGGCGGGTGGGAGAGCAGAGTGTATGTTTATATCTGGAAGAGAAGGCCAACCACGGAAGAATGAACCCATCTACAATTGTGTGGCATTCAGGGAATGAGAAAGCTTCGAGGTTATCTAGTCCAACTGCAGATGAGAAAACAAGCCGAGACAGGGCAGGGATGGGCGGAAGGCCATTGCTGGTCCCCTTGCCCCCACTGCTCTCACTGGGCCTGAATCAGGGGTTGGGGAGACCGAGCTGTAGCAAAGACACGTCTGAAGCCCCAAGACAGCAGGTTTCCATCTCAAGATTGTGAAAATGTCAAATGTTACGTAAGGGGTAGGGCGGGCAGGGGAAGGTTGTCGACCCCGAAGGGTGAATGAGTAGATCCACTGGAAACCGTAGAAACTCATTTCTAAACTATCCTCACTGCCGACCCCATCGACCCCACGGCCCCCATAAACCCTGGAATGGAGAGTTCAAAGCCTGCCCCCCGGTCTTACCTCCTACTCCTCACCTCATCCCAGGCTCCAGGTAAACCTTGCTGCCTCCCACAGAACACCGTGGACTCCGCGGGGTAAAGGACCAAGAGAAAGATGGTGACTCTATCCCATTTCACACAGGGGATCAAGCCCCTGGCCCCTCTGGGGCTTCTTCTATCACGTGACACCCCGCCATGACTTGTTTGTCAGCGTTCCAGGCCAGCAGTGCACTCGCTTTTCAATCAGCACGGTGGGTGGTTGGTGAAAACCTCCGCAGCCTTCCTCCTTTGTCCCCCTCCTCACTCCACCTGGGCACCTTTGGATTCCTACGCCATTCCGCCCAGCGCCCGCTCTCTCAGCAGTGCCTGCTCTGATGCTCAGCTAACAGCCCCGTGTTTCAGGCGTTGCTCAAACGCATCCTACATATCACAATGCAATTACTGTGGTAGGAAAATTGGAAGCAAATTTAATAAGCTCAGACCCCTCTCACATGCTGTTTCTTCACTCTTCTCTTTTCAGTAATGAGAACTCTTTAAGGGAAAAAGGCCTTTTTCCTTTAACGGAGGCTATTCTCCTGGTCCCTTATCTGAAGCCCATGAGGATGGGAGGATACGGAGAAGGGGGCTTCCTCTAGCTCCTCTTGTCCTATTTACCCATAAGGCAGATAGGAAAAGAGTCATCAGTTGTCTTTCCAGGCTTACTCTCCCTTTCATTTGCTCAGCAAACATTTACTGAATTCCTATCACACATCAAAGATTTCTCCCCCTAGAGGGCAACTGGTGTCATAACTAGTAGAACCTTAGCTGCAAGGCATCATGGGAACATGGACGGGGAGAGGGAAGCGGTGTCCATGGGGTCGGGTCCCACAAAGGAACCAGGAGTCCAGGGTGGGCCAATGGCCACAGTAGGAGCTTCTTGGTAAAGGTGATGCCAATTGCCAAGAGGATGGCAGCATATACACCCTGTGGTTGAAGAAACTGAGAAGAGGAAGGGGCAGAGAAGCCAGAGGTCTCTACAGGGCCTGAGACAGAGCCCCATCACCTGGACAGAGGGAGAGGGCTGCAGCCTATAGGCAGGAAGGCATCTTTAGTCCAGGGCCCACTTTCTACTCAAACCCTGGGCCTTTCAGCTGGACCAACCCACCCATGGACCTCATCTGACCCACAAAAGGAAGCTGCAGTGCCAGCTGATGCTCTGTGGTTTGCACATTTGAGCAGGCATCAAAATCACTGGTGGTGCCTGTTGGGACACAGATTGCCAGGCTCCACCCCGAGTGCCTCTCTCAGTAGTTCTGGGGGGAGGCTTGGAAACTGCAGTTCTAACAAGTCTCCAGGTGATGCCAGCGTAGCTAGTCTCCTTTGGGAAACCACACTTTGAGAACCGTCGTTCTAAGCCTCTGCTATTCGAAGTGTGATCAATGGACCGTCCATCGGCAGAACCTGGGGGCTTGACAGGAATGCAGACTCTCAGGTCCCACCCCAGACCTGCTGGATCAGTTTGACGAGAACCTCAGATGATTTAAGTTTGAGAAACACGTACCTGGACCGGCGTCTCTCAACCCTGGCTGCTCCCTAGAACCACTTGGGGAACTCAGAAAAGAGACACTTCAGCTGGTTGGAGGCTGGGTATCAGCATTTCTTAAAAGTTCCCCAAGTGATTCTTATGAGATGCCTGGATTGAGAACTGCTGGGACCCCCACTCGTGACCAACACTCCACGCCCATTTCTCCAGCTTTGAACTTACCCTTGAGGCCTTCCTCTGTTCCTCCCTGACCCCCACCCCTCCTGACCACTTAAGTGATCTCCCTAACGCTCCTTCCTGACACTCGGCGTTTGGTTGCCTCTCTTGCCTGAGTATCTTCAGTTTTCTCAGGAGACCCCCCCGCCCCCGTCGCCCCGACACTTCCCTTCCATTCCTGGCCCTGCAGTGCCAGCCTGCCCATAGTACTACCGTGTAATAATAACAACAACGAAAATTTTTTTTACTACTTGCTAAGCAGTAGGTAAGTACTTTACATATAGATTATTTGATCCTTAAGAAAAGCGCATTAGGTAGGTATCATTGTTATTTTTATCCCTACTTTTCAAAAGAGGAAAGTGTGGACCAGAGAAGCCAGGTGATGATGCGTTTGCTCAGCTACTCAGCGGCACAGGCAAGACTGGAAACAGGGTGATCTGATCCCAGACTCTATATCATTAACCCCTGGGCTGTACTGCCTTCTGCTTGACTCTGACTTAGGGGGAAGATATGGCCTCATCCTTTTCCTGGGGCTGAGAAGGCATATTGACGTTTCATTCTTGAGAACTCAGGTAACAAGCAGGGCTGGCTTTATGGCAGGTGTTCTCATTGCAGTTTTGCTCCCAGGGGACACTTGGCAATGTCTGGAGACATATTTGGTTGTCACAACTTGGGGAGGTGCTACTGGCATCTCGTGGGTAGAGGCCAGAGATGCTACTAAACATCCAAAGTACAGGACAGTCCCCCACAACACACAGTTATCCAGCCCCAGATGTCAGTCACCATTGAGAATCCCTGGTCGGGTGGGCGCAGGTCACCAGCAGCCACAGCTGGTCAGAGCTGGGACAGGCAGGGCCTGAGAATGGGCCCTGGGGCTCTGTCAGCCCAGGCAGGCAAGCCCCAGGGTTGGAGGAGGATGAAGGCAGGATACAGCAGAGAGGCTAGAATCACAGAAGGATAAAGGGACTTAGCTGGTGACTTCAGCCTCAAGGACACGGACTCCCTGGGAGGTAAGGGTTGGAGATGGGAGGTCCTGTGGACAGAAAGTCACCACTCAGTGGGGGCCCAATGGAGAGAAGAACATTGGGCTTTGCAGTCTCCGGAACTCCCATCACCACGAGGGTGATACAGGCACAGGGTCAGTCCCGTACCAAACTCAGCCTGCAGATAGCTGATCAATGGGCGGCTTCTGTCAGGGCTTGCTTAGGGTTTTGCACACAGTAGGCGGGACCATGTGCCATGGCTGCCTGGTCCCATGTCCTTGCCCTCATTCCCAATATGCCCTGTCCTCTCCCCTTCTTGCTCTTTCAGATTAGGATCCATCAATCTGAACTTCTCTGAGTAACACAATCTGAGCTCCCACAGAGCAAGGTCACTGTCCCGAGGCAGACATGTGGTTGATACACTTTTCCTCGTTGTCTTCCAAAGGGTATCCGCATTCTGTCGAAATCTTCTCTTCCCTTCTTGCTGCGATCCCAGAAGATCACACTTACTTCACAGAAGAAACACACTGGGTCAGGTAGGGAGCCTGGAACTGGACCTGGGGAGCTCAGATCCTTGGGGACAGGCTGAGTTCTTCACCCACAACTACCACTATGCCCAGCCCTGTAAAATGCTTTCATTTCTGCCTCTCAGATCGTAAAACAGGGTGAACGCAGATTTTAGTCCCGCTCAGGTAACCCCGCAAATCTGCCTGCTCAGTGAATTCCCCGACGCCTCCTTCCTGCAGGTGGGAGCCTTCAGAGGCAGTTCTGACAGCTGTCACCCAGATGCTCCAGCCCCTTTCCTAGTGAGGAGGTGTCCCCGTGTCCCCCTACAGGGCCTCGGCATCTGGACACAAGACAAGGGAGACACCACCCGCTGGAGACCCAGTGGAGCTTCTCAGCCTTCTGCCTGCTCCCCTTCCCTGTTCTCCTATACATACTCTCCGCCCCGTGAAATAAAATAATCTAATATTTAAATAAAATTCTATCAGGTCCAAGGACCAGGGTAAGTGCTGGGGAATTT
Source organism: Physeter macrocephalus (assembly GCF_002837175.3). Taxonomy (NCBI): domain Eukaryota; kingdom Metazoa; phylum Chordata; class Mammalia; order Artiodactyla; family Physeteridae; genus Physeter; species Physeter macrocephalus. Next base: position 49,265,227 of record NC_041225.1, read on the forward strand.
TAATAGGAATAATACAAGACTCTGACTTGAAGCTTTCAGGCAAGCAGCAGGGAGTGTCCTGGGTAAAGGGGACTTCCAGGCCCCACTGCTAAAGAAGCATCTCCTGGGTACCTCGAGGGGAGGGTTGAGTTCACAGACTCTCAGAGTGAGAAGCCATGGATCTCATCCAGTTCAGTCCCCTGGCTTTATTCATGGGGGAAACCAGGACTCTGGCTCCTCTTAGGAGTGATGGTGATTAATCAGGACTGGTCAAACGCCTCCACGGAAATAAGCTGTATAAGTCACGGTTCTGAGTTGTGCAGCCTAGTCGGGAAGACTGAGTCCACCAGCCTTACCATACTGCCAACTTACGTACCGCCTGATTGACCAGCCTCATTTGTCATGAAAATTTTTACTGTCCTGCTCCTAAACCCCAGTATCCACAATTCGGTACCCATAGGCCCAAACAGACACAGAAAGCTAAGAAGCTAACACCAAGCCTACAGTCTCTCATTTGACATTGCCTTCAAGCCCCTCTACCCCAAGCTTGCCGGTCTGCCATTTTGGGTGCCAAGTCAACTTCCCGCAGCAGACAGGAAACACGCCCTCATGGGTCTTTGGCACAGCTGGGCCTCCCAGCTTGGAGGTCAGGAGGGGAGGCGCTGGCTGAGACTGACCTGCTTCCTCAGGCCTCCCCAGGAAGCAAAGGGCTGGCGGACTCTAGGAAGGCTTGAGAGGCGAAGCGCCTTCACAAAGCCTCTTTTTGCTGGGAAACAAAGCTTTCCACATTGCCCCAGGCCTGATCTCTGCAACCCATCTGAAGGGGGCCTGACCAAGGGGACAGCAGGACAGAGGCTGTGTGAAAGGGCTGCTCCGAAACAGACAGCGGACCCAATGGCAAGGGTAGAGGCCCCTCTGGCTTCTCTTCTCACGTGCCAAAATGTCAGGCTGTAGGACCTCTGACGGCCTGACACTCTGGCACGTGAGAAGAGAAGCCAGAGGGACCTCCCAGCGGCAGACGAGACCACCAGCCTGACCGCCCAGAGGCCTGCCCTCCCCCCGTGTGAAAGCCAGGCCAGGCCATGGGAATCTGCCAGGGGAGAAAGGTTCTGGCTGTAGGGTGGTTAGTGTTCCATGACCTCATGGCGGGTATGCCTAGGGCGAGCCCCGGGTGAGGGCGGCGGGGTGCGGGTGGAGGCCTCCTCCCTCTCCACGGGGTGCTCTGGGACGGCTCACGGCAGCGAGCAGCACAGACGGGGCAAACTGCAACATCACAGACCCCTTCTCGTCTAACTGGCAACACACCGTTTGCCTGCCCCGATTCCTGGCACTGGGCGCTGCACAAAGCAAGCCTGCTGTGGATCTGACATGGCTGTGGGAGGGGTCGGGAGAAGTACCTGAAAAGGCGAGTGTCTGGGACCACCCGGCTGCTGGCAATCCGCTCGCTCTCCCGCTGGTTGAAAGCGTACAGCTTGTAGGGATCATCACCGACGCGCCACTTCTTGGCATTCAGATACCGCCGCTCATCAAACTGGTCCCACAGGTCAACCCAGTCAGCATCCGAAATCTGTGTGACACGAACAGGAAGTCTGTGAGGATGGCTCCCGGTCCTCTCAGCCCCCTCTGTCAGTGCCCAGCCGCCAAGACCAGGCTTGTGCTGGCGAGGTTTAGCTCAAAGATAGGGGCAGAGGTAGCACGCTGATAAAAGCACGAGCAACACTAATAACAACAGAATGACGATGACAATGACGGCTACCATTTAGTGAGTGCTGTGCTCACGTACCAGGCACTGTGCTAGGACCTCACCTCACATTATCTCGTGTAGTTCTCAGGGCAGTTTTAGGAGACGGGTGTTGCTCGGATTCCCATTGCACAGACAAGGAAGCAGGCTCTATGGCCCAGGTAGCTTGCTCAAGATCTCACAGTTAGGATGCGGCAGGGCTGGGACTTGGATTCTAGAATGCTAACCCCAGAGGCCACTTCTCCAGGGTAATTTGAGACACTTGGTGCAAAGTGCTGGCACAGAGGCTGGCGCACAGTAGGTGGTACACCGTGACTGTCATTCCTTCCTCTGCTGAAGGAAGGTGGCGATGAGAAGTAAGCAATCCATCTATAATGGTGTGCTACCCGCCAGATGGATGCCTGTGTGTTCCTTTCTTCCTCCAACCTAGGAATCTGTGCTTAATTTTTTTTTTTTTTTTTTTTTTTTTGCGGCACGCGGGCCTCTCACTGCTGCAGCCTCTCCCGTTGCGGAGCACAGGCTCCGGACGCACAGGCCCAGCGGCCATGGCTCACGGGCCCAGCCGCTCCGTGGCATGTGGGATCTTCCCGGACCGGGGCACGAACCCGCGTCCCCTGCATCGGCAGGCGGACTCCCAACCACTGCGCCACCAGGGAAGCCCTGTCTGTGCTTATTTTTAAGAAGCATCCATGGGGGAGCAAGTACTAACCCTCACCACAAGAGAAGACAGTACTTTAGAATGTATAAGGCGGTTTCTGCATTCACGACACCGTTTCACCCTCCCCAAGACCCTCTGCAGAGTAGGGAAGACAAGTCTTCAGAAAGGTTACTGGCTTGTCTGAGGTCGCCCAGGTGGATGGTGGCAGAGCCCAAAGCAGAGCTCTGTCTCCTGGACCCTCCAGTGCAGAGGAGGTGAGGGGATTCACACAGGGAGGCGACGGCTCCTGCCCAGAGCCCAGGCTGCCGCCTCTGCTCTGCCCACCCCAGCTCTGCAGCCAACAGAGACTCCACACGGCCAGCAGGAGGTATGGGCTTCGGGGCCTCAGCAAACTGGATGCTTCCCTTGATAGCCACTGCCCAGTGGATGCTAGTGCTGCCCCCACTAGGGGAGACCCGGTCTGTATCAACAAAGCTCAGACCTCTCAGGTTCATCAAAGCCAAAAGAATACTGTGCCAGGAAGAACCTAGTGACCAGGCCCCGACCTGGACCATGAGGGCTGGAGCCCTGGGGCTGGCATCGAGGATGAGATGTTCATTCATGTGTTACTGACCCTCCTCGCTGTGCAAGTATCTGAAGCTGCCCGGGTACCACCCATCCCATCATTGCACAGGATGCTCTTCTGCACTCAGGGCATCTAAACAGGAAGGCCCAGGGCAGGTGCTGCCGACAGCAGTGCAAGCGCTCGGCCCACGTTTGGCAGGTAAGGGGGGCCGCTCGCCCACATACACATTCATCTCAGGCGCCACTGCATCTTATCTGATAATTGATCTTTCCCTTTCGCTCTCTCTCTCTCTCTCTCTCTCTCTGTTATCTCCTTTTGAAACAGCATTCTCCTGCTAATAGCACAAAATGAAGCACTGGAAACCAGTGATTTTTTTCCAATAATTGATTTTATTAATGTCCTGTGATACTGCTGCTACATGGGGGTATTTGTGTGTGGCGGGTATGAAACCCCCAGCCTGGGCTGTGCCATATCACAGCCTGACAGATGTCACCTGTGCTTGGAACATGACCTCAGGGCCCCCCTGACATCCCATTCTTGCGGGAAGCGCCGTGGGGCCCTGAACCATCTCCAGCTGGCTCATGCCCCCCTGAATTCACTGCAAATCTCAAAATAAGTTGTGAGCCCCTACAGTGCTGTGTGCTGGGGAGGGGAGATGCGGAGATGGAAGGCCCCTGCCCTCCAGCGGGCGCAACATCGTAGAGACACCTGCATGAAGACACCTATAACAGAGGTGCGAGGGACATGGGAACGACTTCCCAGAAGAAGCATCAAATGAGTTAGGACTTGAAGGATGAGCAGGGATTTTGCTTTGCTTGAGGAGATATGGGGAAGGGAAGTACATGTGCAGTGAAAATCCAGAGAAAAGGCAGAATGGCTCAGGGGAGAGGCATGTGTTCAGGGAATGGCTAGGTCAGAATGGGGAAGCCAGAGTGTGGACTGCAAAGAGAGCATGAGTGAAAGAAAATTCCAGAATGCGGCTGGTCCCGTATGAAGCAGGTCAGGGGGAGGTATCTCTGGCTGCAGGTGCGGGATGGAGTAGAGGGAAGAGAGCTCCACGAGGAGACCAGTTGGGAGGTAATCTTAGCACTTTAACCAGGTGGGAAGGAAAGCCTGATGGGGCCCAGGTGTACAGCTCCATCCATCAGCTGGACAAGCAGGTGGTGGGACAGGCACCGTGGGGAGGCACAGGGGCTGGAGTGAGGGCACTCGACCAACCTCTAAGTCTCATCCCAATCCCTACTTTCTATTAATACCAGACCAGGCTCAGGGCCAAGGGGGTACCAGTTTGGGTGGTTTGCTCAGCCTGGTAATCGCCACCCTAAGGGCAGCTGAGCATCCTTGGTATCCTTGGAGATGGGGCCGTGAGAACTCAGCTGGCTTCCAGAAAGCCTAGAGCCAGAGCAGCAGCCAGGCCGGCAAGAGGAACTGTCTGAACAGTCAGTCAAGGGCATCCTCGGAGGGGACCACTCCCTCAGATGGTCACAGGTGCGGAGCTGGTTCCCACTTTGCTGCGCTGGACCCACTGGGGGGATCTCCCTGTACTGGGAGCTTGGTGTTTCTATAACGATATCTGGATGTATTAAATAATGGTGAGACTGTGTTTAAAACAACACTACCATTTGAATAGCAATCTCTATTTTATGAAGCAGCTTGCAGGTATTGTCGCAGAGTCCTCACACAACCCCCATTTGGACAGGGAGGGGTCGACTTAGAGAGGTAAGGTGGCTTGCCCATGCATGACGGCTAGTAAGTGAAGGGACCCCCGACTGAATCTCCCCAGGGCCTCCCAGCGCCACGGTCCGCTCTGTTTATCACGGACAGAACAACGGGCGTCCTCTCTGCCGAGGATGAATGGGCAGAGAAAGGCCCCCCTGGAGGAGTGGAGTGGGGGACACGCTCGCAGGAAGGGCCAGCCGCTCCTGCCCTGCTTGCCCCCAGAAGAGAGTTGACCGCGGTCCTCCCAGAATTTCTAAAGGGGCAGTGACTTTGCCAGATACTTCCAGTCCTGATTTGGAGCTGGTTTCCAAGCTCCTCAATTCGTCTAAGTCCCCACATCTGGCCTCTAAGGGCCCAGGGCATGTACGTTGTACCCATGCATCGGACTCCTCGCTTCCTGGCTCATGTGAAAACTGAGAGAGTTTCTGAACAGGCACTTTCACCTGCACAAGCCTTCCTAGCACAGGAGGTGAAATGCTTTTCCAAAACAAGAACACACACCAAGGAGCCCCCCCAAGAGCCCACCCCAGAACTGCACCCACTGCCACATGGCCCCCCAAGCTGCCACCACTTGACCTCCTGACCGGCATTTATTCAATCTAGAGTGTGTGTGTTTCGGAAGAGGAGCATGATGCCACAAACAAAAACGAAGACCATCTTTTAAGTAGAAACTATCTGATTAAGGCAGCCAACCCCCTGGCCAAGACCTGTGCTTAAATAATTTGGCACCAAAAATGAAAGCTCAACAGCACATCTGTTAAGTTGCTTCATTTCTTTGCTCTCACCACACTTCCATGAGAAATCATGAATCCCTTTTCCTCTATCGTTCCCTGGCCTGTTTTCTCTCACTCTGGTTTCAAGCTGATTATTTGGCTCAGGAATCATGGGTGTAGCCTTCCCTTCTGTTAGGTTTTGAAGATGCCTCTATTTTCCACTCATGTTTTTGTCTCCCTCCCTTCTTTCCCCAGCTTGGTATTACGAGTTTTCTCTTATTGATCTCATTCTCTTCTTTTTCACTTTCAAATGAGAAAATCTCTAGCCCTTGCTAAGGCTTCCATCTTACTCTGAACTGCACCTGATCCTTAAGAGAATGTCTCAGACTCACCCTATAATAAACAGCTAACCCCTTGGGGTGCTCTTATCATGTGTCCTAAATACTTACATTTAATCCTCACTATACTAGATATCACTATTCCCATTCCCATCTCATAACTGGGGAAACCGAGGCACAGAGAGATTGAGTAACTTGCCCAGTGTCACACAGGTAGTGTTAGAGCCAGGATTTGAGCCCAGGCAGCCTAGCTCCAGCTCCCATGCGCTCAACCATCAGGTGACTCAACTTTAGTACATCCTCACTGCCATTTTCTTGGGTTACCTTCGAAGACTATCTATGTGTTTCCCACCATTTTTCGAGGTCCAGTTCTTTCTTTGCTTACAGATCTGCCTCCACGCAAGGATGTCTGTACCCCCTCTCAACCAGCCTCCCTCCTGCTCTTCACTCCCCCTTCTGGGCAGTCATTCTCTCAGCAGTGGGCTTCATCCTGCCAGCCTAGGGCAAGAAAGGGGGAACTCTGCAGGCAGATTCCTTCAGGAAGATGGGAATGTGAGAGACTAACACACAGAAGGTCATAATTGAAAAAAATGATATAACTGATAATTTAAAGACGATATAATTCATCCATCCACCCAATGTTTTAAACTCCAGTGTAACATTCCACCGGTGGACATCCCACCAGTCAGGGACAGAGCGGTCCCAAGAAGCCCACTCCAAGCTTCAAAGGACTGTAACTTCTAGAAGTTTTCTTCTCATTTTGAACCAGAATTTGTCTCCTGGTAATATCTCCCTTTGGGGCCTGGTTTTATCCCCAGGGATATTTAATACAAATCTGACCTTTCTTTTTCATACCCTTCAGATATTTAATGGTAACTATGTGTTCCCCAGGTCTTCCAACCCCCCATTATATAAGACTTGCAACTCAGAAAAAATGACACAGAGAAGTGCAAAAGATCTGCCAAAGGATCAAGAGAACAAGAGTAAGTGAAGTCAGGTGGGGTTCATCAAGGAATTCAAACACCCTGGAAACCCTTCCGTATGTGCAGAACGAGAAGGGAGACATTGCTCATAATACAGCCTAACTTTTATATGCAGGCTTCCTAGACGGAAGCTGCTCTGTTGCGCCTTTGATAAGGTCCACCACCTACTGGGCACACAAAACTACCCATCCCAGCTCCCCTGTCAGAACCTCAGAGGGAAGTAGTGAGGGAGGGGTAACCCAAATGATGTCTAACCCTTACAATCCAAATATACAACAGAAAATTGTATCCCTAATCTCCAAGTGAGGAAACTGAGGGATGGGCAGGATTAATTATTTGCCCAAGTTCACACAACTGAGAAGTGTGCCTCAAGGCCTGTAGACCCAGTTTCTACGCTAGCTGTGCAGCCTGGCGTTCACATCTCCACGCATCCAGGCTGCTTCCAGGACCGCAGCCTGTGGCATCCCAGCAGCACCCCGAGTGCCCCTGCCTTCTACCCGCTGGAGCCGTGTGCTTGTAGCACCACGGCAGACCGGATACTTGCCAGGACCTTCATGCTGAACTACAGCTAGATCCTGCATAAATAACAACAAATGTGGTGGGGTTTTTTTGAAGATATATTTTGTTTTGTTTTGTTTGATTATATTTTATTATTTCTATTTTTGGGCCACGCCCCACGGCATGCGGGATCTTAATTCCTGGACCAGGGATCAAACCTGTGCCCCCTGCATTGGAAGCGCAGAGTCTTAACCACTGGACCACCAGGGAAGTGCCACAAATGTGGTTTTTAATGCATTACTGGGCTTTCTAGAATGAAAATCTTCACCACAAGAGGAGAGGTGAGGCCAGGGAAAATATAGGGTGCTAAAGCCAGAGCTGGGATAGTTGAATGGTAAGTAAAGACAATATGTGAGGCTGCCCCGAGGGTAAAGTTCATTGAGAAAGTAAAGCCAGGCTCCTAAAAGGTGGAGTAACTGAACCTGAGTCTTCCATAACTAAGGTCAAGAAGTGGGACTAAATGGTCCCAGATCAGCTGTAACCTGGCTTCCAGCAGAGACAAATATAAATACTCTCTGGAGGAAAGCATCTCCAAGGTAGGCTCCCAGGATTCCCACGTAGCTCACCAAAAGATGGAATCACAATAAAAAATGACCAGACACAGAGGGAACAAGTCCACTATGAGGGAGAGTGAGTGGAAACTATAAACAATGTATTCTGATCCTCCAAGAAATCCAGACACAGAAATTACAGATACAAAATAAAGCATATGTAGGTTGAAATGTGGAATAAAAAATTAGGAAAGAACAAAAGTTCTTTGTAAAAGAACCAAACAGAATTTTTAGAAACAAAAAAGTATAATAATGATTGAAAGACAAACAGAAATGTTTGTCTTCAAACAGTCTTCAAAGCATTTTCACTGGAATATCTCATGTGTATTAACCCCATGCAGGTGGCAGGCCAGTTAGGTTGTTTCCATTTTGCAGATTGGAAAACTGAGGCTCAAGAAAGCATAAGAGCTTGCTGGAGACGACTGAGACTCTAACCCAGGACTTCTGACCTCAAAACCAGTGTTCTTTCCCCATCACCAGATGTTTCACTCATCCACGGGGCCACTTTGTTCACCCTGCTAGGCAGTCACAAAAATGCAGGAGGATCTGCCCACCTCTGTACTGTTCTAATGTGCATCCATCTGGGAAGTGACCTTGTTTTTCCAAGGGCCAGTCAAGAGAGGACAGCAGAATCCCTCATCACACCAGTATAGCTATGTAAGTCCTACCTGGTAGGAATGGTCTGAGAGAGGAGTGACTGCCAGTAAGAGACTCCCCAGAGTCTGCAGGACCAACTCAAACAAAGAAGGAGGGGCAAGCCAGCCCTTCACTCACCCACCTGGGCTCATGACAAAGGAAAGAGCTGCAAAATCCTTCTCCCTCATCCAGGGACAGCACATCAATTATGGATTATTAGATAAGATCTCCATTTTAATATTTCCACCATGTATTATCACCTCTTCCTCTCACTGATATTCTGTCTGGGGAGTTATTTAACTGATGTGCAGAAATCTAAATTTAATTTATTATGATCTAACTCACTTTAGAAGCCAAATTACCCTGCACTGGAGAAGGATCAAGTCAATATCCCACTTGGCTTTCTATTTATCTTCTGCACGGTTTTCTCTTCTTCTCTTTAGGATTCATTTTACCTCGGGTGCTGGTAATAAATTTAAATTTTCCTCAGAATTAGGCAATTGCTCCTTCAATGTTGTAGTTTAATGGTTAGTGTTAATTATATGAAAGTCACTCTTAAAGAATTTGATAGATGGAATGGGCATATCACAGAGGAGGAAAGGGCTATTTCTCAGGCCAAATGAGGTAGCAGATAACTCATCAGGGATAAGTTTACTTTTCTATTACACCTCCTTCTGTCTTTCTTCCCCATTTTCCTTCTCACCCCCACTCCCTCAAGAGCCAGGTGCCTAGATATTGGGTCTGCTGTGGCTTCTCTGAGCCACTGGGGGGTCTGGATACCACAATGACTCTATTGCTGGCTTTAGTCTCATTTGGTCTCGGACAAGAGACGCCACCACCTAGCTCTCTCCTCCCCATCATGGCCCAATACACACACTGACCACCTATTTTCCAATTGCACATCACATGCAAATACAGCTTTGGGGGATGCTTCGAGCTTTCTGGAAGAAGAAAAGTTCTGCTAATTATTATAATTGCCTGAAAACTCCAACTGTGAAATACAATGTGATTAACAGAATGGACAGAAGCCCAGCTTTTGTTTCTGGAATAGGGGAAGAAAAAGAGTCTCATGAAATTTGGGCCTTATATGGAGATTAATTTGCTTGCTAATTAGCATGAGAGGGAGGCGCCAGGGAAGTATAAATCAGCGTGACTGGGTAAGAAGGTCTGGTCCCCCTGCACGTGCCGGGGTGAGTGAGCTCTAATGCTACATGTCTGCTCCCTTCCTACCCAACACCCTATACATTCCACCACCAAAGACCAAACCCAGAGCTCCTTTATGGAGATGGGCATCTCATATCACTTGTTTGCTTGAAGAACACCTCCCAGGTGCTGGTGGGCGTGAGTATTAAGAGAGAGCTGGCCCCACCCGCATCATTGACTTTTGCATCTTCTTTGTGTTCAAAGATGGAGCAGTAAACAGACCATGGGAACATGAGAAGCCTCTGTCCCTTTCAGCTCTGGCACCCAGAGAGCAAGAGATCAAGTGGGGAGGGAGCCAAGTAACCAAACGGGGCCCAGGAGGAAGAGGATTTGGTGGACTGCATGGTGGCACAAGGAAGGTGGTTGTGCCTGTAACCAGGAGGCTGGCGCTGGAGGACACCAGGCATGAAGAGACGGAACCTGTGCTCGGGAGGGACCAAGGAGAGGGCCTGGACCTAGGGAGAGGGGACCGGAAGTGAGCTCAGGAAGGGAGGCCTCCAGCTAAACAGAACCGGACACTGAAACTCATTGTTTCTGGTGTGGACAGCTGAGTCGTCTTGGGGACAGGGTCACCTCCAGAGACTGAGGTCTGCCAGGGTGACACTGCAGCCATCTCTCAGGGCAGGGTTGTGAGGGAAGAGGAGGGCATTCCTCCTGGGATGGCCCAACAGTGTGGCCGGAGTGGCTTCCAGCAGGAACAGAGATGGAGCCTCGTGGTAAGAGTCTCACTCACTAGAAGCAGGAAAAAAACAAAACACTAAAAACGAGACTTGAATTTCCCAGTGACAGGAGAGGTCTCCATCTTCACCTGCACAGGGCCAGGAAATATCTTAAGGCATCATCAGTAATCTCGTTAGCCTCAAGGAATAGCTGTGGAGGCAAGCAATTTTCAAGGGGCCCGACTGAACAAAGGTGTGCAGCAGGGGTCACAAACGAACATGCCTTCAGGGTCACCGAGAAGAGAAATGTGAGCGAAGACCTTACAGGTGCCAAACAATACCTGCCTAGTGACACCGCCTGAAACCTCCCCTTTGGGTGAAACAAAATACACCCATGGGGTGAGTCTGCGGGCTACCAAATTGTGACACAGAGACAGTAATGGGATAAAAGGAAGAGGGTAAAGACCCTGGTGGCGCAGTGGTTGAGAGTCTGCCTGCTAATGCGGGGGACGCGGGTTCGGGCCCTGGTCTGGGAGGATCCCACATGCCGCGGAGCAACTGGGCCCGTGAGCCACAACTACTGAGCCTGCGCATTTGAAGCCTGTGCTCCGCAACAAGAGAGGCCGCGATAGTGAGAGGCCCGCGCACCGCGATGAAGAGTGGCCCCCGCTTGCCACAACTGGAGAAAGCCCTCGCACAGAGACGAAGACCCAACACAGCCAAGAATTAAAAAAAAAAATTAAATAAATACATAAATTTAAAAATAAATAAATACTCCTGTTCTCTGTTTAAAAAAAAAAAAGATAAAGGAGGGAAGAATGAAATGAAGGGAAAAGTGCTCATGCTATACGCGTCAAGCTTTTGTGACTTCTCTTTCAAGGGGCCCGTTGTACATTTCAACCCAGTTTCACCCGGACAGGCATGCAGCAGCAAGAGTGCTGATGTGTGGGAAGGTGGAGATGGGCAGAGAAGGGGAGGCACGTCATCAGAGAAGATCCTGTAATTCCTGTCGACGGTCCCGTAGATGCTAAAAGAAAACAGGAGTCAGGAAAGCCGGTCCGAGCCTGGCTCTGCTCAGCATGCCCTTTCAACCTCCTGTGGTCAGTTTCTTCCTCCACCCCAAGGGCAATATGAATCTTTACACCACACAATTTTACAGTCCTGGATTAAGTCTCAGAAATAAGATAAGACACTGAAAACTGCTCTGCAAAACATAATGCAAATGTAACACATTATTATTGTCAACATTGCTGTGGTTACTATTATTCCTTTTGGGGACTGAATGCTAATGGCGAGAAAATTTACAATTTTACGATTTACAGTCAGCTAATTTACAGCTAATTTACGTTTAGCTTCTTCCTTCCCTGTGGCAGAAATGTGACCTGTGACTGCATCCTCAGGTGACTGGATGCACCTCCTTACTGTCCGGTTGTGATGAAAGAGACAGGTCATTATCAATGCTGATGTTGCCTGGGGCTCTGGAGGGCTCATCCACCCAAAAGCCCCATCTCAGATATGGGTTTGAGCACAGCGCCAAGCAAACGACACAAACAGAAAACTACTTAAAAAAAAAATAACACATAAGGTCATTGCCAGCTTGGAAGGCTGGAAACTGAGCTTTGTGTGGCCTCTGTGCTAACTCCCTTTTTTATGTGTGCGAAGGTGGGGTCTGGGGCAGGCACAGAGGCTTGTGCTGGGTGATTCTGGGGGGAGACCTGGGGATCTCAGGGGTGGGGTCAGAAACCTGAACCTGCTTGAGACCCCAAGGCTCCCATCAGGCCAAGGAGCCTGCTCCCTGCTCAACTGCTGGCCCCTTTCCTCCTCTGACACATTAGCCCCAGAGGGTCTTCTCCAGGCATCCTGGGACTTGACTTCCAAGGGCCGGAATGGCCAGTCCTACAGCTAACCTCACAAGGAATATGTTCGGCAAGGTTTGCAGCTTCCCCAAATATCCCTCTAGGTTCTTCTTGGGCAAAGGTGACCTTGGAGAAATCAAGATGGAGATGGCTGTGAGAAGCCAGGGAAGAGGACCGACTTGAAAAGGTGATCAATTCGCACACTGGACATAGTCACTCAGAACAGCAATCACAGCTAATTGTTTTGTAGCATTTACTGCATGCCAGGCTCTGTCCTAAAGATGTCACTCATTGAATACTCAGAACAAGACAGAACCAGGTGCTATTATGAACCCTATTTTACTGAAGGTGAATCTGAGGCTTGAGGAACTAAAGAGACTCAGGCAAGGTCACACTCCTAATAAGTGCAGATGCTGGGATTAAACCCAGGCAGGTGGGCTCCGTCATAGCCTTTACCGGGACCTACAATGGCAGAGGGTCATTCGTGGAAAGAGGCTTCCAAACCCAGCTCCTGCCTAGAGAAGGATGGAGGAAGGAGGGGGGAGGAGGTGCCCGCCAGAAGCCCCGCCATACACTTTCCTCCGAGGCTATCCTGGAAACACCTCCCCTAATCCATAGGTCAAAAGGTGCTAAACTGGATTTTCTGGCTAGAAGGAGTTTCAGAGTCATGTCCCCTAAGCCCTGTCATTCATCCCCCAAACATGACATTAGCAAGAAGCCTCTAGCCCTTGGCGGAGGAGAATTTGTTCCTCTCTTCTCCGCCTGCCTCCGAGGTGCCGGCTAGATCTCCCCAGATACTGTGTGCAGGCAGGGCCCAGAGCTTAGCGCATTTTCTAGCCACTCTGTAAATAAGGTGACATCCAGATACCCTCCAGCTCCCTCAAAACTAGGTCAGCTGCTGAATATGCAGGTGTGGGGTTGGAGTGAATAACTCTGAAAGGGCTTTATCTCCCAGGACTCCACGGGGGCTGCTGGCTGGCTTTCAGTGAAAGGGGCTCTATTATGTCAAAAGCAGACCCAGCAGACATCACGGCTGCTGAATCTGGGCGGGAGCAGGATGCCCACCTCTGCGAAGGGCAAATTTAGTGCTGCAGGCAACATAGCAAGTGATAATGGCAGTGGGTTGAAAACCTGGGAGAAATCCTTACGAGCCTGTCCTAAATACTGACCACCTTTACAGCCTGGCAGGAATCTCGTCTATGGCATCTTGCATGAACTATAAAGAAGGGATTTATAAAGCACTTGCTTTTGCAAACAAGACCCACAGGGGCATCTCTCTCACCTTAGGAAGCACCAATAATTGCTCCCCAAATGACGTGCTCGTCACTAACCATTCTTGTCCATTCGTTAAAGCACCTGTGGCATGATCCCTTCTGCAGGTTAATCCTGAACTGTGTGAGGGATGTCAAGTGCTGGAGAGACATTTAAAACACCTTCTACCCTCATCTGTGTCATATTTTAGACTCCACATATAAATGCTGTCATATGGTATTTGCCTTTCTCTTTCTGACTTACTTCACTTAGCATGATAATCTCCAGTTGCATCCATGTGGCTGCAAATGGCATTATTTTGTTCTTTTTTATGGCTGAGTGGTATTCCATTGTATACAGGTACCACATCTTCTTTAACCATTCCTCTGTCAATGGACATTTAGGTTGTTTCCATGTGTTGGCAACTGTGAATAGTGCTGCTATGAACATAGGGGGTGCATGTATCTTTTTGAGTTAGAGTTCTGACACAAATGAACCTATCTACGAAACAGAAACAGACTCATGGACATAGAGAACAGACTGGTGGTTGCCAAGGGGGACGGGGTTGGGGAGGGATGGAGTGGGAGGCTGGGGTTAGCAGATGTAAGCTATTATCTATGAAATGGATAAACAACAAGGTCCTACTGTATAGCACAGAGATTCAATATCCTATGATAAACCACAATGGAAAAGAATATATATATACATATAAGAATGTATATATATGTATATGTATAACTGAATCACTTTCCTGTACAGCGGTAACTAACACAACATTGTAAATCAACTACACTTCAATAAAAACAAAAAAAAAAAACATCGCCAATCCTCTAATTCAACATCTTTTAACCCACCGTGGTCTTCTCTTTTGCTTCTTCAGAATAAAGCTTACTCTGACTTAAACCACAGACGGAACTCTCTGGGGATCCAGATTTGCAACTGACATACATCGGGAAGAGATTAATCACTTGGTCAGAGCTGATCTGGTTTATGTCCTACTGCCTAAGAGCACTCACTACAAGATTCCTTTAAGTAATCCATTTCCTTAGTGCACTAAAATTAGACTCTGGTGACAAAGAAAATTCAGTATCTCCACTTTTCCAGAGCACTGTCCTGGGAATGAGGTAGAAACTATCAAAGCCCTCTCACCCCGTGCCTCTCCACCCACCTACGTTCTTAGCTTGGACTCACTCTGGTCTACAGCCGCTGGGCAGGACCCTTTCCTCCTGCAAGGCCTTACACTAAGTCTCGGGTTCAATCTCTTCCCGAGAGGAGGGAGTCAAAGCCAATGGCGTGAATCCGACCCTCATGTTTTTCAACACCATCCTCTTTCTTCAGTTTCCCAAGGACCAGATTCTCTCCACGGGTTCCTCCACCATCAGGATCTTAGATCTGCCGGGGGCAGTGCGGAGGGCAGGAGGGTGGTAGGGCGGTGTGGCATCCACCTGTCTCACTTGCTAAGTGGCTCAGTGCCGGGCTCCCCGTGGCCTGGCCAACTTCGGACACACGCATCAAAGAGCCTCTCCCAGCACATTAAACATTAAGGCTTTCCAGGCAGCAGACACAACTGTACCCTCTGGTCTGCCTCTGAAAGCGAGGCTGGGGAAAGCGGCAGCCCTGGGGGTGGCAGGAGGGTACAGTGGGTGCATAGACAAAGTAGGTCATTAGTGGTAAAGACTACAATTTTCAAGCGGTTGTTAATGCTTTGTTTATATGGATTTCTCCAAATGTGACATTTTAATGGCATCATAATTGTGTGATTACAGTGCAGTCGACACCGCTGGGCGGGCGGGGGGAAGGCGACAGGGACTCCAGCGACCCTGCTGAGGGAGGCGGCTCCCTGCACCAGCAGCCAAGGGGACTGTCTCAGACCTGCTCAGGCCAGGATGCCTGATGAGCATGCTAGTGGCTCCCCAGAGGGCCCTCTGCTATACAGGAGCCATCAGTGTCCAGGGATCTTGCACCCAGCCTAGGCTTGGGACAAAATCAATGCCCAGGGCTGCAGGAGGGGAGATGAGGGGAGTTGCACCTCACCCCGGAGACCACCCGTCACAGCTGCCCTTGTCATTCACACCTTCATTCATTTATTCCTTATTTCTTGGGTTCCTACTGTCATCTGAGGGAAAAGGCAATAGATATTCAGAAATACAGGAACAAATTAAGATGGAGAGAGTGGCAAGGAAAAGGATCCCACGCCGATCGGGTGCCCGCTGGCTGCCCAGCATTGAGCCAGGATTTGGCACATGCCTCTTCCCTGGTCCCTCAGCAGCATCTATCCCACCGGGGACACTCCCCTTCAGGTGCTCTTGTCTCTTGGCTCCCAGGAGCCCTCTTTCTTGGACTTTTCCTCATCCTCTACCCTCCTCCCCACCTCCTTTGCTGGCCTCTCCTCCTCCCTGGCTTCTAAATCTTGGAATTGCCTGTGGATTTAATTCCCCCCCCCCCACCATTATATGCTCATCACAGGTGACTGCTTCCATTCCTGTGTCTTCAAAGCCTTCTACAGGTGGATAATTCCCACTATATCTTTCCAGCCCAGATCTCTTCTGAGCTCACGTCTAGATTAAACAGATGCCTACTTGCCATGTCCACCCGGGTGTCTCACAAGCATCTCACGCTGAGTAGGTTCCATATGGAACTCCTGATCTTCCCATCACAACCGGCACCTCCTCCAGTCTGTCCCCTGTGAGGAAACAGCACCAGCACCCGTGCAGCTGCTCAACCGGGAATCTGAGTCATCCTTCACACTCCTTCTCTCTCACCCTCGTCTTCACTCTGATCGCTTGTACCCCACCCACCACCATGTCCTATGGATTCAACCTCCACCACGTGTCTCCATCCTTCCCCCTGACCATCCCCATCTCTACAACCACGCCCACCACCACTGACTCCTTTCTGAAATACTGACTGCAATAGGCCCCAACTCCGTATTTCTACTTTCGGCCCCAACAATCCATTTTCAGGAGTTACCTTCTTAAAATGACACCTGATCCTCTCTCCCATTCGGACTCAAACCCCCTCCAGAGGCCCCCTGCTGCACTCAGAATACCATCCGCACTCTGTACCATGGCCCTCCGAGCCGTGCCTGATGTGGCTCCACAAATTCTGCGGCCTCACTCCCGTCTCCCTTCCCCTCTTTGTTTACTATGCTCCAGTCACACTGGCCTGTCTTCAGCTTGTAGAACAAGTCAAGCTCTTTCCCATCTGAATTCTGGTCCCCCAAAATTCATCTGTTGAAGTCTCCAACACCTCAAGAGTGTAACTGTGTTTGCAGATGGGGCCTTTAGCGAGGTAATTATGGTTAAATGAGGTTATTGGGGTGTGCCCTGATCCATGTGACCGCATTTGGAGACAGGGCTTTCAAAGAGGTGATTAGGTTAAAGAGAGGCCCTCAGAGTGGAGCCCTAATCCCACATGACTGGTGTCCGTATAAAAAGAGGTAGAGACACCAGGGGTGCCCTCCTACCAAGAAAAGACCATGATGAGAAGGCGGCCATCTGCAAGCCAAGGAGTGAGGCCTCAGGAAAAACCAGCACTGTCAACACCTTGACCTTAGACTTTAGGCCTCCAGAACTTTGAGAAAATAAACTTCTGTAGTTTAAGCCACCCAGTCTGTGGTATTTTGTTATGGCAGTTCTTGCAAATGAATACACCATCTCAGGTCTCCATGCCTGCCGTGCTTTCTACCTGGAATATTCTTCACCTGATCAACTCCTCTTCATCCATCGGCTCTCAAACTAAGTGTTATATCTTTAAAGAGGGCTTCCATGAATCTTGAGGCTGCATGAAGTCCCTCCTATACTCTCCTAGGAACTTACACATCTCTTTTACAGAACTGGGAAATCACAGCCTGTATCAGGTACATTGGTCTAATTATACATTTCATGTGTGCCTCTGCAACTTGGCCACACCCTTCCTGAGCAGGAACTGTTTTGCTCACCACTGTTGGCATATTGCATGGCTCATGGTAGATTCTCCAATATTTGTTGAATAAATGACTCGATGGATGTTAATTATCTCATTTAATCCTCTTAAAATCCCCAAGATCTGGGTATTATTATTCCCATGTGATTTACAAGCAGAGCTAGAGAGGAGAAGTAAATATGCTCAAGGGAAGCCATCAGGGAAGTAGCAGGACCGAGAGTTGAACCAAGACCATCTGCCTACAAAGAACTTACAGTGGTCCTGCCTATCCAGAGAAAGGAAGAAACAGCCAGGGCTGGGCCCGTCAGAAAACACTGCAGGGAGGGGGAAGTCCTGGCCTGGGCCAGACTGAGACAGGAGTACAAAAAGATGGGAGGTGGGGATGGGTAGAATGGATGTCCCAAAAGATCTGAGTGTGCCATCTCTGTCCTCCAGTTACTGTCTATCTTGGGTAAGTGATTAACCTCTCTGAGTGAGCCTCAGCTGCCTATTCTGTAAAATCATGATTCTGTTTTGTGCACAAATAGACTAAATGAAGCACTGAGCACTGTGCCGTGCACACACTAAGCACTCAGTCAATGGCAGCTATAACTTCATTCGTTGGCAAAGTGAAGACAACATCGTGTGTCCATGGGGCAGGAAGTGATCCCACCAGAGAGGCCGCGAGGATTCCCGGAAGGAGCCAGGAGATCAGGCTTTTAGATCTGCCTCTGCCACTACCTTGTATCCTTGGGTAAATCACTTCTACTCACTGGGTCTCTGGTTAGTTTCCCCACTTGTCAAATGTAGGAGTTAGAGCAGGCATTCTTAACTATTTGGAGGACAGATGGCCCCCTTTTCAACATGATGGAAGCCCTTCTCCCCAGAGAAATGTCTGTGTGGACATAGATACAAATTTCTGCTTACAGTATCAAGGACCCAGTGCCATCATGGAACCCTAGGAGGCAGCTGGCTTTCAAGTCCGGTGTAGAGGTATGGGTGCCTCCCTGAAAAGATGAGCTCACACAGGCAGACCTACCTGGCAGGGAAGAAATCAATGATGTCTTCCTTCCCCCCCACTAAGTTATGCTTTAGGGGGCCAGAGCTGGCTCCCCAGCTCTGCCAGTCTCTGCCCATCCCATGCTGAGCACAGTAATAAGGCCCGCTACACAGATGGACCGCATAATTGGGCCCTGCTCTGTGCTGTGCCGGGAAAAAACAGCAACCTTGAGATCTATTATCCCGATGTGCAGCCCCTGGCCCTGGCTGTCACCTGGACAGCTCTAGAAAACATCTCCAGAGGTCCATGAGGGAACAGTACTGGGAGGAGAAGCTGGGTGTTCTTCAGCTGCTGCCCCAAAGCTGAGGGTACCTGAAGTGGGGAAGGGATAAAGAAGGGTGGAGGGGTGTCAGCCTGTCTCAGGAACCTCTCTACTCCATGGTGCCCCAGCTCCAAGGACAAAAGGTATTTTCTTGGCCTCTTCGCAGAGCTGAACAACAGATATGCTTTGGGGATGTTAAGTCTTCAGATCCGTATTTAATTTTCATGCTGCTGCTGGAGTGACTTTTCTGAACTGTATAGTTGGACCCTATCGACAGAATAAAGGCCAAGTTCCTTACCATGGCCTGCAAGTCCTTAATTCCAGTCCCCACAAAACTGGTATCCTTACATTAAACTGCCACCACTAGTACTGAAAGTAAGTTGAGAAAATCTGGTCCCGGCCATCTGAAAGTGGCCCCTCCTCTTACATCATGACACTTATTATAATTACCTATTTATTGGGCCTTCTTCTCCCAAACTGCATAGAGGTAGGAGCAAGGATATTCTCTCTGACTCCTGGCATCTGGGAGAGAGGCTGGGTGTCCTAATGAAGACCACTCCCAGCCTCGGGCCAGCTCTCCACTTCCATTCTCGCCCCAGCCAAGGCTCTCAGGCTGCAGAAAAGTGGACGCCACACAGAACCCCCAGCCCTCAAACTACTCCTGGTGGAGAAAATGAACAAGCCCAGACATGCTGGGAAAGGGGTCAAGAACTGACTCACCCTAAGTCAGGGTCAGTAGGAAAGGCAAATTGAAAACATACTGCATGGCAATGATGCAAATGTCATTGGGGGGTACGGGGAGGGGGGCGGGGAGATGA
Organism: Physeter macrocephalus; assembly: GCF_002837175.3. Lineage (NCBI taxonomy): Eukaryota > Metazoa > Chordata > Mammalia > Artiodactyla > Physeteridae > Physeter > Physeter macrocephalus. Next base: position 49,284,680 of record NC_041225.1, read on the forward strand.
ACAAAAACGAGCAAAAAAATGGAGCACAGCATGAAAAAAATTAAAAATCCCACTGCACATACACATAAACCAAAAACCCCAGTCTAAAAGAAAATATAGGGCTTCCCTGGTGGCGCAGTGGTTGAGAGTCTGCCTGCCGATGCAGGGGATACGGGTTCGTGCCCCGGTCTGGGAGGATCCCACATGCCGCAGAGCGGCTGGGCCCGTGAGCCATGGCTGCTGATCCTGCGCGTCCGGAGCCCGTGCTCCGCAACGGGAGAGGCCACAACACTGAGAGGCCTGCGTACTGTAAAATAAAAAGAAAAAGAAAAAGAAAAAGAAAAGAAAAAAATAAAAGAAAATATAACCTAAGGAACAGAAAGAAATTACCCAAAACATGCTTTGTACTATAGAACAACTTAAGAACATGAACTTAATAAAACAAGAGCTAGAAGATCAGATGATAAAACAAAGAAACAAAATGAAGGATTATAAAATCGAGAACCACTAAATGCTTTTGCAGAACCAGTAAATAAATGTAGAAATTCCAAGTAGCAGATGAAGCAGAAAATCTAATTTCTGACACCAACTAAAGGGTTCCATCCCCGTCTGCCACCCAGTAGCAGTGGGTCCTTGGGTGAGTCACTGTGACTGCAAAGGAGAAAAGCTCAATTTATTGAAGCAACTAGAGGAGAGAAAAAGCCATGCAGAAGCAGCAAATGTGACCCAACATCAGAAAACCAGCGAGCCTGAAGGCGAGACACAGGTGGAACGCACAAAAAGGTATTCATCCTTTAAAAAAAAAAAAGCCCCTGAAACGAATAAAAACTGGAATCTGTACAGCAAAAGAGCATGCCACGTTCCACAAAAAATTGATACAGAACAATTGACCCAGAGATGGTTCCTGATTTAGGTATTGAACTTGGACGATTGAGACAGAAATCATCAAGCATCCAGGCAGAACAAACAAGACATCCTCTCATCTACAAAAGGAAGAATGTTTGCCGACTTCAAACTTCCCCAGAGCAACATTCATCAACAGATGACGGTGAAGGAATAGCCACAAAGGCTAACTCCAGGTATGACCCGAGAGCATCTTAACCTGTTCAGGCGTGGAAGGTGAGAGACTGACGTTCCCACTGTCAAAGACCTTGGGGATCACAGCACCTCTGAGCCCATTTTGAAGAATCTACGAAATGACAACATCCAGCCAATGAAGAGATGGCTCAAAATGAAAAGCCCAGGAATGGAGCATAAGAACACGGAGCACAGTGAATCTATTTAACTATGAAATTAAAACGAAACAGCTATGGCAATGGTCCTATAATGCTGTGAAAATGTTACAGACTCTGACAACCTGAAAATAATAATAATGCGCATAATGGCTTTAGGCTTTTATCTCTGTAAGCTATCATAAAAGCTGCTAATAAGGAACAAAAATAGACCTAAGTTTTCTCAAGACCTGGGCTCTGATGCCAGATCTACCACTCACTATTTGTGTGATTTGGAGGAAGCTACTTAACCTGTTTGAGCCTCAGTTCCTTCACCTGTCAAATGGGGAGACTCATGCCTATCTCATAGGGTTTAAGGATTAAATGAAAAAAAATATATAAAGCAGTGACTTGCACATAATAGCTGTTCACTAAGAGGTGAAGGAGACCAAAGATGAGGGTGAAAATGGGAATGAAAGTGAGGACCTCCACCTCAACGCTCCCCGCAAAGAGGCAAAGGGGATGAACCACTGCTCTGGGTCTGGATACTCATGGGAGATGCTGGGCTTTCACAAAGGTCCCTGTCCCAGTGCTTCAAAACAGGGAGAAGCGTCTCCACAGAGAGGCGTGGGGCCCCCAGTTTCCAACCAGGCAGAGAACAGCCCCCTTTCTCAGGACTGAGGAAGAGAAGCCAGAACGGGAAGCCAGACTTCCCCGCAGGTGAGGAGCAGGCTGAGGGGCAGTGTGGGTCCAGCGTGCCAGCCAGCCGGCACCTCGTCCTGGCCGCCCCGGGCGACCTCTGCAGGACCAGCCCTGAGGGATGGGGCACGCTGGGGTACAGAGCGCACGGAGGTCAGGAAGCCGAGTTCTAGACCCGGCACTGGCACCCACGTATTCCTCTCAACCTGTCTGTGTCCTTCCTCATCTGTGAAGGAAGAGGGTGGGAGTCGACGATCTGGAAGTTCTCTGGTTGACTGTAAGTGTAGAGTGCAGAGTTCCGGGCAGGCTGCATGCCCCATATGATGTCTCTGTGGCCTCAATGGACTCAACAAGCAAACCAAAGGAAGGAGGGAGCAAGGCCAGGAAACACGAGACTGAAGTGTAAATGAGAAGGGGAGGGGACGAGGAGAAGGAAAGGAAGCAGGGAAGGACTGAAGCACCGATCCGATAGCCATAAAGGAGCGTCAGCTCGCTGCCTGCAGAGAGAGCTGGAGATAGTTGCCTTCAACCTGCTCCGAGCCCCAGGATCCCACTCCTGATAAGGGAACTGCTGAAAGAAGCCAACTCCACCTTATTAAAGGAGTCCAGAAAACGGCATAAAGAGTGCAGAGTTCTGGGCAGGCTGCATGCCCCATATGATTGATGTCTCTGTGGCCTCAATGGACTCAACAAGCAAACCAAAGGAAGGAGGGAGCAAGGCCAGGAAACACGAGACTGAAGTGTAAATGAGAAGGGGAGGGGACGAGGAGAAGGAAAGGAAGCAGGGAAGGACTGAAGCACCGATCCGATAGCCATAAAGGAGCGTCAGCTCGCTGCCTGCAGAGAGAGCTGGAGATAGTTGCCTTCAACCTGCTCCGAGCCCCAGGATCCCACTCCTGATAAGGGAACTGCTGAAAGAAGCCAACTCCACCTTATTAAAGGAGTCCAGAAAACGGCATAAAAACTGCATCCATCGATCCTAAAACCAGAGTCAAATCAGGATACTTGCAGAGTCTCAAAGTATATCCCTCTAAGATTTTTTATTAATTACAAAGAGGAAAAATGGTATTTTACAATGGAGAAGCTGGGCAGGCACCACCTTAGCCAAGGGATCAAGGTTAACACCACGCTCATAAGACACTTTGACAGCATGTATCCCCTGAAATGATGTGCCGAGAAGGGCTCAGTACGGCCTCTGCAGCATCCTCACCCAAAGCACAGAACCTCCATCTGGTCGGGAGAAAACATCAGACAAACCCAATCGAGAGACATTCTACAAAATTACTCACTGGTACTCTTCAAAGTGTCAAGGGCACTGGAGACACGGAAAGAGAGAAACTGTCACAGATTAAAGGAGACAGAACAATCAAAGGCAATGTGGGATCTGGAATTGGATGCCAGAAGAGACAAAGGACATTAGTGGAAAAACTGGGGAAGTTTTAAACTGTAGTTTAGTTCATGGTAGGTCTTTAGTTTAGTTAAGGATATCATTCCAGTGTTAATTTTCTGGTTTTGATAATTATATAATACTATGGTTATATAAGATGTTAATATTAGAAGCTGGGTGAAGGATATAGGATTCTCCATACTATTTTTGCAACTTTTCTACAAGTCTAAAATCATTTCAAAATAAAAAGTTGTTTTAAAAAAAAGGATGCATCTGTCCAAATCCATGGACCACCAAGGTACTAACTGTGCTCCTAACCCCTTACTTAAGTCCACTCCACCAATGCCAGCCACTCCTGCTCCTGCTGTGGGCAGCAGTGTGTGTGTGTGTGTGTGTGTGTGTGTGTGTGTGTGTGTGAGAGATGCAGGCCCCGTACTAGGGCAGCAGTGTGTGTGTGTGTGTATGTGTGTGTGTGTGTGTGTGTGTGTGATGCAGGCCTTGGTCTGGTAGCCTGGAAAGCAATGAAGCATGACCATGAGGTATAGAGGTCCTGAAGTCAGAGAATGTGGGTTCAAAGCCAAGCTGTGTGTGTATGTGTGTGTGTGTGTGTGTGTGTGTGATGCAGGCCTTGGTCTGGTAGCCTGGAAAGCAATGAAGCATGACCATGAGGTATAGAGGTCCTGAAGTCAGAGAATGTGGGTTCAAAGCCCAGCTTGGATTCTTACTTGCTAGGTGACCCTTGAAATATTACCTAACCACTTTGTGCCTCAGTTTCCTTATTGGTAAAACGAGATTAGAACAGCAGGTCCGTAGAGAGGATCCAAGGTGCCATAGATGCTATTACTGTCCCATCCTGAGCCTTTTCCTGGGCTCAGAACACTCTTCCCTCCACTGACTCTTGTCTGCTGATGAGCTAATGACTCAGAGCTGTCTCCTTCTCCAGAGAATTCACCCCAGTGAGTAAGAGTCTGGCAGGGTCCCCTCCTGGGAGTAACCCAGAAGCCAGTGACTAGCTGGCACAGGGGACCCAAGGCCAGCCCTCCTGCATGAGAGTCGGACCAACTCTGAAGCAGTTCCTAATCCAGAGCTCCCAGAAGGACCAGGCTAAAGCAAGTCTCCAGAGGACACTACATCCCTGCCCCATCCTGCTTCCCTGAGGTCCCTCCCCTTGGAGGCATGTCCCAAGTAAATCACTTCCACAGGGATCCCTGCCTCAGGCTCTGCTTCCAAGATCAGCCTCTAAGGAGGTGGATAACATGCTGGCTGGATGGCCATAGGACCCCAACACTGGCTGTGGATGGAAGAAGCTGTGGCAGTGGCTATTTCTAACAGCCTGGTGATGGACTAGCCAGGATACAGGTAAAAGCGTGTGCCCTGGCTGGTGCAATGCAACTGGAGTTTAAGGAGTTTGAGGGAAATCGCACCTATAAAAACTGTGGAATCAGGTGGCTGCTGTGGAATTTGGTGGAGAAAAAAGTCGGTCTTCTTTCAAAAAGGTAACCATAGCCAGGTCTCTTGAGGACTGTCAACTACAGGGTCTAATTTGTTACTGACACCTTGTGACCCAATGTGCCATCAAAGTCCCCCTGCTGGACTGGGGGCAAAGAGAGGTCAGCAAAGAAATGGAGGCCTGGCCCAAATTAGTCTCACAGTGGGTTGACTGGATCCACAGACCTACCTGGTGGTCATTTCCCTGGTTCTTCAATATAAAACTGGAAAGGACAAATTTAGTTAGCAGAAATACCACGTTGATTCTCTGACCTGTAGTATAAGAGCCGCTGTGATAGGAAAGTACAAGTGGAAGACCCCGAAATCCCATTCCCCCTGGGGAATTAGTGCCACCACAAAGCTTTAAAAATGCCAAGGTAGTGATGCCTATCAATGCTCATTTAAATCACCATCCTGGCCAAGGCAAAGACCGGATGGATTATGGCAGATGATAATAAACTACTACAAACCTAACCAGGTGGTGGGCACGAGTAAAGCTGCTGGGCCAGTTGTGGTATATGTGCTAGAACAGAGTAACACAGCCTTGGATCACAGCTACTGACCTGGTGAATGCTTTTCTTTCAATACCCATCAGGAAGAAAGATCAGAAATTCACTGAAATTCATATGGAATGGACAACAATATACATTCATAGGCTAGCTCCAGGGCTATGTTAATTCTCTGTCACAGTATCATCCAAAGGGCCCTGGACTATCTGAACATACCTTAGAACACCACATTCGTCCATTATATGGATGGCATCATGTTAATCAAGCCAGATGAGTGGAACTAGCAAGGATCTTTGAAGTCTAGGTAAGATGCACGTGCTGCAGAAGATGGGACATGCACCCTATGAAGATGCAAGGGCTTGACCTAGGCTGAAGTTTTAGGGATCCCAGGATGTGGGGATTGTTGGGACATCCCCTCCAAAGCAAAAGGCATGGGATTGCACCTTGCACCTTCTCCACTGAAAGAGAAGCATAGCACTCGCTAGGTCTCTTCAGGTTTTGCAGTCAGCATATTCCACACTCAGGAATACTGTTCCTACCCATTTATCAGATAACTTCAAAGTCTGCTAGTTTTAAGAGACCCAGAACAAAAATGGGCTCCACGGAAGGCCAAGGCTACAGGTCAAGCAGCTCTTGACACTTAGGGCATACAACTTGGCAGAGCCCATGGTACCAGAGGTATCTGTGGTAAAGAAAAACGCTGTATGTAGCTTCTGGAAAGACCCAAAAGAGGAGCTTTAGCATAGAACCACAGGGCTATGTAGCAAGGTTATAGATGTCATTGAGGCATGGAAGTATATGCCAGGATATGCTTCTGGGCCCTGGTAGAAACAGAATATTAAAACACACACACACACACCCCTAACCCTGGGATATCAAGTAAAAGAAGAGCATAAAAAAAATCTACCCATGGAACATGAAGCAACCACAGAGCCAAAACTACTCACAATGAACTGGATAGTGTGGGACCTACCAAGTCATAAGGTTGAGTAGGCCTTGGAGAAGCCATCATAAAATGGAGAGTCCAGAATTGGGCTTAAGCACGTCGAGAAAGAAGGCTTCCAAAACAGGTGGCCCAGACCCCTCCTCCTCCTCGTCACTTAGAACGATTGCACCCACATTGCTCACTTAGCTCACCAATTCGGCCTCATGGGGAAGGGGTCGGGGTTTCCCATGACAGATAAAGGGGAAAGCCTGAGCTTTGTTCATGGGTTAGTTGGAGCTACAGATGGGTGCAAACCACAAATAGACTGTGGTTGCATTAGCTACACCCCATTGTGGCCTTGGAATGGTGCTGAGGGAAAATCCTCCCAGTGGGTAAAGCTTCAGACAAGGCTCTCAGTCATGCGCCTTGTGTGGAGTGGCCCAAGGAAAGGACATCTATGGTCTAACGAGCAGTGTTGAATGGCTGAGCTGGTTGGTCAAGGGCCTGGAAGGAGCAAGGTTAAGGCTGGAGACAAGGAGATCTGGGTTGATGCATGTGACGGCCTTATGGATGCCGGCACGTGTGAGGAACTACGTGTCACGTGTTCATGCCCACCAAGAACACCCATGGCAGAACATCCACAGCAGAACAGGAAGCCAGCCTCTGTCCTCAGCCACCCTAGTGCTTTCACAACTGGCTCAGGAATGAAGTAGTAGTCATGGAGGCAAAGGTAGAGGGTATGTGTGGGCTTAGCGGCTTGGGCTCCCTCTCATTAAGTCTGATCCAGCCACTGCCACAGCCATGGGGCCAACCTGCCGACCACAGAGGTCAATGCTGAGTCCAATACAGCACCATCCACTGGTTGCTGGAGACCAGCCAGCCACTGGGTGCAAGTTAATTACAGTTGACCCTTGAACATGTGCATTTGAACTGAACAGGTCCACTCATATACAGATGTTTTTCAATAGTAAATAAAACAGGGCTTCCCTGGTGGCACAGTGGTTGAGAGTCCGCCTGCCGATGCAGGGGACACGGGTTCGTGCCCCGGTCCGGGAAGATCCCACATGCAGATCCCACATGCCGCGGAGCGGCTGGGCCCGTGAGCCATGGCCGCTGAGCCTGCGCCTCCGGAGCCTGTGCTCCGCAACGGGAGAGGCCACGACAGGTGAGAGGCCCGCGACCAAAAAAAAAAAAAAAGGTAAATAAAATACTACATGGTCTGTTGGTTGAATCTTTGGATGCAGAGGAACTGTGAATACAAAGGGCCAACTGTAAGTTATACTCAGATCACCCCCAGTGTTGTTCAAGGGTGAACACTGGACCCTTCCATAATGGAAAAGGCAGCGAGAGATTCATCATTCCCAGATGAACATTCCAGGTGTGTGTTTGAAGTTCCTGTCTGCAGAGCCTTGACTAGTACCACTGCTGAGGGCTCACACAAAGTCTGACCTATCAGCAGAGGATTCCCCATAATGGCATCATCCTGTACCAAGGGACTTACTTTATGTCAAAGGGGAAAAGCAATACATACAAGACTACAGATCCACTGATCCTAAAACATACTACGCCATCTACAAGACACGAGCCTATTAGAGCGGAGCTGAGGCACCAGCTTGGAGATGATGCCCTGAGAGGACAGGACATCAGCCCTCAGGGTGCTGCCGTACACCCATGACCAGGATATGGCTCTGTAGTCAACACGCGGAAGTCACAGCTGGATCTGGGAACCAAGAAGTAGAAGTAGGAGTGGGCCCATTCACCACTCCCACACTTAGGGAATTTGTGCTTTTCTGCACAGTTAAAGGTGTCCGTGAAACAGAAAGGGGAGTGTCACCTCTCCCTTCCAACCCCCAGTCCCACCTAAGTGGACAGAGCCCCCTTAAACTTAAAGCTATGGCTGCCACCTCTTCAGATTTGGTTCCTCTTATCCGTAGACAGCAGGCACAGAACACAGCTACCTAACCTAACAAGAAGAGTGACTGAGGTGAGGGGAGGAGGTGGAGTTGCTGCGTGAGAGGGAAAGAAGGGGCTCGGCACTCAGCAGACTTCCTGGCGCATCTCTCGGCACACCAGCGCTCATCCACAACTGGACACGGTGCAACCACTGACTGACAGGCTCCTAGCGATACGCGTTCTCGTCAATTACAACTTTAATGACGTTTGAATTTACTCTAAGTAATACGTATATATAGCACACTGTCCCTTTTCACGAATACTTAAATTTCCTCCTAAGAAAACAGAAGATTTGCATCTTAACCTACAGGGAACCCAGGTTCTTGGACAGACTGATGAAGCAAAAGGTTTAAAGACCGGAATCTTCTGCCCCAGGTACTGACTCAGAGATGAGTGAGAGGAGAGTAAAACCCGTAACTCTTTCACAGCGCCCGGAGCAGGGCCCGTTCTTCAGGGACAGAGTTCCGGTTAGCCTCTGCCCCGTGACCTCGCAGTCCACAGAGACCACCGGGGGAAGACCCAGGAAGCCCAGCAGCAGCCCCTCCCACCTTGCACTATGCCGGCGCTGCTGCACCGGGTGATGGAACCGTTGAGAAAGAGGGCACTTGACGAAATTAAAAGGCAACCAATTTAAAAGAGATTAAGCAGGGAAAAGGGGATTTAATGATCAGCTTTTGCCACTGTGAACTAACTGAACCCACTGGCACGGAGACTAATGGTTTAATATGTTGTTAAACAAGGGTGAGACGTCTGTGTGAGTAATAAGGGCGTCTGTAGTTACAGCGACAAGGGTGAAATTACCCTCCCTCAGGCCCTGGGCCCTGGGGACAGCTCTCCGCTCACATCCTGACTCAGGTCAGGGCCAACAATTCAGCAGCCTCCCGGGCTCCGGGAGAGGCAATTTTCCTGAGAAGAAAGGGGCCTGGAGATGTGTGAAAGGGACAAAGGCTTGGAGAACAAGAGGGCGAGGCCAGCCCTCTGGGATTTCACTCCAGCAGGGCATCAAGGCCTCCGGGCCTGCCTCGCCAGTGGAAAGGAGGTCGCCCCGTCTCAGGCACCAGGCAGCCTCAGCTTCGAAGCACTTGAGAGGAAAAATCGCCACTTACTGTTCATTTTTGCTAAAGAGTCTAGAGGGGTGGTCTGTTTTTTCTTTCTTTCTTTCTTTTTTAAAGGTATTTGAAGCAAATGATATCTGAACAGTGAGGGCTTCTAGGGATGGGCAGTGAGGAGTAAGAAAATTTGTGCAGGTTCTTAGGGATGTGAGAGCATGAGGTCAGGGGTGGTGACAATAAAACGCACAATTTCACTCAGCACGTAGCCCTCAGGACTCCTGGCCTTCCACTGCAGCCTGCAGGCTCGCGGTTGCGTGGTGGACCCCCGCGGCCATCTGCCTGGCCCAGGCCCAGGAAGGGCAGACAGATTCTAAGTGAGTAGTCATTAAATGGGTGAACGAACAGTGACCCTGGGCCCCACAAATGCCAGTGGCACAGGGGCTGGTGATGGGCAAGTTAGGGGTCTGTGGGCACTACACTTAACGCTTTATTGGATATCATCTCATACAATCCTCAGAACAACGCCATGAGGTAGGAAAGATTGTCATGGCCCCGAGGCCACAGGCTGGTAGAGGGCAGTCAGGCTGCAAGTGCAGGCTGTCCTCAATCACCAACCCACGTGCCTCCAGGGTGGGAGGGATGGAAGCCCTGAGGGCTGGGACCTTCTCAGAAAGGATGGAGGCTGCTGTGACTCCACTGGGTCCTCCAACTCTAGGTCAACATGAAATCAGTGCAGTCTTAACTTAGAATCGGACTTGGGCTGAGAATTTGCTGACATCAGAGCTTACTTTGAGTGGGTGTTGCTTTCATTTTCATTTGTAAAGAGCTCTTCCTTCTGGAATTGCAGAGCCCAGTGTCTGACCCTCGGGAGAGGCCCAGGGTCCCGCATTCATTCACCCATTTCATGACCACTCATTGAAAATCTGTCTGTGTCCTGCAGGGCCTGGGCTAGGCAGCAGGCCGCAGGGGTGCCCCACACAACCACACAACCACACGACCACACAACCACACGACCACACAACCACACGACCACACAACCACACAACCACACGACCACACAACCACACGACCACACAACGTGCATCAGGAGCCTGCAGGCCACAACAAAAGGTCATGAAGGTTATGACAGGGCTGACCTGGGGGCGCAAGGGTTTCTCCTCGACATTAAGCAGCTTTGCCTCCTTTCCAGAGGCCAGCACTTAGTCCCTGTGTGACCTTAGAAGTCCAAGCTTGGAGCCTCCATTAGCCCTTCTGTCAAATAAGAATCATGTGAATCAACCTGAGCTGCCTAGGTCACAGGGTCACTGTGGGAATGAAGTAAAAAGATGCATGTAAAAGTGCCTTGACAACATAACAGCTCTCTACAAATATAAGAGATTATTATTGTGCCAGAATCTAAGCATAGAATTGTACTTGAATAGGAGTGAGAGGTTCTCAAACAGTCTACCCTATGAACAGCATCTCTGCTGGATTGACCAGTGCTAAGCGATCAGGGATTGGGGAACAAACACATTAGACGTGTTTCGTTGCTATAACACGCAAAGCAGTGCTGGCTCATTATCCGGGACATGAACATAGACTCGCTCTATAGACTGTACATTTTACTTGTGTTCGTTAAAGGGGGATTGAACTAAAGTCAACCTACAGTGAAAGCTGATTTTCGTAAAACGAGTCCATCAAATACATGGCTGCAGCTGTTAACACCTTCATGTGGGTCAGTGACACCCCAGGGAACAGAGAAGCTTAGAGACAAGCGGGGGACCTCCGGCAGCCCCTGCCCTCCCCACCATCAAATGTTGTCAGAGCACCCTCTCTGGGCAGCACAGAGCTGGCGGATGGGCAGTTCCCACCTGCGCCTGGAGTTCAAGGTGGCCTCGGGGTCACAAAAGGATGGTCTAATTTACAGACCCCAAGGGACCCAGCACCCTGGGGAAGCTATTTAATTCTCTTCTCCTCAACAGTCATGCTGGGTCTAGGAATGGTCCTCCCAGACTCACTTCTCCTGCACCCCCTGGAGAGGGGGGTTGCTAGTGGGGGCAACTTACCTTCTGTCTTGTCCTAACCTGCCTCTCAGCTCCCAAGCATCATACAGCTCACAGTGATCACTGAGGACAAGGTGGCCCCCACCTGCTGATGCAGATACAGCTCATCCCCGCTCTGGGTGAACCAGCCTTGGCGGCTCAGAAGAGAGCATGGTGTGTAGGAGAGACAGGCTTTCCAGCAGCCTGCATGATTCTGAAAAGCCAATTACATGCTTATTACTCCTCTCCAGGAATGAAACCCTCATCCCACGTGGCCAGCCCCCTTCCCCAGCACACGCTTGCTTATCTCAGCCACGCAGTCCCTTCTGACAGCCACTGCTGTCAGAAATGTAGAGCTGGGCTCTTAATCACCTGCCAATGGGCCTGGAGGGAAGGCAGGAGTGGAAATGCCCATCCTGGAGCCAAGAGAGATGCACGGGAGAGCTGGAAAAGCCAGCAGGCGTTTTACGGATGGGCCAGTTTGCCGGCGAGGAAGGGACCCTCCAAGGGCTTTGTGAAGCTGTGGTCACAAAAGGGCGTGAAGGGAAGAGGCAGCTTTGGAGGAGGTCTGGGGTCCTCTCTCTCAGACCTGTGCACCAAATCCAGCCCACCACCTGCTCTGATAAAAATGTTTTATGGAAACATGGCCACACCCACTCCTTTACACACTGAGCTGCTTTCTCACTAAGCAGCAGAGCTGAGACCATATGGCCCGCAAAGCTCAAAATATATACTATCTGGCCCTGTAGAGAAAAAGTTTGCCAACCCCTGGTGTGGTAGAAAGAGAACTCTGCTGGACCCTGGGAGCCAGGAAACTGGAGATTAACGTGTGCTCTGTCCTGTCCTGGCTGTGTGCCCCACAAAGGTTTCCTCACTTCTCTACGGATCAGTTTCTCTCATCTATAAAATGGGGATGTAACATCTACTTTACAAGGTGTTGTCTTAATTAGTAAAAATGAGATAAGCTGTGTGTGCAGTGAAGGCATGGAAGGCAGATGCATCAGTAAGGAATTAGATGGAAGAGAGATTCTTTCTTCCTCTGTGGCTCTGAAATATACCTTTCCAGCCTATTCTTCATGGGCTAGAATATGTTCAGAGACCCTGCTTGTGTTTTGCAAATACGTGTATGGATGGATGGGAGGGGGGTCAGAAAGGAGAGGAAGGGAGGGGAGAAGGGAGAGCTGTTCTTTGACAACCACTTGATTTTCTCAGGAGAAATAAGGATGAGCAGGCACATCAATGCCTGCCTTCTCTCTTGTAAGATGGACACTGGCACACTCAGAATATGGCCACGAAGCCCCCCAGGGGGCCCCTTGGTGGCAGATGCTGGGAGGCGGGGCCCATCGTAACACCTCACTTGGGTCAGCGCCCCCTTGGGCTGAGTCTGTGGATTGTGACCCTAGCCTCAGTCCTGTGGTCTTGCTCTCTCCCGGCTCTGGAACAAGACCACCACGACTCTACCCTCCTCAAAGTCAGAATATCATCCCACACGGGGCCTCCGGTTTCCATGTAACACTTCTGCAAAACCGTGTCTTCACACATAGGAAATGTATAGTTAGGAGCTTAGGAGATGCTGCAGAGGCCCCAAGACAGGTGGGATGCCATGCATCCTTCAGGCACTCACAGCCTCCTGGGGGAGAAAGGCGGGGGGCGAGGGCAGCCCAATTAGGATCTTTAGGGGGTCCTAAGACCAGAAGAAATCATGATGCTTCCCAATATATAATTCTAAATAAAAACAATATGCCACAGTAAAGCTTACAAGTATACTGAAATGGACAGAGGTTCTTTGTAGCTCTTCCAATACCGAAATTCTGGGCAAGTTGGTGGGAGCTGAATTCCCTCCCTCACTCCCCACCCACAGGTGGCCCTGCTATGCTGCTTCCCTCAGCACGCACTCCGTCTGCTCCGTGAAGAAGTCTGCACTGATGATAAAAGCACTCGGACAGCCCAGGCAGAGAGCACAGATGGCCTAGAGGGACCACTTCCAGGACGGGGCTGGTGGGAACGCTACTTGCCTCCCCTCTTGCCTACTCAAGGAATTCCTTCCCGTAATTGCACTCTCTCAGTCTTACATCATCACAGTTCCCCTCTCTGCTGGATCAGTCTCACTAGCACACAGATCTAGTACCATATTTCCCATCTTTAAAAACCCTCCTTTGACTCCCAGATCCCTCTCCAGCTATCAGCCCCTTTCTTGGCTTCCCTTTACGGAAAAAGAATCCCATCTTCACCGTCTCCTCCTCTTCTCTCTTGAACCCCATCCCATCAGGCTCTTAGCCCTACTGTCCTCTGAAATGGCCCTCATGGAGGTCATCCATGATTTATGAACGGCCCATGGGAAGGTCATCCTTCCACAGGGTTAAATCCAACAGACAAGTCTTAATTCTCAGCATGTTTCATCCAGCAGCATCACTGCACAGTAACTCCAGCCCTCCTACTGGGGTGCCTTCCTCCTTCCCCTCTGGGACCCCACTCTCTCCTGGTTTTCCTCCCACCTCTCTGGCCACCCCTTCTCAGCCTCTTCCTCCCCTGGCTAAGCACCGAAGTGCCCGAGATTCTGTACTCTGTCATCCTCTCTTCTGCATCCACACACATGATCTCATCAAGTCCCAGGATTTCAACACAGAGATGACTCCTAAACCTGTATCTTTACCTCCAACCTCTTCCCTCTTCGTTTCCAACTGCTTACCCCAAATCTCCACTTTGAGGTCTAAAATATATCCTGAACATACATCCCCAACCCAAAACCTGATTTCCTCTTTGAACCTGCTCTTCTAAGCCTTCCCCGTCTCAGTACGAGGCAAATGCCTCCTTCCAGCCTTCAGTGTATGTGTCACTCTTGACTCCTCTCACTGTCAGCAAAGATGAAATACATCCCACGTGACCTCTCAGCACGCCCAGCACTATCACCAGAATGTCACCTCTCATCTGTACTCTTAACTGACCTCCCTGTTTCTCCCTTTCTCCCTAGAGGTTATTCTCCACACAGAAACCGACAATAGTTATCCTTTAAACATGTAAGTCAAATCATGGCACACCTCTTCCCCAAACTATCTGCTGGCTGCACAACTCCCTCAGGAACAAAGGCCTTACCGTGGCCCAAAGACCCCACACGTTCTCATCTCCTGCTGCCCCCCCCCACTCACCCCATCCTAGTCATACTGGGCTCCGGGTTGTTCCTCCACCATGCCTGCCAAGCTCCCACCTCAGGGCCTTTGCACATGCTATTTCTTCAACCTGGAATGCCCTTCCGCAGAATATCTGCATGACTCACTCCCTCCTGCTTAAATCTCACCTCAGCTCTTCAGAGGACTTATCTGGACCACCCTTTCCCTTACTCTGTTCTATTTTTCTTCTTAGCATTCATTAGCACCATAGAGATTATACATCTATTTGCCTTCTCTCTCCTCTCACTAGAATGTAAGCTCCATGAAGGCAGGAACTCCGTTGGGTATCCCTAACACCCAATCCAGAGCCTGGCACATGGTCCTACTCAAGAAATATTTGCTGAATGAATGCCAGGTCCAAAAGTATGCATTTTATTTGGAGAAGCAATGGGGACCCACTGAAAACTTCTGAGGAGAGAGATCCCACACAGTTTTCCTGGCAGTGATGGTGGGCTGTTGGTACAGGAGAGAAAGAGCCCTAGACTGGAAGTCAAAATACTTGACAGGTGGCTCAGCTACACCACAGACACTCTTCATCAGGCCAGTCACTTCATCCATTTGGGCCAACGTTTTTTTCCTGCGGTAGTAACGAAACTAGCTAACATTGATTTGCACATTTATATTGGGTTAAATAGTTTATGTGGATCATCTCACATAATTCTTCTCAAAACTCTTAAGATGTACATGTTACTATCATACCTACTTCAGAGATGGGAAAACTGAGGCAGAAAGATTTATAGTAGTGCCAGGAAGTTGACAAGCCTAGATCCCAATGCAGGGGGCCTGATTCCAGAACCAACGAGCAGGGGTTGGATTTCATGATCTGCAAGTCGCCCTCCCACCACTGACACTCTCTAATATGGACAAATGGAGGGGGAGGGGAGATAGACGATAGATACAGGGAGATATGGATGGAGAGAGAGAAAGAGTGCGAGCCAGCTAAAGAGGCAACTGCAATTGTCCAGGTGTGAGGCTAAACAGGACCGACTAGAGAATGCTAAGACAGGGCTGGATGTGAGACGGGCAGTAGAAAATGACAGTCCTACGGTAGTGAGAAAACACTCACAGCCTTGTTGGCCCACTGGATGCGGGTGGAGGGAAGAGGAGACCAGAGATGAGGTCAGCTCTGCAAGCTCTAACCTGGGTGGGGATGAGGACACAGGGACCTGTAACAGGAGGAGACCTGGAGATGAGCTGGTGAGTGTATTCGTCAGGGTTCTCCAGAGAAACTTAACCAGTAGGAGAGAGAGGGAGAGATTCTAAGGAATTGGCTCCAGCAAGAGTTTGATGCTGCGGTCTGGAGTCCAAAGCCTGGAAACTCCGGCAGGGTTTCTATGCTAGAGTCTCGAGGAGAATTCCCTCTTCTTCAGGAAACCTCACTGATTGCTCTTGAAGTTTTCAAGTGATTGGATGAGGCCCACCCACACTATGAGAGGTCAATGGCTTGACTCCAAGTCTACTGATTTAAATTGTTTATCACATGCTTAAAATACCTTCACAGCAACATCTAGACTGGTGTTGACCAAACAACTGGACCCCCTAGCCTCGCCCAGCGGACACCTGGCATTAACCATCACAGTGGGCTTGGCCTCAGACGTGTCGAGTGTGCAAAGCTGGCCAGAGACCCAAGGGCACTTCCAGGAGGACAGTTCTCTCCAGCGAGGGGCTGGGCCACTGGCTTTTCTGCAGGTTTGCGAAGGTCAGAGTGTCCATCTTGATTCCCCTTCTTCTCTCCTTCCTTAGTCAGGTCCCTGAGGTCTTGTAGAAGCTTCTTCCTTCCCACAATTATGGCTGTTGTTATTATCCTTCTTAATCTTGGCACGAGGATGCCCTGGCTGGCTTCCAAGAAGGAGAATTACTTTCTGTCTCCCTTACACCCTCCTGTTGCTTTTAATTGGATGCAGAATATTTTGTCTTCTCTCCCCAGACAGACACTGGACTGTGGACCACAGTGGTTTAAGTGGCCACCCTGCCCTGGCTCAGAGATGAATGAGGCCTAGAATGGGGTGACGCCAGGTCATCCTGGTCACTCCGTGGAGATGTTTGCTTCTAAGGAGATTCCTGGGGCCCTCATGCCTATCGCCCCCCAGGAGGGAGGCTGCAGCAAGAATCACAATGGGTTCCAGCCCTGGCTTGGCCACTGATGTGCCATGTGACCGTGCACAGCCTTTCCCGATCTCCGGCCTTGAGTTGCCACGCAGACCTGGCTTATCTCCAAGGTGCCTTCCGGCTGGACCATTCCACCATGCCACTGTGACTGGTCGCTTCTGCCACGTACAGAGAAAGGGGACTGGCCTGAGTCAGGGTGTGTGCATATGTGCAGAAGAACTCAAGGGCATGGCTGGGGACTGAACCCAGGACCTTCAGCTTCAAGTCCAGAGCCCTTTCGTCTCCAGCCTTCCCCATGCGGCCCACCTTTCTGAGTTCAACCCCGGGTAAGAACTACATTTCACACTGTGGCCAGCACATCTACACAGCACACACACCTGCAAGCACAATGAAAGCTAACGTTTTATGAATGAAATTCTCCCTTTCTGCTTGCAGTGCTTTCTCATTCCAGCCCGTGCCTTTAAAAAAACACAAATTCACTGATGCGTCATGCTCCACATTAAACAAACACTCTGGTCTACCTCACACTAAATGGGACAACCACATGCTCTCACTGAGGGTAAAAGATGGCCTCTGCTCTCAGCATTTTCCTCTCTGAGGTGTCACAGGGCCCGGTCAGAGAGCAAACCTACAAATTCAGGGGTCCTAGGCCAGTTGACACAGATCCCAGACAAAAGGGGTCCTGGGTGAGATCAGCCGACCTTGGCCACTTAAAAAAGAAGAAACCTGGATACCAGTGGGTCAATAGTGTATCCCAAGCCTTCCTTTTGGGACTGGTAGAGAGTATCTATTGCCCATTATCTCTGCTTCTGTTTCTCGCCACAATTTCATGTGCCCAAGCTTTGTGGTGGAAGCTAAATGAAACTTACATCCACCATCGTGCACCCATGTACACCGTACACCTCTACAAATAATAGTTTTGACCTCTGGAAGGCTTTAGGCAACAAATGCTGCCTGGGGGATATGACATGCTAAGAGGGCCATGGTGTGCGTGTGTGTGCGTGTGTGTGCGTGTGTGTGTGCATGTGTGTGCGTGCGTGTGTGCGCGCGCGCGCGCGCGTGTGTGTGTGTGTGTGTGTGTGTGTGTGTACACGTGCCGGGGGCAGGGTGCTGCATGGTGGCATCTTCCTCAGGTAACAGAGGTTTGCTGAGTCCATTGCTCAGGAGTGTGTATGGTGAGGCATGTAACTCATGTGAAAGTGCCTGTGAACTCTATCCTCTTCTTTAGTGTTAATTATTCTCCTTGTTCTCGCTGTTACAGGCATGAACTCTTTCTCACCTTCCTCCTGCTCCCCACTGCGGAAGTCTGACCCCCTCACCCGTGAGGCTGCCCAGGGAAACAGAAGTGAGGGTGCTTGGCCTCTGTGAGGGGACTTAATGACCAGCACTTAGCCGGCCAAGGGCTCTACCACACTTACAGCCACTTCCCTCCTCCAAGATGATGGTCCTCTACCCCCAGGACAGAATGGGCTGACGCTGCCACTCGGCCCAGGTCTCCCTCCTCCTCCCCACCTCGACTGGGGCCAGATCAGGGCCGGCTCTGGGCCCAACACGACAGAGCCCCTCATTCAGCCCGGCTGGGTGATGATGTCAACACTCAGGGCTGAGGGGCCACTGCCCGCAGCCAGGCGCAGTGACTGGGCCTTCTCCAACCAGGTTAGAGCCTCTGCTGTCTGTCCTTCTCCCCCACGTCTCCCACACATAATAGGCTATGTCAGAAATACTGCTCCTCTATTATAAATATGCAAAGCTTGGGAGGCAGCAGGTGACGGGGATAAAACACCAGGGATTATTTACGAGCCTCTGGCTCAAACTCTGGGGCTTTATTTGCTTAATGAATGGCCGGGGCCAGCCATCAGCCCAGGGATTTATTTGTCACTGGGAGCAGACACTAGGATGTGGAGATGTAAAAATGACAAATTCTCCAACTCTGCCAAGGTGGTATTTCATTGCCACGGTATCTAGCGGGGACGGGAAGGTGAGGGGAGGGAGAGGACGGCTCACATGCTAAGCAGCAACGGCTGAGAGGAGCTTACAGTTGAGGGATTGGCTAAGTTAACAAAAAACAAAACGAAAGCACTGCTTTCCAGAATGCAGGTGGAGGGCCAGGCACGAGGGCGTCTGTAGCAGGTCTCATACGCTCTCACAGCCCTCAGGCCTCCTGGGTGAGCCGAGTGCTCCCATGCCTCAAACTGCCCCACCCAAGAAAATTCTGAAGTGCGTAGACGGTAGAGCAGAGACTCGGAGAGTCTCTTTTCAGAGTTTCTTTTCAGCAACTCCCGAGTGCTGGGACCTTGAGCAAGTCACTTCAGCTCTCTGGATCTGTTTTGTCATTTGCAAACTGAAGGGTCAGACAAGCTCTGTGACTCTTATACAAAGAGCCAAAGTCAGGAAGAGCCAGCCTGTCTATGCACGCATATTCTGCCCCTTGCGCCCCACATTCACGGTCACAGATGCCTCCACCACCATCACCCCCATGATGATGGGGGTGGCCTCATCATCGCCACCAGCATCCGACCACCTGGCCCTCCACAGAGCCGGTCAGTTTTACACGGGGCGGCAGCAGCGCCTGCGTCCCCTCGCGGTGAAGCCATCTGGGCAAAGACTAATCTGTCTCCCTGAATCTCTGTCCACTCCATCCATTTGGTAACAGAACCCCTGAGTTCCAGCTGGGCACGCCCACCCATCTAGCATCTGTACTTCCCAGCCTGCCTTGCGGCAGACGGAACCACATAACGAATGGAAGGCGAGTGGATATTATGGGTACAACATCCAGGTCACAACCTTTATAAAGGAAATGGGCTGTCCCCACTCCTCTCCCTCCCCCTTACCCTGTGCTGGGACTTGCACGTGATGGTGGCGGCCAGTCACAGGAATGGGGACAAGGACAGCACGTTAAGGCGTGGAGAAGCAACAAGACAGCTGGGCTCTCTACGTGAGTTCATGCTGCAGAGCACGGCCCCCCCTGGATCACCTCTGGTCTGTTCAGAGAGGAAAGAAGCGGCGTCTATCGTGGAAGCACGATAATATCTGGTGGCTTTGTTACAGCAGCTTAGCCCATATCCTGATGGATACATGCCCCACTGTCCTTCTGAGAAGAGCGAGTCCTCGGCTGCCCGGGGCAGCCACAGCGCGCCCGCTCTCCGACGGCACTCTGTGAGAGCGCGTCATACAAACCGACGTGGCTGCTACACGTTTGCCTTCCAGACAGGGAACAGCTGGAGCGCACACCTGTGTCTTCTTCGGTCCCAAACAGTTCCAGCTTGTTGGCACACCTCTCAATATCCGGACGCACCCAAATAAGATCATACGGATGAAAAGGAAGTCTTCAAATGTCCTGCCTGAGGCTTGCAAATAGCTGCCACGCTTTGAGCCCCATGCGGAAATGTGGCTTTGGGTGCAGGATCTTGGCTACACATCCCGACCTCTAAGGGGGGACAGGGGCTCCCCTTCCCCGTCCCGCCCCCGAGGAGAAGCAGCGCAGGGGTTGGACACACCCTGGGTAACATGTTCTCTCTCCAGTAAGGGTCTTCCTGTTTGGAGCCGCTGGCTCTGGCATTGCCGAGCTGCGCCCTGCTCCCCTGTGCCCTCCCGGGAGGAACTCGTTGGAGATGCCATACTATCTGCCGGGGGCCTTCCTTCCTTCGGACGGACGTGTCTTCATCCTTCAGGAAAGCCATGCTGAAGCCATGGTGGGATTTGGGGAGGAGTACCCAGGGGCCAGACTCATGAATACAAAGGAATCCTTCCGGTCCCGTGGTGATGAGACCAGCTCCCCAAGGTGGGAGACCAATCAGGGGCTCAGACCCAAAGCCCTAACTTATGACAAGAGTGCTTTTTCTCAGAAAGTCTTCTGTGCCCATGGTCCCTGGGGAACTGGTGGGGATGGCTGGTGGACGACTCACCCACTCAAGGACGCATACCTCGAGCCACCGACATCCCAGAACTTTCATCCCTACCTGAGCCTGGGCTGGGGAAGAGAAAGTCGGGGTGTGGGGATTGGGCAGGGAGACCACAGTGCAGGATGTCTTGAACAGCAACCAAAGGCAAAGCAATTTTCATTTCCAGGCTGCAAGAAACAGATAAAGTCGGCAGTTCAGGGTAGCTGGGCTCAACTTTTGCTGCTTTTACTTTTCTGGTGCTTTCCGAGGTCCAGCATATTAAGAAGCATCCTGGGGCTGTGAAAGAACAGAAGCAGCCCAGAGGTCAGTGCAAGCGAGTGTGCAACTTGCTTCTGCTATCTTCCTGCCAGGGGGAGCTGTTGAGAATATTCCTCGCTGCATCCTGCGCCTCTACCCTCCAATTCTCTCTCTTTCCGGCCCAGGAAGCCCGAGCTCAGCACAGCCCAGCAGCACTGCTGAGCCATTAAGGTCATAGCAACCTCCCACTGATCTGCTGCGAAGGGCAGAAGGTCAATCCTGCACTCTGCAGCCAGGAAGCCTTGCCTCGGGCTGCACTTTGCTCCACGCTGGAAGAACTGCCGGGCTCTGCCAGGCTCTGGAAGAGAAGGAGCCAGAAAAGGCTGCGTCCCTCGCCCTAAGGGCACCTCGGGATTGGTCAGCTCCCAAAGCAGCCCTGGGCTGGGAGGGACCCTGAGTCACACCAAGCCCAAGTTTACTGCTATACTGTGATGGTGAGCATCCTTGGGTTAGGGAACAGATTGGCCGCAGGGAAGGGGATAGATGGAAGTAAAAGAGTTAGGTCTCCAAAATGAGCCCTGCTGCCTTGGTGGGGGAATGCTTCTCCAGATGCTCAGGCAACTGAGCCCTCGAGGCTTTGGGGTATCTCTGATTTGCCAAGCGTTTCCCTCCTGCTCCTGTGGACTGGGGTCCCCACCTCTCTGTGACATGTGGCAGGGCTCCTACTTGCAAAACCCCATGCACCTGTCCTCCCTGGTGGCCTCCCTCGTGACCCTGACACTTCACACAGCAGAACCACAGCAGAGTTTCTATTTCAAAATAAAGAACGACGACGTCTCAATGCAAGACTCTGAGACGGTCCCGATTCTCTCTTCCAAAGCCAGTCACATAAATGAACACTCTATCCTGTGACCTACCTTTCCTTACTCTTGATTCTCCAGCTAAATTCAGATAACGCTGCCTTTGATTCTATCACTTTCTAGGGAAACTCCCGTGTGTAGTTCAGATACTCCGTCGTTCCCAGACCTGTTAGCTTCTCCCTCTCACATCTCAGAGCTACAGCTCTGGGAAACCCTGTCCCTGAGCGAGTTCCCGCTTCCTTCCCACCCTGGCCTGCGTCTGCCCCTAATGGGTTCCATTTCTCTGCTGGCTGAGTCCCTACCCGTCCGCCCCCCCCCCCCACTCCTCTCTCCACTCCTCCGTCCGGGATAGGCAGGTGAGGACGAATGCTGGTTCTGGCACTAACTTCTCTCCAGAATTCCCTCCCACGTTTCCAACCAACCACTCAACATTTCCACTTGGATGGTCTCACTATTGAATACACGTGTCAAAAACGAAACTCATGATCGTAGCAAACAAACCCTCCTACCTGTCAAGAGTTTGAACGTTCACAAGTGGCTTTTATACCTCTTTTACGCCCATTATTCCATTTCAATCATACTGAAAATCCAGGAATATAGGCCAGGCAAGCATTGCTAGCCTCATTTCATAGATGAGGGACCTGGGGGCTCAGAAGAATTGCCTAAAATCAAATAGCAAGTAAATGATGGAGCCAAGACTAAACTCAGTTTTCTCCTTTCTTACTTCTAAGATCAAAGGTCCAGAAAGCCATCAAATCCTGTGAAGTCTTCCTTCCTTCCTGACCCCTTTTATACTGAATCTGTCCTTCCACTGCCATGACTCAACTCTGGACTTCTGTCCCTAGCTGCCTGGATTACTGCAGTGGCCTCTAGCTTCACCTTCCTGATTTCATTCCTTAGCCTTTATAATGCACTGAACACTGCTCCCAGATAATGAACACTGCTTCCAGATAATCCTTTAGAATACTTATTTCATTTTGCCACTCTTCCAGGAGAAAGTTTCAAGGACTCCTCTCAGCCCACACTTCAAAACAGGGTGCTTAATCCAGCACCAGGACCCCTCACAAAACGGCACCCATCCTTGTTAGCCTTGCCTGGAACGTTCCCTTGAGCTCTTTGTGGTTTACTCCAGTCACTGACTTTTGATCTTTTTCTAGTCCTCTGATTGTTTTCCCATTCTCTATTTGACTTATTTCTGCTCTAATATTTATTAATTTCCTTCCATCTCTTTGATCTGCTTTTTCTAATTTCTCAAGGTGGAAGTGTAGGTTATTGATTTGAGATCTTTCTTCTTTATAAATATAGGCATTTACAGCCATCAATTTCCCTCTAAGCACTGATTTATCAGCATCCCATAGGTTTTGGTATGTTGTGTTTTCATTTTCATGCTTCTTAAAGTATTTTCTAGTTTCCCTATGATTTCTTCTTTAATCTTCTTTAGAAGTATGTTGTTTAATTTCCACATATTTGTTCATTTCCCAAATTTCCTCTGTAATTGCCTTCCAATTTCACTCCACTGTGGTTGGAGAAATATTTTGTATGATTTCAATCCTTTTAAATTTATTGAGTTGTTGCACGGCCTGATATATGGTTTATCCTGGAGAATGTCCCACGTGCACTTGAGAAGAATGTCTATTCTGTTGCTGTTGGATGGACGTGTGTGTGCGTGTGTGTGCGTGTGTGTGTGCATGTGTGTGCGTGCGTGTGCGCGCGCGCGCGTGTGTGTGTGTGTGTGTGTGTGTGTACACGTGCCGGGGGCAGGGTGCTGCATGGTGGCATCTTCCTCAGGTAACAGAGGTTTGCTGAGTCCATTGCTCAGGAGTGTGTATGGTGAGGCATGTAACTCATGTGAAAGTGCCTGTGAACTCTATCCTCTTCTTTAGTGTTAATTATTCTCCTTGTTCTCGCTGTTACAGGCATGAACTCTTTCTCACCTTCCTCCTGCTCCCCACTGCGGAAGTCTGACCCCCTCACCCGTGAGGCTGCCCAGGGAAACAGAAGTGAGGGTGCTTGGCCTCTGTGAGGGGACTTAATGACCAGCACTTAGCCGGCCAAGGGCTCTACCACACTTACAGCCACTTCCCTCCTCCAAGATGATGGTCCTCTACCCCCAGGACAGAATGGGCTGACGCTGCCACTCGGCCCAGGTCTCCCTCCTCCTCCCCACCTCGACTGGGGCCAGATCAGGGCCGGCTCTGGGCCCAACACGACAGAGCCCCTCATTCAGCCCGGCTGGGTGATGATGTCAACACTCAGGGCTGAGGGGCCACTGCCCGCAGCCAGGCGCAGTGACTGGGCCTTCTCCAACCAGGTTAGAGCCTCTGCTGTCTGTCCTTCTCCCCCACGTCTCCCACACATAATAGGCTATGTCAGAAATACTGCTCCTCTATTATAAATATGCAAAGCTTGGGAGGCAGCAGGTGACGGGGATAAAACACCAGGGATTATTTACGAGCCTCTGGCTCAAACTCTGGGGCTTTATTTGCTTAATGAATGGCCGGGGCCAGCCATCAGCCCAGGGATTTATTTGTCACTGGGAGCAGACACTAGGATGTGGAGATGTAAAAATGACAAATTCTCCAACTCTGCCAAGGTGGTATTTCATTGCCACGGTATCTAGCGGGGACGGGAAGGTGAGGGGAGGGAGAGGACGGCTCACATGCTAAGCAGCAACGGCTGAGAGGAGCTTACAGTTGAGGGATTGGCTAAGTTAACAAAAAACAAAACGAAAGCACTGCTTTCCAGAATGCAGGTGGAGGGCCAGGCACGAGGGCGTCTGTAGCAGGTCTCATACGCTCTCACAGCCCTCAGGCCTCCTGGGTGAGCCGAGTGCTCCCATGCCTCAAACTGCCCCACCCAAGAAAATTCTGAAGTGCGTAGACGGTAGAGCAGAGACTCGGAGAGTCTCTTTTCAGAGTTTCTTTTCAGCAACTCCCGAGTGCTGGGACCTTGAGCAAGTCACTTCAGCTCTCTGGATCTGTTTTGTCATTTGCAAACTGAAGGGTCAGACAAGCTCTGTGACTCTTATACAAAGAGCCAAAGTCAGGAAGAGCCAGCCTGTCTATGCACGCATATTCTGCCCCTTGCGCCCCACATTCACGGTCACAGATGCCTCCACCACCATCACCCCCATGATGATGGGGGTGGCCTCATCATCGCCACCAGCATCCGACCACCTGGCCCTCCACAGAGCCGGTCAGTTTTACACGGGGCGGCAGCAGCGCCTGCGTCCCCTCGCGGTGAAGCCATCTGGGCAAAGACTAATCTGTCTCCCTGAATCTCTGTCCACTCCATCCATTTGGTAACAGAACCCCTGAGTTCCAGCTGGGCACGCCCACCCATCTAGCATCTGTACTTCCCAGCCTGCCTTGCGGCAGACGGAACCACATAACGAATGGAAGGCGAGTGGATATTATGGGTACAACATCCAGGTCACAACCTTTATAAAGGAAATGGGCTGTCCCCACTCCTCTCCCTCCCCCTTACCCTGTGCTGGGACTTGCACGTGATGGTGGCGGCCAGTCACAGGAATGGGGACAAGGACAGCACGTTAAGGCGTGGAGAAGCAACAAGACAGCTGGGCTCTCTACGTGAGTTCATGCTGCAGAGCACGGCCCCCCCTGGATCACCTCTGGTCTGTTCAGAGAGGAAAGAAGCGGCGTCTATCGTGGAAGCACGATAATATCTGGTGGCTTTGTTACAGCAGCTTAGCCCATATCCTGATGGATACATGCCCCACTGTCCTTCTGAGAAGAGCGAGTCCTCGGCTGCCCGGGGCAGCCACAGCGCGCCCGCTCTCCGACGGCACTCTGTGAGAGCGCGTCATACAAACCGACGTGGCTGCTACACGTTTGCCTTCCAGACAGGGAACAGCTGGAGCGCACACCTGTGTCTTCTTCGGTCCCAAACAGTTCCAGCTTGTTGGCACACCTCTCAATATCCGGACGCACCCAAATAAGATCATACGGATGAAAAGGAAGTCTTCAAATGTCCTGCCTGAGGCTTGCAAATAGCTGCCACGCTTTGAGCCCCATGCGGAAATGTGGCTTTGGGTGCAGGATCTTGGCTACACATCCCGACCTCTAAGGGGGGACAGGGGCTCCCCTTCCCCGTCCCGCCCCCGAGGAGAAGCAGCGCAGGGGTTGGACACACCCTGGGTAACATGTTCTCTCTCCAGTAAGGGTCTTCCTGTTTGGAGCCGCTGGCTCTGGCATTGCCGAGCTGCGCCCTGCTCCCCTGTGCCCTCCCGGGAGGAACTCGTTGGAGATGCCATACTATCTGCCGGGGGCCTTCCTTCCTTCGGACGGACGTGTCTTCATCCTTCAGGAAAGCCATGCTGAAGCCATGGTGGGATTTGGGGAGGAGTACCCAGGGGCCAGACTCATGAATACAAAGGAATCCTTCCGGTCCCGTGGTGATGAGACCAGCTCCCCAAGGTGGGAGACCAATCAGGGGCTCAGACCCAAAGCCCTAACTTATGACAAGAGTGCTTTTTCTCAGAAAGTCTTCTGTGCCCATGGTCCCTGGGGAACTGGTGGGGATGGCTGGTGGACGACTCACCCACTCAAGGACGCATACCTCGAGCCACCGACATCCCAGAACTTTCATCCCTACCTGAGCCTGGGCTGGGGAAGAGAAAGTCGGGGTGTGGGGATTGGGCAGGGAGACCACAGTGCAGGATGTCTTGAACAGCAACCAAAGGCAAAGCAATTTTCATTTCCAGGCTGCAAGAAACAGATAAAGTCGGCAGTTCAGGGTAGCTGGGCTCAACTTTTGCTGCTTTTACTTTTCTGGTGCTTTCCGAGGTCCAGCATATTAAGAAGCATCCTGGGGCTGTGAAAGAACAGAAGCAGCCCAGAGGTCAGTGCAAGCGAGTGTGCAACTTGCTTCTGCTATCTTCCTGCCAGGGGGAGCTGTTGAGAATATTCCTCGCTGCATCCTGCGCCTCTACCCTCCAATTCTCTCTCTTTCCGGCCCAGGAAGCCCGAGCTCAGCACAGCCCAGCAGCACTGCTGAGCCATTAAGGTCATAGCAACCTCCCACTGATCTGCTGCGAAGGGCAGAAGGTCAATCCTGCACTCTGCAGCCAGGAAGCCTTGCCTCGGGCTGCACTTTGCTCCACGCTGGAAGAACTGCCGGGCTCTGCCAGGCTCTGGAAGAGAAGGAGCCAGAAAAGGCTGCGTCCCTCGCCCTAAGGGCACCTCGGGATTGGTCAGCTCCCAAAGCAGCCCTGGGCTGGGAGGGACCCTGAGTCACACCAAGCCCAAGTTTACTGCTATACTGTGATGGTGAGCATCCTTGGGTTAGGGAACAGATTGGCCGCAGGGAAGGGGATAGATGGAAGTAAAAGAGTTAGGTCTCCAAAATGAGCCCTGCTGCCTTGGTGGGGGAATGCTTCTCCAGATGCTCAGGCAACTGAGCCCTCGAGGCTTTGGGGTATCTCTGATTTGCCAAGCGTTTCCCTCCTGCTCCTGTGGACTGGGGTCCCCACCTCTCTGTGACATGTGGCAGGGCTCCTACTTGCAAAACCCCATGCACCTGTCCTCCCTGGTGGCCTCCCTCGTGACCCTGACACTTCACACAGCAGAACCACAGCAGAGTTTCTATTTCAAAATAAAGAACGACGACGTCTCAATGCAAGACTCTGAGACGGTCCCGATTCTCTCTTCCAAAGCCAGTCACATAAATGAACACTCTATCCTGTGACCTACCTTTCCTTACTCTTGATTCTCCAGCTAAATTCAGATAACGCTGCCTTTGATTCTATCACTTTCTAGGGAAACTCCCGTGTGTAGTTCAGATACTCCGTCGTTCCCAGACCTGTTAGCTTCTCCCTCTCACATCTCAGAGCTACAGCTCTGGGAAACCCTGTCCCTGAGCGAGTTCCCGCTTCCTTCCCACCCTGGCCTGCGTCTGCCCCTAATGGGTTCCATTTCTCTGCTGGCTGAGTCCCTACCCGTCCGCCCCCCCCCCCCACTCCTCTCTCCACTCCTCCGTCCGGGATAGGCAGGTGAGGACGAATGCTGGTTCTGGCACTAACTTCTCTCCAGAATTCCCTCCCACGTTTCCAACCAACCACTCAACATTTCCACTTGGATGGTCTCACTATTGAATACACGTGTCAAAAACGAAACTCATGATCGTAGCAAACAAACCCTCCTACCTGTCAAGAGTTTGAACGTTCACAAGTGGCTTTTATACCTCTTTTACGCCCATTATTCCATTTCAATCATACTGAAAATCCAGGAATATAGGCCAGGCAAGCATTGCTAGCCTCATTTCATAGATGAGGGACCTGGGGGCTCAGAAGAATTGCCTAAAATCAAATAGCAAGTAAATGATGGAGCCAAGACTAAACTCAGTTTTCTCCTTTCTTACTTCTAAGATCAAAGGTCCAGAAAGCCATCAAATCCTGTGAAGTCTTCCTTCCTTCCTGACCCCTTTTATACTGAATCTGTCCTTCCACTGCCATGACTCAACTCTGGACTTCTGTCCCTAGCTGCCTGGATTACTGCAGTGGCCTCTAGCTTCACCTTCCTGATTTCATTCCTTAGCCTTTATAATGCACTGAACACTGCTCCCAGATAATGAACACTGCTTCCAGATAATCCTTTAGAATACTTATTTCATTTTGCCACTCTTCCAGGAGAAAGTTTCAAGGACTCCTCTCAGCCCACACTTCAAAACAGGGTGCTTAATCCAGCACCAGGACCCCTCACAAAACGGCACCCATCCTTGTTAGCCTTGCCTGGAACGTTCCCTTGAGCTCTTTGTGGTTTACTCCAGTCACTGACTTTTGATCTTTTTCTAGTCCTCTGATTGTTTTCCTATTCTCTATTTGACTTATTTCTGCTCTAATATTTATTAATTTCCTTCCATCTCTTTGATCTGCTTTTTCTAATTTCTCAAGGTGGAAGTGTAGGTTATTGATTTGAGATCTTTCTTCTTTATAAATATAGGCATTTACAGCCATCAATTTCCCTCTAAGCACTGATTTATCAGCATCCCATAGGTTTTGGTATGTTGTGTTTTCATTTTCATGCTTCTTAAAGTATTTTCTAGTTTCCCTATGATTTCTTCTTTAATCTTCTTTAGAAGTATGTTGTTTAATTTCCACATATTTGTTCATTTCCCAAATTTCCTCTGTAATTGCCTTCCAATTTCACTCCACTGTGGTTGGAGAAATATTTTGTATGATTTCAATCCTTTTAAATTTATTGAGTTGTTGCACGGCCTGATATATGGTTTATCCTGGAGAATGTCCCACGTGCACTTGAGAAGAATGTCTATTCTGTTGCTGTTGGATGGAGTATTCTACGGATATCTGTTAAGTCTACTTGGTTTCTAGTGCCCAAGCCATTTTTACCTTGTTGGTCATCTGCTGAGTTTTCTATCCCTTGTTGAAAGTGGGGTATTGAAATCTCTAGCTATTATTGTCAAATTGTCTGTTTTTTCCTTCAATTCTGTTCATTTTTGTTTCATGTATTTTTGGGGTCCTGCTGTTAGGTGATTATGCTTATATTTGTTATGTCTCCCTGATCAACTGATCCTTTTATCATTATAAAATGTTCTTCGTCTCCAGTAAAAATTTGGTTTTAAAGTCTATTATGTCTGATATTAGTATAGCTCCTCTTGGTTACTGTTTGCACATTATATCTTTATCTTTTTACCTCCAACCAATTTGTGTCTGTGAATCGAAAACATATCTCTTGTAGACAGCATATAGTTGGATTACGTTTTTTTTAAATCCATCTTGCCAAACTCTGCCTTGTGATTAAAGTGTTGAGTCTACTTAAATATAATGTAATTGGGCTTCCCTGGTGGTGCAGTGGTTGCGCGTCCGCCTGCCGATGCAGGGGAACCGGGTTCGCGCCCCAGTCTGGGAGGATCCCACATGCCGCGGAGCGGCTGGGCCCGTGAGCCATGGCCCCTGAGCCTGCG